>NC_133652.1:262330330-262656044 GCF_009905375.1 Apium graveolens | reverse complement strand
TACCATACAATTAATTCCTTCTACCCTGCAGTGTCACGATTAATACAAGGGATTGAACTTGTGTCAAACCTCTCTTATTTAATCACTGCTTTCCCATTCACTATGTGTAACACCCCCAAATCCGGGGTCGGGAATCCGGGTTGTCACGAGTTCCATTTCCCTTAATAACACCCAATCTTAATAAACAATCAACTACTCTGTACTGTGACCCCACAATAAACACACACACCACAAGTTATAGTCTCAGAGATGAATATCCAAAAGTAACACGAATCATTTTATTCCAAAATTATATGCCATTACACCTTAAAAGGGTTTCTGAATAGATTTACATTTCTTTGCCATTATTACAATTGATAAAGATACATAAGTCTGGTACATCAAAAGTTGAAAGCCTAGCCTATTGGTAGTTCCTACCTCAGCTACAGCGACATCAACGCCTATAGGAAACTGCGGAACATTTCCTATCCACTCGCGAATTGGGAGCTTGGTCTTGTTCATCTTTTATATCTGTTGTTGTGTGATGAAAGAAGAAAGCAAGGGTGAGCAGCAAGCCCACCAAAATAATATGTATAATGATTAACTATATATGAGCCTTCTCATAATACTCATGAAAGTCTTGGTCAAAAGAAATGGCCAAAAACCAGCGAGAGGTTCCCCACTCCCCAAGTTTGATATCTTAATACGATGAAGTCGCAAAATATTCAGTATATATACATATATACTTTTCAAAATCTTGGAAGTCCTCTTCCATGCATAATATACACAGAGTTCCAGTTTATAATTGTATAAAACTATCGTTGCAAGGTGATCTCATATATCTAACCTTGTCTCAAAGTTTTTCTGAAAATCTTTAACATGCATAAGATAATCATTTGCTAGATATAAGTTTAAAAGATGAAGTTACAAGATACTCCAATATACTTATATCTTTTCCAAATACTACCTGAACTACCACCGTTCAAGTTATAATTAGTTTCAAAAGTTCATCACATAGATGAGACTACAAGACAAGATTTGAATAGATTCAATCTTTGAACATCATTATAAATAATAAAGTTACGAGATACTTCATTAAGTCCTGATATATATATACACCTATATATATACATTTCATACACTCCTTGAAAACCTCTATTATGAAAATTATAAACAGAGTTGCAATATCCAATGAATTTGGAAAGGAGAAAACCTTGGCATAAACCTGATATCTTGCTGATCAGGCAAAGATATCAATAAGTAACCTTTTCTACTAGTAGATGGACGAATTCCCCACTGGTCATCACCCTAGCCGCAATAGGACCTTATGCTGGACTGCCACTCAGCCACTTACACATTTGATGGACTCCCACTGAGCCACTTACACTTTCATGGCCGCCCACTGAGCCCATGTTGCTTATGCCGACTCAATAGATGGACTCTTCCCGAACCTTGGGTAAGTAATCAATTCATTTATCAAAACAGCAACCTCGTTGCGAATATAAAATACACCACAGAGCCGGATCCCTCTGGTTTTGAGCGAGTATTTAAATCCCCTTTAAAAGGAAGATCTTAAATATATAAAAATGAGTTTTGGGATCCGCTCTAACTTTTAAAAATCATATTAAAGACTCGAAAACACTTTAAAGAGTGTTTGGAGTAATGTTGATTTAATAAATTAAATCAGTCCCAATATATTAGAAAATATCTGAATATTAATATTCAAATAATATTCCCATAAAGAATAATCTTTATACAAATAATTGAGGTAGAAGTTGTAAAATTTATACTTGAAATCAGTATTAAATAACCAAAGATATACTTATACGAAAATACTATCTTTATTTGAATAATCAAGATAAGTTTGATTATCGACACCTTATTCTTTAATAAAATAAAGAATATATCTCAGCAAATAATCGGAGTCATAGATCCTCAAATGAATATTCAAATAATATTCATTAAATAATATAAACTGAGTCATAAGCCCTCGAATGTATATTCAAATAATATTCAATAAATAAAATAAAAGGAGTCATAAGCCCTCGAATTAATATTCGTAATAATATTCATTAAATAAAATAAAAGGAGTCATAAGCCCTCGAATGAATATTCGTAATAATATTCATTAAATAAAATAAAAGGAGTCTTAAGTCCTCGAATGAATATTCGTAATAATATTCATTAAATAAAATAAAAGGAGTCATAAGCCCTCGAATGAATATTCGTAATAATATTCATTAAATAAAATAAAAGTTATCGAATAAACCTTATTCGATTAATAGTTTTGAAAACTATATCAATATATATATATATATATATTTAAATATATATATATATATTTAAATATATATATATATAATATACTCGGGAACATCGACTCCCGGTTTTAGAAAATGTTCACCTTTGAGTCCCCTATACTAAGGGTATACGCAACTACTGCTTATCTCTAGCATAGGTATTATGCAACTTATAAGCAATTGAATCAACAGATATATATATCAAGATTACAAAACAGACATACATATATACCATATCAGCATGCTCCAATATATCGCAAAATTTGCTAATAACAACCATGCACTTATCACAAGATAATGCATATACATATATTTACATCACAACAACAGTATAACGGGTAGAAAACTTGCCTGAGTGCTCCCGGATAGACTTAAGCTTAGAGTGGGTCCGATAACCTATGAACAACAATATAAGTCGGAATTAAACCCCGGTCGCTTAAGAAACTAGACTTTAACCATTTAGAGTCCTAACGTTCGCTTTCGCGCTTAACGATTTACTTAAGTCGCTCGAGTACCCTCGGCTCCACCATTTTTAATAAATTAACCATTAAGGGTTTTAAGGCGATTCTTTCGCGAGTACCTTACCAACTTCCTAATCCACTTTACATAATTGTTTCTTACCTCAATTAGTCATTTAAGGTCCTTAACCAAGGTTTCAAAGTAAGGCGAGGGGTAATGGTTCGGTCGCGAAACGCCGTTACTTAAAACGGTCGTTTCTCCTAAACCGTACATCGGAATCAAACGAACTACATATCGAAATGAAGCTCGTAACATGAACTATCTAATCAGGGCATTGGTCAAAACCTAGCAGTGAATTCACGGGTCCTAATATTAAGAACAAAAACAGCCTAAAGTAAATCGGACATTACGACGGCTATGTTTACGCGATTTCCCAAAATTTTACCAACCAATTCAACACCAAACCATCACCAATCAATCCCAATACAACCATATGACCATATCACTCATCAACCACTTTAAACCATTTAAACCAATCTCAAATCATACCATGAATCATCAAGAACAACTAGTACTACTTTTTAACTCCAAAATCAACAAAAGCACATAACCACTAAGATCTCAACACGACAAAACAACTACTACACTTAATCTATCATTCCATCATCATAATCATTTATATCAAACAATCTTAATACTAAGATCATGAAGAGTTATACATTCCTTGAAGCTTTTAATCAAAGAAAGATCCTTGGAATGTCCATGGAAGCCTTAATATATGCTTAAGCTACCTTGACCTTGCAAATAAAATCAAGAATCAAAAATTTGTTCTTGAAAGTTACTATTCACCCTAAACTAAAATGATTTTTTTGAGATAGAAAACCTTTGATTCAAGCATTCAAACTACTTGCTCTTCTTAGTTATGAAATATAGGATCCAAAGAAACAAACCTTATAATTTTCCATGGAGTATAGCTTGTGTTTTGAATTTCTAATTCACCATTTTGGTGAAAAATTCGAAATGAAGAAGATGAAAAGAGGGGGGGGGGAGAAGCTTGCTTTGTTTTATTGATCTTTGTGCATAAAAGGCTTGGTTGATATCCTTTTGTTTTGTTAATTACCTTTTAACCATGGTAAAATTTGTGTGGCTTGAAATCAACCAACAATACCTTCCCTTTGGTCATGTTTATGTCATCCTCCTATGTCATCCTCCTATGTCATCTTCCCACACTTGTCATCTTCTTGTTGGTGTGGTGACATCATCATCACTAACCTCTTTGATTAGCTCTTAATTACTTGGCTAATGACCGCTGATCTGTTATACGGTTCGCTTAACTTTCGTTCTCGTTTATCGTTTGAGGGATCATACCCAGGATCTTATTACTTGGGTTCCCTTAACCTTTCTCAATACATTATATTCCTTTTATGATCCTCTCTTATAATCCTTGAATTTAAATCCTTTTAATCATGTTACCTTATACTCAATTCTTTCGGTATCTGGTGGATTTTCGGGAAAAATCAAAGTGTTCGAATTTGGATTCTGACGATCTTTACATACACTTATATCTCATATAAAGTACTAATAAGATCTCAGAATAACAATAGAAGAACCCCTACATAGTGTGGCATGAAAAGTTTTCTTATTCAGCATAATCAGCAAAATCACTATTCATAAGGGTTTCAAAAAAATTTCAAAAAATTGGGGTTATTACAGTCTCCCCTCCTTAAAAGGATTCCGTCCCGGAATCAGATAGAAAATGAATAGGGATACTCTCTTAGCATTGCACTTTCTAACTCTCAAGTAATTTTCCCACATTGTGGTTCTACCATCAAACTCTGACTAGTTTCATAACCCTTCTCCTAAGCACTTGTCCCTTTTCAATCTATAACCTTTCCTGGTTGCTCCATATAGGTTACGTCGGGTTGCATGTCTATGCGCTCATATGCCCCTATTTATCTGGCATCCGAATTACACTTCCTTAACATTGATACGTGGAACACGTTATGAACTTGTTACAGGTTCGGGGGTAGGGCTAGCTCGTATGCTAACTTCCCAATATGTTTTAGTATATCCAAGGGTCCAACAATTCGTGGACTTAAACTTTCTTTTCTTTCCAACCCTCATCAATCCTTTCCAAGGGATACCTATAACATCACTATGTCCCCTATTTCATACTCTTTGTCCTTTCGAGTCAAATCAGCATACCTCTTATGTCCATCTTGGGTTACTACCAGCCATCCTCTGATTAGATCTATTATATCCCTGGTCCTTTGGACTACTGCGGGTCCGAGCATCTTGCGCTTTACAACTTCATCCTAACGTAAGGGAGATCGACATTGTCTTCCCTCAAGGATCTCATAAGGCGATATCTCAATACTGACATATGATCTATTGTCGTAAGAAAACTCAATCCGTGTTAAGTGATCATTCCAAATTCTTCCAAGTCTATTGCGTAGACTCTTATTATAGCTTTTTGCGCTATAGGTTTTGCTTCTCAATACCCACTCTTTTCCAGTTCGTAATCGCTACTACCTTCCGTTCCTAATATTATACTGGTTATACTTTTGCTCGTTAGCATTCTATAACCTTTTAATAACCACGTCAACCTTAGTATCACTAACGCGTTAGAATCGGAATACCACCATACTTGGTACCACTTCCTTTCTAGCTGCCTCCATCTTCGAAAGCTTGATCCATCATATAGAAGTAAAAGAATTCATTGAGAGATCACTATGATCATGAACACTTGTTACATTGCATAGTTAGTACAGAAGGTGGCCAGCCTTTAGTACTTGACAAGCAATTAAACAATAGCTGGTATCCTACTCGGCTTCTATCACACAGATAGATAGTCATTCGGCAATACCTCCCCTTCTGAAAGGGTTGTTCTTCTCAGTTTATATGAAATGAAAAGAAGAGAAAAGAACGAATTGAAGAGAATTGTATATATGAAAAAAAATATACTGCCACAAAATATCTGGCTTGGAACCTACCTCTGAACTATAGAGGTTTTTCATAGGAGAATAAAACATAGGTGTATATATATCAAGTATTATCGCATCGCATTTCACATGCCTAAATATTTTTGCTATTCCGTCCATCGTTCTATGGACCCATGCTCTTCCTCGAGCTTATACACAATCACCTTTGAAACTCCCTCGATATCGAAAATCGAATCTGGGATCTCATTCTAGACATCATTGTTACTAGAATTCTATGCTTGCACCGCAACCTTCCTCATATAGTAATACGACTCTCTTTTCATAAGAGGGAATAAATATTCAATAGGTAGATACTCTACTTAATTAGTCTATCAATGATAACTTATACACTACCACGACCAGATTAGTGGTACTCAATCTCAACATCCATTCCAATACAACTCTCACGGTTGTAATCAGCTCATTACTCGCAGAATCATTGATGCATTACTATGGTCCACCACTGACCTACTGTCATCATTCACTTTCTATGAAATCTTAATATCTAACCATACGGAGTCCATACATGTCGTATAGAATACTTCTAAGGAGTTAACATAATCACCAATCATAATTCATGAAGAACACTCCAAACTCTGACGTACTTTCATGACATGAAGTAGATAAAATTGCAGAAGAGTTTCAGTCAAAGCAATGATAGCAGGTTAATACCATTCTTAATCGTATGCCTTAAATAGAAGACTTAACTCAAGGGTTCGTCTAGTCCTTTTTGAAACATGGTCCTATCTTATCTCAAGATAGTATCTTCTGAGATAGATAGCCCGCTCATGGAAATTACACGAATTAAACCTTTACCAACTACTATTACGGTTGGGTATTGCACAGTCATCAGAAGAAATGTCAATCTTCCAAACCATAATACAACCTTCTTAGCTTTAACCATCATCACTGTATTCCTTTGGCACAAGCGCCTATAATTATCCTCTTACCTTTAAAGTGTCGGCCACCTCTTTGGCCTTTCCTGTTAGTAAAATTTCCTTACAGTCAATGTCATTTTAACCACCTCCAAATAAATTTTCTACCTCATTTCAATCACAGCTTATGTGAAGATATTTTCCTTAAAATCTGATGAGTAAAAAAAAATATCACCATTTTTCCATAAGTTATTGCCTCAGTCTTTAGAGGTTAATCACTGTCACGAATGACTCTCAATCATACTTAGAACATCTTTTATCTTAAGTCCTAATTGCCCTGAACAATTTCGACCATTACTGGTTCGATCCATACTTTCTCGTGGTTTAACACGTGCCCCACTTGGCATCATTATAATTACGTCATATTTCCTTTATCAACATTTCTATTCTTGAGAATTTTGAATATTACCTTTCTTTCTTGTAAAACCTCTTCGGTTATTTTTGAATCGTTCCTCCTGTATTCCCTAGATACAGGGCATATCAAGATACCGTTTATTAATACCAGAATCATTGTCTATGTGTTTCTGAAAAATTTCTCCACTGATACTTAAAGGTTGTTATTACCTTAATCCTTTCCAATTCATACTGTCAAAACTCATACTATCCCTATTAAGGGTGAAATGCCAACCTTTATGCATTCCCCTAGGATTCGTTTTAAGTTACTGATGTTTTATCCTTAATTCCACCTTTAAAAAGGTACATGCATCCTTCCATGGATAAATTAAGTCATATATCCCTGATAAGGGTGTCTTATTCAATCATTCCCACCTCGATAGTATATGCCTAATTTCACAATAACATCTGTATTCAAAATGAGGTCAATCAATATGGCCTCCAAAAGATAACAACGGTTATCCGCTTTTATTGCCTAAATTGGGTAACGATAACAAGGGTGTTCTGGAAGATATTGGTCGTGTTTAACGTGAACTTCTTCTTAATAATTCCTTATTTACTTTTGTTGTTTATCTCAACAGTCATCTCAATGTTGGGATATCTTTCATACCTGGCGTCTCCCTTTATGGGTATCAAGCCACCAGTCTTACACTTCATATTCTTGAAGTTCACTTCCTTCATCCAATTTTCCTAATTTCTTACTTTCTTGACTCCTCAGTCCATCCGCGTTTCCTTATTAATCAATCGATCTATCTCAAAGTTTCATCGAATACTGTCAACTTCAAGGGAATTAACTATACGTATCGCTTACGCCTTCAAACCTTGAATTTATCTCATGATCAGTCACCATCGCGCTGATGATGACACACTTCTCTATATTTATTGCAAGGGTTTCTTAGGGTTTCCCATACCTAACTCCCTTATCACTTCTCAACTCTATTTCCTTTATATCCCTTTATACTCCTACCCTTTTCAGTCTTTTATTTTCATTTCCATTACAACCACAACATAAGCATTGATTTCAAACATCCCGTCATTCTAGATTCGTGTCCTCAGAACGAATCTTGACAACTTTTACAACTTAAATTCATAATTCATCATACTTGTCCGCTTTTGTTCTGGCTCTAAAGTTTTTATACTACCTTCATAACCTTGGGAGTTACTTTCCCGAAAACAATTGACTGAACTTTAATTAGTTTATTCTAACCTCTGGCTCCGTACCTTCCTTGGCCTTTCACCAGCGGGTGGCCTCTCTCTTAGGAGGGTAAGTGACAAAACAGTCTTTTGTGATTCGTCAATCATTTAGAATCTCAAATGATTCTTAGATTTCCTTTAGCCAGGCTCTTGCCTCGACTGGGTCAACCTGTTCCTTGGAACTCTGAGAGCTTAGCGATTTAAAGGACATGAAAGAATTTCCTACCGCATTGTTTCCTCAAGGTGGTGGTTGGGGATAATAGTCTAAGTCCTTTTTAGACAGGTCCATGAATTGCCGTATAGGAGTACCGTCTCGGGTCTCCTTTCCTTACTCGACTTTCTGTTTCCTTAGTATGAAATGTTTCATCCTTCTCCCATACTTGGGGTTATCTTATACGTTAAAATCCTCATTTTCCACTTCATTATGTTATGGGTTCCTTCTATCTTGATGGCGACCTCCCTGACTATCACGTTCAGGGTTTGCTCTAAATCTTATTCCTCAAACTAGCTTTCGTCTAAGATTTCATCTTTAGGCTCTTGAACATTTGGAACCCAAATTCTGTAGGAATACCTCATTATTCCCTTATCATCTTTCTTGGTATTAATCTTTTATCTAATTGTTGGCTCTCTGCCTTCATTTATCACTTTTTTTGGCACAATATGTTCTTTTCCGATAATTCGGACTGTATTGCAATCTCAAACAACTTTTCGGTACCGGCTCCGGTTACCTTCACTTCTTTTTCCATTTTCTCAAAATCTCTTATAAACTCTCTCAAAGACATTATCATCTTGAGTCTCTCCTTTTTACTAAGGGCATCAGCCACCACATTGGCTTTCCCCGAATGATAAAGAATCTCATAATCGTAATCCTTGATTAGCTCTAACCACCTCATTTGGCGCATGTTGAGCTCTTTTCTGCGTGAAAATGTACTAGAGCACTTATGGCTTAGGTAATTCTCGCACTTCTCTCCATATAAGTAGTGCCTCCAATCTTTAGGGCAAAACTATTGCCATGAGCCCAAGCTCATATGTGGGGATATCGAATTTTATATTCCCTTAATTTTCTTGACGCGTACGCGAGTACCTTGTTGTGCTGTATAAGAGCACCCTAATTCCTTATGCGAAGCGTCAATACTAACCATAAAATCTCCTTTTTCCATCCGGCAATGCCAACATAGGGGCCATCACCAATCTTTGCTTCAGTTCTTGAAAGTTGTTCTCATATTTCTCTGTCCATTCGAACTTCTCAGTCTTACGAGTAAGCCGCGTTAAAGGGGCTACTATCTTTAGGAACTTGAACGAACCTCTGGTAGTAACCGGCCAATCCTACCTCTGGTAGTCGCCCTAACCATAGTCATCAATTCCTCAGTGGTCCTTTATTCATTCTTGTCAGGATCCTCCACGGGATTCTTCTCAGCAACAATCCCTTCTAGGACAACATCCTCAACCGCTACATCCACAATATGAACACCATCCGGTCCCGCGTTAGGACGCTCTATCGGATCCATAATCTGATCTCCAATAAGTAATAAAACATCATCGCGTTGTTGCTCCTCAACCTCAGGGTTCGGAGTCCCACTACCATATACGATAACGAACTATGCTTCTATCACGATATTTATAAGGGTTCCCATAAGGGTTTTAACTGTCAGTACTACGTTAGGTAGTCCGACTATGAACTTGGCAAGAGTTCTTATTATCTTAGTGAACTTATTATCTTAACGTCACATCATCTCTGAGGTTTATAACGCTTAGCTCTGATACCATTTCTGTAACACCCCCAAATCCGGGGTCGGGAATCCGGGTTGTCACGAGTTCCATTTCCCTTAATAACACCCAATCTTAATAAACAATCAACTACTCTGTACTGTGACCCCACAATAAACACACACACCACAAGTTATAGTCTCAGAGATGAATATCCAAAAGTAACACGAATCATTTTATTCCAAAATTATATGCCATTACACCTTAAAAGGGTTTCTGAATAGATTTACATTTCTTTGCCATTATTACAATTGATAAAGATACATAAGTCTGGTACATCAAAAGTTGAAAGCCTAGCCTAGTGGTAGTTCCTACCTCAGCTACAGCGACATCAACGCCTATAGGAAACTGCGGAACGTTTCCTATCCGCTCGCAAATTGGGAGCTTGGTCCTGTTCATCTTTTATCTCTGTTGTTGTGTGATGAAAGAAGAAAGCAAGGGTGAGCAGCAAGCCCACCAAAATAATATGTATAATGATTAACTATATATGAGCCTTCTCATAGTACTCATGAAAGTCTTGGTCAAAAGAAATGGACCAAGTTTGATATCTTAATGCGATGAAGTCGCAAAATATTCAGTATATATACATATATACTTTTCAAAATCTTGGAAGTCCTCTTCCATGCATAATATACACAGAGTTCCAGTTTATAATTGTATAAAACTATCGTTGTAAGGTGATCTCATATATCTAACCTTGTCTCAACGTTTTTCTGAAAATCTTTGACATGCATAAGATAATCATTTGCTAGATATAAGTTTAAAAGATGAAGTTACAAGATACTCCAATATACTTATATTTTTTCCAAATACTACTTGAACTACCACCGTTCAAGTTATAATTAGTTTCAAAAGTTCATCACATAGATGAGACTACAAGACAAGATTTGAATAGATTCAATCTTTGAACATCATTATAAATAATAAAGTTACGAGATACTTCATTAAGTCCTGATATATATATACACCTATATATATACATTTCATACACTCCTTGAAAACCTCTATTATGAAAATTATAAACAGAGTTGCAATATCCAATGAATTTGGAAAGGAGAAAACCTTGGCATAAACCTGATATCTTGCTGATCAGGCAAAGATACCAATAAGTAACCTTTTCTACTAGTAGATGGACGAATTCCCCACTGGTCATCACCCTAGCCGCAATAGGACCTTATGCTGGACTGCCACTCAGCCACTTACGCATTTGATGGACTCCCACTGAGCCACTTACACTTTCATGGCCGCCCACTGAGCCCATGTTGCTTATGCCGACTCAATAGATGGACTTACTTCCCGAACCTTGGGTAAGTAATCAATTCATTTATCAAAACAGCAACCTCGTTGCGAATATAAAATACACCACAGAGCCGGATCCCTCTGGTTTTGAGCGAGTATTTAAATCCCCTTTAAAAGGAAGATCTTAAATATATAAAAATGAGTTTTGGGATCCGCTCTAACTTTTAAAAATCATTTTAAAGACTCGAAAACACTTTAAAGAGTGTTTGGAGTAATGCTGATTTAATAAATTAAATCAGTCCCAATATATTAGAAAATATCTGAATATTAATATTCAAATAATATTTCCATAAAGAATAATCTTTATACAAATAATTGAGGTAGAAGTTGTAAAATTTATACTTGAAATGAGTATTAAATAACCAAAGATATACTTATACAAAAATACTATCTTTATTTGAATAATCAAGATAAGTTTGATTATCGACACCTTATTCTTTAATAAAATAAAGAATATATCTCAGCAAATAATCGGAGTCATAGATCCTCAAATGAATATTCAAATAATATTCATTAAATAATATAAACTGAGTCATAAGCCCTCGAATGAATATTCAAATAATATTCAATAAATAAAATAAAAGGAGTCATAAGCCCTCGAATGAATATTCGTAATAATATTCATTAAATAAAATAAAAGGAGTCATAAGCCCTCGAATGAATATTCGTAATAATATTCATTAAATAAAATAAAAGGAGTCATAAGCCCTCGAATGAATATTCGTAATAATATTCATTAAATAAAATAAAAGTTATCGAATAAACCTTATTCGATTAATAGTTTTGAAAACTATATCAATATATATATATATATTTAAATATATATATATATATATAAATATATAATATACTCGGGAACATCGTCTCCCGGTTTTAGAAAACGTTCACCTTTGGGTCCCCTATACTAAGGGTATACGCAACTACTGCTTATCTTTAGCGTAGGTATTATGCAACTTATAAGCAATTGAATCAACAGATATATATATATATCAAGATTACAAAACAGACATGCATATATACCATATCAGCATGCTCCAATATATCGCAAAATTTGCTAATAACAACCAAGCACTTATCACAAGATAATGCATATACATATATTTACATCACAACAACAGTATAACGGGTAGAAAACTTGCCTGAGTGCTCCCGGATAGACTTAAGCTTAGAGTGGGTCCGATAACCTATGAACAACAACATAAGTCGGAATTAAACCCCGGTCGCTTAAGAAACTAGATTTTAACCATTTAGAGTCCTAACGTTCGCTTTCGCGCTTAACGATTTACTTAAGTCGCTCGAGTACCCTCGGCTCCACCATTTTTAATAAATTAACCATTAAGGGTTTTAAGGCGATTCTTTCGCGAGTACCTTACCAACTGCCTAATCCACTTTACATAATTGTTTCTTACCTCAATTAGTCATTTAAGGTCCTTAACCAAGGTTTCAAAGTAAGGTGAGGGGTAATGGTTCGGTCGCGAAACGCCGTTACTTAAAACGGTCGTTTCTCCTAAACCGTACATCGGAATCAAACGAACTACATATCAAAACGAAGCTCGTAACATGAACTATCTAATAAGGGCAATGGTTAAAACGTAGCAGTGAATTCACGGGTCCTAATATTAAGAACAAAAACAGCCTAAAGTAAATCGGACATTACGACGGCTATGTTTACGCGATTTCCCAAAATTTTACCAACCAATTCAACACCAAACCATCACCAATCAATCCCAATACAACCATATGACCATATCACTCATCAACCACTTTAAACCATTTAAACCAATCTCAAATCATACCATGAATCATCAAAAACAACTAGTGCTACTTTTTAACTCCAAAATCAACAAAAGCACATAACCACTAAGATCTCAACACGACAAAACAACTACTACACTTAATCTATCATTCCATCATCATAATCATTTATATCAAACAATCTTAATACTAATATCATGAAGAGTTATACCTTCCTTGAAGCTTTTAATCAAAGAAAGATCCTTGGAATGTCCATGGAAGCCTTAATATATGCTTAAGCTACCTTGACCTTGTAAATAAAATCAAGAATCAAAAATTTGTTCTTGAAAGTTACTATTCACCCTAAACTAAAATGATTTGTTTGAGATAGAAAACCTTTGATTCAAGCACTCAAACTACTTGCTCTTCTTAGTTATGAAATATAGGATCCAAAGAAACAAACCTTATAATTTTCCATGGAGTATAGCTTGTGTTTTGAATTTCTAATTCACCATTTTGGTGAAAAATTCGAAATGAAGAAGATGAAAAGGGGGGGAGAGAAGCTTGCTTTGTTTTATTGATCTTTGTGCATAAAAGGCTTGGTTGATATCCTTTTGTTTTGTTAATTACCTTTTAACCATGGTAAAATTTGTGTGGCTGGAAATCAACCAACAATACCTTCCCTTTGGTCATGCTTATGTCATCCTCCTATGTCATATTCCCACACTTGTCATCTTCTTGTTGGTGTGGTGACATCATCATCACTAACCTCTTTGATTAGCTCTTAATTACTTGGCTAATGACAGCTGATCTGTTATACGGTTCGCTTAACTTTCGTTCTCGTTTATCGTTTGAGGGATCATACCCGGGATCTTATTACTTGGGTTCCCTTAACCTTTCTCAATACATTATATTCCTTTTATGATCCTCTCTTATAATCCTTGAATTTAAATCCTTTTAATCATGTTACCTTATACTCAATTCTTTCGGTATCTGGTGGATTTTCGGGAAAAATCAAAGTGTTCGAATTTGGATTCTGACGATCTTTACATACACTTATATCTCATATAAAGTACTAATAAGATCTCAGAATAACAATAGAAGAACCCCTACATAGTGTGGCATGAAAAGTTTTCTTATTCAGCATAATCAGCAAAATCACTATTCATAAGGGTTTCAAAAAAATTTCAAAAAATTGGGGTTATTACACTATGCTTAGTTCTATTTAATGTAAATTAGAAACTCCTTTCTAATTTCATTCACTCTGGCCAGAGATTCCTGAACTAACATAAGTGGATCAACATTGAACATTCTCTTCCTACACTGGAAGGGGTAGATCCTTTATTCTATCAGTTGTTCAGCTGTGTGAGTCATGTTCAGTGAACTTATTCTATAATAAGCACCTACATACTAGCTATAGTGTCACCACACAAATGTCTATGAGAACAGACATCCTTCATAATGAAGCAAGCATAGTATGTACCGATCTTTGCGGATTATTAATTATCAGTTAGTAATCCTACGACCAGGAACTATTTAAGTTTAGAGTTATCATCTTTTAGGTCTCATTATTATGATCTCATCACAATCCATAAAAAGCTTTACTCTAAACTGTGGTATATCTTATTTAAACATTTAAATAGATAGAGCCCGCAATAAAAACAAAACAAGTCTTTTATTAATATCAATGAAATCAAAACATATTACATAAAAGTTATTCCTAAATCCTCATACATGATTGAACTTAGGACATATCTCTTTCAATCCCCCACTTGTACTAAAGCCAATCACTTTGGTATCTAATACCCATCTTGTCTTTATGACGATCAAAGTGACTCTGAGAAAGTGGCTTTGTGAGTGGGTCTGCTACGTTGTTATGTGTTTTAATTCTCTCGACGTTGACATCTCCTCTATTTTCAACTCATATTCACCACCAAAAACAAGAAAAATGTCCTGAGTCCTTCGCAAGTACATAAGGATGTTTTTCACTGCTTTCCAGCGGTCTTCACCTGGATTGGACTGATATCTGCTCGTCACACTAATTGAATAAGCAACATCATGCCTTGTACACAACATCGAGTACATGATAGATCTTATTGCTGAAGCATAAGGAATCTTACTCATACGCTCTCTTTCCTCAGGTGTCTTAGGAGACATTTTTTCGGAAAGGGACACTCCATGGCTCATCGGTATGAGACCTCTTTTGGAGTTTTCCATGCTAAACCTTTTAAGCACTTTCTGGATGTATGTACCCTGGGTAAGACCTATCATTCTTCTAGATCTATCTCTATAGATCTTCATACCGAGAATGTAGGATGCTTCTCCCAAGTCCTTCTTGGTGAAGTTCTTTGATAGCCATACTTTGACTGATTGTAGCATCGGTATATCATTTCCTATAAGAAGTATGTCATCCACATACAATACAAGAAATGTTACCGCGCTCCCACTAACCTTCTTGTAGACACATGGTTCATCTATTTTTTTGATAAAACCAAACTCTTTGATTGTCTCATCAAAACGGATATTCCATCTACGAGAAGCTTGCCTTAAACCATATATGGTTCGCAGCAGCTTACACACTAGGTGTTCATTTACCTTGGAAAGAAAACCCTCAGGCTGTGTCATATACACTTCCTCCTCAAGTTCCCCATTGAGGAAGGCCGTTTTCACATCCATTTGCCAGAACTCATAGTCGTAGTAAGCAGCGATTGCAAGCAAAATCTGAATTGATTTTAACAGGGTTACAGGCGAAAAAGTTTCATCAAAGTCAATCCCTTGCCTTTGTTTGAATCCTTTTGCCACGAGCCTGGCCTTATAGGTCTCCACCTGGCCATCTGCTCCAATCTTTCTTTTGTATACCCACTTGCACCCAATAGGCTTAACACCTTCAGGTGCCTCAATCAGAGTCCATACTTGGTTGGTATACATAGATTCCATTTCGGATTTCATGGCACTATGCCATTTCTCTGAGTCAACACTACTCATAGCCTCATTATAGGTCACAGGGTCATCATCATCAATGATTGACAACTCATTGTCATTCTCAATGACAAGGCCATAATACCTCTCAGGTTGGCGAGACACTCTCCCTAACCTACGAATGGGTTGTTCCACAGAAGATTGTTCAATCTGAATCGGTGTTTCCACTTTATCCGTAGTAGTTTGTGCTTCTTGAACTTCATCAAGTTCAATTTTGCTCCCACTGTTTCCTTCAAGGATAAACTGCTTTTCCAAGAAGGTAGTATGTCTGGAGACAAACACCCGATGATCGGTGTAAAAGTAATACCCTAAAGTCTCTTTAGGATATCCCACAAAATTACATTTTACAGATCGAGATTCCAGCTTATCTGGGTCAACTTTCTTGACATAAGCTGGACATCCCCAAATATTAACGTGTTTAAGACTCGGTTTCCTTTCTTTCCATATCTCATATGGTGTTTGAGGAACAGATTTGGAAGGCACCTTATTCAGTAAATATGCTGAAGTGTTCAATGCATAACTCCACAGGAATACTGGAAGATTCGCATAGCTCATCATGGACCGAACCATGTCTAACAAAGTTCGATTTCTCCTTTTAGATACCCCATTAAACTGTGGAGTATATGGAGGAGTCCACTGGGAGACTTTACCATTTTCTTTGAGATAATCTAGAAACTCTCCATTCAAGTATTCACCACCTCGATCTGATCGAAGAGTTATAATATTGTGTTTGGTTTGTTTCTCCACTTCATGTTTATAAACGCAATGAAAACGTAAATTTAAATCTAAAAAAAGAAATCGAAACCCTCCGCAGGATCCATGCGAAAAATAATATTTAACTCGTAGTTCAGTATGTTTACCTTAAGAAGCTTTACATTAATGGAAAGATGGAGCTCTTTAATAGTGATCCAAGAATCATGAGCGGAGATCCTTAGCAGCTGCTCCTCAAGTGTGAAGCACTCCACCCGTATCCACCAAGAAAATGATGTAATGGAGAAGGAGGAGGTGGAGAGAATTAGGGTTTTGTAAAATTTTTAGGTTGAGGCAAAAATAGGGTCTATAATAGTATATTTATAGGCAAAATTTTCAGCTGAAAATTTTCCCATAAAATATTATTATTATTAACCCTTTATTATTCTCACTAATAATTAAAACACCTTTCAATTATTAATCCTTTTTTCTAAACACTTTAGAAATAATTCTCTCACTTGATTTAATTTCCAAAAATTAAATTCTTAATTAATAATATTAAGAACTTTTTCTTAATTAATTTATAATCAATTAAATCTCATTTAATCAATTATTAAATTTGCCAATTAATTATTTATTTCATAAATAAATAATTATCAGCCATTATTAATTGATTTCTCCACCATTAAATCATTCTCTTTTATGGTGTGACCCTGTAGGTTCAATATTAAGCTGGTAGTAGAAATAAATAATAATAAAACTATTTTATCATTATTTATATAAATTCTCTAATTCATTGAATATGATTAATTAATTAATCATATTTATTCTACATCGTGAGGGATACTTCTCAGCATATCGCGACTATCCGGATAATACGAATTCACTGCTTAGAATACCAAGAACATATTCAGTGAGTAGTTACCGTACAATTAATTCCTTCTACCCTGCAATGTCACGATTAAATACAAGGCATGGAACTTGTGTCAAGCCTATCTTATTTAATCACTTGCTTTCCCATTCACTATGCTTAGTTCTATTTAATGTAAATTAGAAACTCCTTTCTAATTTCATTCACTCTGGCCAGAGATTCCTGAACTAACATAAGTGGATCAGCATTGAAAATTCTCTTCCTACACTGGAAGGGGTAGATCCTTTATTGATCATACACTATCTTCCTGTACAAATTCCTATACCCAGTAGAGCCCTTATAATTATCCCTTGAGACTAAGAACTAAACCAAAGCATAGTTCAGTGTACACAAGATAACTATGATGACCTCAAGTCTAAGGATACTTGTACAACTATCACTATGTGAACAACTGCTGACACGTGAGTGAACTCCATCAGTTGTTCAGCTGTGTGAGTCATGTTCAGTGAACTTATTCTATAATAAGCACCTACATACTAGCTATAGTGTCACCACACAAATGTCTATGAGAACAGACATCCTTCATAATGAAGCAAGTATAGTATGTACCGATATTTGCGGATTATTAATTACCAGTTAGTAATCCTACGACCAGGAACTATTTAAGTTTAGAGTTATCATCTTTTAGGTCTCATTATTATTATCTCATCACAATCCATAAAAAGCTTTACTCTAAACTGTGGTATATCTTATTTAAATATTTAAATAGATAAAGCCTGCAATAAAAACAAAACAAGTCTTTTATTAATATCAATGAAATCAAAACAGATTACATAAAAGTTATTCCTAAATCCTCATACATGATTGGACTTAGGACATATCTCTTTCAAAGACTACATTGTTATATCATATTTTCATCGGAACCCACGTTGATGATGAGTCTGATTATGGGCTAATCGTTATCGTGGGGTTCTAGCGGATTTATTTATGGATTTCTTTAGTTAAATTGTTTGATGCCTCAGCATATCGTGATTGTATGATATCCAAGTATTGGTTGTGCGTATTCGTCTTATGAGTGTCGCGAACTTATAAGATAGTGTGTTAATTCTTAATGAAGCGACAGTGGATTTAAGGATTTAGAACTTGCCATGCTAGCATAGGTTCATGTATTTGTTATGCTTGATTCGTAGGTAACTGCTTGAAGATTGACAAAGGCATCAGATTGATGCTAGCTCCCAAGTCACATAAGCATCTGTCAAAAGATACTTTTCCAATAGTACACAGAATAGTGAAGCTTCCTGGATCTTTAAGCTTTGTAGGTAACTTGCATAGATGATATCCAATTCAAAATGACCAGGAGATGTTTATATAGAAACCCCATGCAGTGTAGAATTCTTACTCTCAGAAACCAAGTAGAAACAGGAATCTTTCATCCCAACACGTCGCAGCCGCGCGCTTGATCAGCGCGGGCGCGCTGGCTTTCTGTACTTCGGTGCGGCCGTGCACTTGATCAGCGCGGGCGCGCTGGGCTTCTGCCAGAATTTAATTTCTTTATTTTTCTTGCAGCTTCGAGCCGGCTTCAATGAGCTTTTATTCTAACACCACCTTGACACCAAATTAGCACCAAAATAATGCTAATTCATTTAATTACCTAGATAATGCCTGGAATGCAAAAACACTCGAAAACATATTAAAACACTTAACAACTTGAGTACAAACACGTCAATTCAAAGCTTATTATAGCATAATAAACTGTCATAAATGCCACTTAACATACCCCCAAACTTGAATCGATGCTTGTCCTCAAGCATAAACAGACTCCAAGATCAAGAAATAAAAATGCATGAATGCAACGATCCCCATAAAATAACTAAACCAATTAACAAGCAACACCTCAGCAAACGCAATTATTCGCATAAAGATCAATCAAATCTCACAAATCAACGTATAAACTAGAGACGTGCGCATGTGCAAATGCTTACAGATATACTATCGCAACTAGATCGACAATCATGACTCACCACTTATCAAAACAATCGCAAGCTTATAAATAAAATAAAAGCTAGACTCAAAATAACTTATCACACTTCAATTCTTGTATCGGAGTTTAACATGGATTCATGCTTTTATTCACAATAAAATAACACAAGTATGCTTATTTGATTGTGCAATGAGTGAGGTCCCCAGAAGACTTATACAATAGTACCCATGTAGCGAGCGTTAGGTTAGCGGATCCCAGACTATAAAAGCCTTAGGTCACTAGGCACAAAGTCCCCTAAAAACTTAATAAATCGAGTACTAAAGAGTCCACTCGTGATCAATTATACATAACACTTATTCTTTTCTTTTTTTCTTCTTGTCTCTTTTTTTTTTCTTTTTTTAACGAATTTTTGAGCGAGTGCGTTTCGCTCTATCTCGCTCAACCCTAGACTACTCATATAAATATGAGTCGTCTACAAGCCATTTGACACCTAGCCATACAACTAGCAATGAAATCCAATTTTCTCCAATTTTTAAATATCCATGTCTTTTATTATTAAGAGAATATCCTAAATTCTAAATATAAACAAGCGATTACACCTCGACAAACAAACAAACCATGACCATGATCTAGCACTCTAGAAACCTATAAGACTTAGTGAAATACAAGTGCCTTTGGCATGCAAATCAATCCAATAAGACTCAACATCACTAAATACCACATCACTACACTCACATCAATATCACCAATTAACCGTAAAATTATCTAAGGGATCATGTTATAATGCAAATGTTTGAAACTATAAGAACAAAATATCATAAAACTACCAAAAAAAACTACATGGCAAAATATGCAAACTATATGAACTAAACTATCATGAAATATGCAACTATATGAGACTAACACACAAATATTCACTGTCCTCGGTGAAGGTAATAATAAGGAATCAGGCATACCTACTGTGAATCAGAATCCTCACCCTCAACGGTGGAGTGTCAAGCGTGTCTGGAGGCGGATACACTGAGTCCTCACCAAATATTGGCCACTGGATGTCAACTCCGGTGGTTCTAAAAGTTGTCCCAAGTGCCTGGGTGAGATCATGTACAAACTGACTATGGATGTCGTGCATAACATCCATCCTCCTCGCGAGATGCCTATACTGCGTCGAACTCAAACCAGCTCTCATCTCTGCTCCTGCTGCTGCTGCGACGAACCAGCCTCCTGTCCATACTGAGCTCTCCAAGCTTCACGACGGGCATGCTGAGAACCTCCCGCCACAGCTGCTTCCATAGGCACACCACCTGGTAGATGATCATATGAATACCCAAGCCCCTTAGTGTAATATCCGGGATATATCGTATAATTATTTTGCTATTATATAATTATTATGTGTGTTCAGTATATATTCTGTGAGCTAATAGTTCAGTGTTATCTGTACTTGAATATTCAAAAATAATATTAATTGAGTATTTTAATTTTTATATGTCCAAAATAAAATATAGATAATTGTCATATCTTCCTAATTATTTTTATGTTGGTTTATGGATTTATAAGAATCATATGAAATTTCTGAAATCTTTTTCCGGGTAATTAAAATCTATTTTATAAAAACGGGAACCAACCGACGTCAACCGTTATTACGTTTTTGGAACCCGAAACTCTTTCAAAAACTCCTTCCTAACCTAATTGTAATATTCCGAGCATATTCCATATTTCGACTTTTTTGATCCGGCGTACGGTTTGTCCTGCGCGGGTCCCGGCGCAACATTTTCGATACAATATTCATTTCGGTAAATCAATAAAACCCGTATTTTCGATAAACGGGAGCTTTTTATTAAACTATCACAATTATCACTTCGTAATACGTGTAACCAGGCGCTGAGACCAAGACCGCAGTACAAATTGTACTGATTTGGATAATTATCCCGAAAACCGATATCGTTTGGATCAGTTTTTACAAATAAACGTACCATTTTATATCCGGAATGATCCAACGGGATACTAATTTTCCGTAATTATTAATAGCCTTTTACCGTATTTTATTTCGTATCAAAATCATTTGCAGACAGATAATTATATAATTTTCAGAGAAAAACCCTAATTTCCTAAAACTGTTCTAAGAATCAAACAAGCATTTGGAGGTGTTATTGAATTCGGTTTGGAAAGCTCGAGTAACCAATCTGAAGATCTTGAAGAGCTCTACCAGATTCTGTAATCCATACACCTGCAGAAATCAAGGTTATTTTTCTAAAAATTTATTTATTTTCGAATTTATTTGATTAAAAATATGAATTTTTGTTCGGATGATTGTTTGTTTGATTCGATGATTGCATGTTGTAGAGCTTGTTTTCCTGATGATTTTCATATGTCATACGTCTGATTTGGAGTTCAATAACATGTTCAAATTTGAGTTTGATTTTCAAATTTTAAAATTAGGGTTTATAACCCGTATGAATGTTCTTAATTGAAATTTGGGGGTTTCTTATTCTGTGATAGATTGATGTTGTGTTATAGTGGGTTGTGTTCTTTGTGAAATTTGCAATCTAATCGTATAAGTTTCATGAACCAACGAGGTCTGTAGAGAAGGGAGTTGTGTTTTGATGTTTTCCGATGTTCGCCGGAAACTGGAAAATTTCACAGCCAAATTCCGGCCAACTCAGGGATTGTTAGGATGAATTGATTGCATGGTTGTGTTCCTGGTAACCTGTAGGTGTGATCTGGAAGTGTTGGTGGGGTGAGGACGCCGGGAACGTGTTCTCCGGCCACCTCTGTGTTTTCCGGCGGCGGGGTGTAAAATTGCAGTTTGGTCCCTGGACTTTTGGGGACGATACAGTTAGGTCCCTGAAGTTTCCAGACTTTGCAAATTTAGGATTCCTGTTTATAAAATGTTTAAAAATCATATTTCCTATTTATTTTTATTATAAAAATTCGTTTTTAATTTCTGAAAATTCTAAAAATTATTATTTTAATTCCGAAAATTATTTTTAATTCACAAATAAATCTAAATTAATTAGTTAATTAATTTCAGTTAATTTCTAATTGATTAATTGGTCAATTAATTCGAAAATTAATTGATTAATTAATTTAATTAATTATTAATTGATTTTAATTAATTATTTAATTAGATTTAATTATTTAAAAATGATTTAAAAATTCTGAAAAATAGTTTCGAGCTTTAAAATATTATTCTAAATTATTTCCAAGGCTCAATAATTATTCTAAAATTATTTCGGAGCCAGAATTGGCCAACCGAACCCTGTTTATTAACCCGAAATTGATCCAACGACCCGTTTTAATTCCGAAAAATGTTTTACAAATCATTTTAAATACCAGAAAGCCTATTTATGACCCGAGACTTCTCTATGAATAATATATCATTGATTACGTGATGTATTATATGCTATATGTGACTTGTTAATTGACTATCGGTCTATATATTCGGTGTTTACTTGATTATTGCATAACTTTCAATCCGTTAATCGGATTTGGGTAAAACGAAGGGTAGATAGAAGTATGTGTTGAATAGAATTCCATGAGTAAATTATTGATAGATGCTTATGATATGTGAGCAGAAGAGGTAAGACGTAGGAAAGGGAAACAAATAGTTGAAGAGTAAGACGCTTGTGATTGGAAACGAGTGCAGTGTAGTAAGCTAATATCAGGCAAGTGTTCTGAACTTTCTCGAGATATTGCAGTATTTGATAGTCAGATTGATACTGCAAGTGCTTTGAAGCACTGAAACCTAAACTCTGATTCCAGTTATTGTTCTTGAGCCATAAACCTTATTCTTTCTAGACCATTGATTGTTGTATACCTAAACATAAATCTCAAGTATACGATATTACTCCACAAATACATGTAAACAAAATCCCAAACACTGAACTGAATTACTTGTACATTCAATCATTGTATCCTATGCTTTGAAAGCCCAAATCTTTGAAACCCTGAAATGTTGATTCCTTTGTTATCCAATTCTTTCACTACCCAGCATCCAAGCTTTTAAATTACCTTATTGATCCTTACAAGGATTGAAACCCTTTCATTGTTAAACATTTATTGTTGTTAATGATTTCAATTATTGTTTGTTATTGCTTATTCTGTTATTATGTTAGTATTGGATTGGTTTTTATAAAATTGTGGACCAGATTCGTGGTCAGACCATATAATGGTCAAGTTAGGCCAATGTGTGCCTTGGATCCAGTAGTTAGAGCAATGCTGTGTGCCTTGCTCGGGGTTAGTGTGTGACTGATCAGCAGCCTAACCTTGGTTTTTAAATTAAAAGTATAATATCCAATTCTAAATCATAATCCATTGTTCACTTGATATCATAATCATATTCACCTGATGATCGTTATTCTCAGTTTTGTCATTGTGACTTGCTGAGCTAGTTAGCTCATTTGTGCAATGTTGTTTATATTCTTTCCAGTTAAAAAGGAACCGGTTGGTAAAGAGGATCCCCAGTCCAGCGCGAGAGCTAGGGGTTCAGGTTGAGGAAGCTGAACTAGTAGGCTTCTTTTGGAATAATTTAAGCCTGTAAAAGGTTGTAATAATGTTTAATACTCAGTTTGAGTTTGAAATAGTTGGGATTTGAACGGTTTGTAATATATTAGTGTGTTTGGCTTGTGTGCATACTTTAACCTGTTGCGGTCCGTGGTGGTTGGTAAGTAAGGTCACTGCATATATTATTATTATCTTTATTATTGTTATAAGCAGGTTATAATTAAGGTATGTGTGTGGACCCCAAACTTCTGACCCGGGTTTGGAGGGCGCCACAGGTTTGGTATCAGAGCTACAGGTTATAAGTCACTGACACAAGCCTAGGTTGACGGGAATGGGTAGAGGGATAGGATTAGAAGTAAGGTATAGGATGATAGAACGTTGAGAGGTT
The DNA here is from genome assembly GCF_009905375.1 of Apium graveolens. Lineage (NCBI taxonomy): Eukaryota > Viridiplantae > Streptophyta > Magnoliopsida > Apiales > Apiaceae > Apium > Apium graveolens. The sequence goes on along the minus strand of NC_133652.1, from coordinate 262,631,594 downwards.
GAGTGTTATGGTATAACCGGTATTAGTATAGTTTGCGTCGTGGTACGAGATTCTTATATTACGATATGATTTCAGATAGCAGAGATGGCCGACTCTTTTATTCCCGTATCAGCTGATCACTCAGAGCCTTCAGTTGGAGCACCAGCATCGGATACACGTCCTGTTATTCCACCAGCATTGGCTATTCTACCTCCACCGGTGTTGCAGCCCGTACCATTGCAGGCTATTCCACCTCCAGGCATGAGGCCACCTGTCAGAGGACCCCCACCTGCTGATTCAAGCTTTACTAGTCATTCAGTCACAGGAGTACCTTTCCAGTTCTCTTCCTATCCTGTCCCATATCATCAGTTTGAGGCTTGCCTTATGGAGCAGCGATTCCTACAGGGTCAGATCCAGGAGTTATTGCATATCATGCGTACCAGAGAGATGGGGAGTGGTGATAGGCGACTTAGGGAGAGGCTCCAGGCGTTTTGTAGAGCAGCTGCTGTGAGGATTGCTGAGGCTACACATGAGGACATCACCCCTGATTTCGTAGTGGAGTGGGCTAAGTGGGTTCTAGAGGAGCTTGAGGAGATAGGAGGTCCAGATTTGCCATGAGCCAGAGATTCTGAGATGGAGATGCTGAGCAGTGTTGTTATGATTATGTAGTATGGACATTAGTGTGTAGTGTGTATCAGTAGACTTTTGAGTTGTATTTATAGACTAGCGATGTTGACTAGTGAGTAGGTTGTTGTACCCTTTTTGCTTTTACTTTCGAAGCGTCTTTACGCTTGTACTACCTAAAACTTTTGATCTATATATCAGTACCTTTTCTTTTCCAACACTGTCATTTACTTTATCGCACCTGTTTTACTTTACCTTATTTATTGCACCAGTATACCCTGTGATACCATGTACCCTGTTTTCCATAACTGTTTATATTCTATAAAGAAGCATGCAATTTACTTAGTTACAACTGTTTTCAAAAAGAGATATTCCTATTTTACAAAACTTTTCTTTTATACAAAGATTTGATTCAAAAGCTAAATAAATTGATTGATTCTTTACAGAAAATACCTCCCAGAAGAAATACCCGCACCAACACCCAGAATGAAGAAACCAACAATAACAACAATAACAACCAAGATGATACAAACCAGTATGTGAACCCAGGACCCATGGACCCAGCAATAGCCCAGATTCTTCAAATCTTGGCCCAACAAACAGTTCACCTGGCACAACAACAGCAGAGACAGACCAATCCCCAGGTAACTTTCAAAACTTTTCAGGCAGTAAACCCACCAGAATTCAAGGGTTCCTTAGAGCCAATTGAAGCAAATGTGTGGTTAAAGGAAATAGAGAAGGCATTTGCCTTAGTAAAAGTGAAAGAGGAGCATAAGGTTGAATTTGCAAGTTACTATTTGAAGAATGAGGCCACCTATTGGTGGGAAATGGTGAAGACATTGGAAAACACAGATGTTATTACTTGGGAAAGGTTTAAGGAATTGTTTTTAGAAAAGTATTTTCCTCAGTTTGTTCAGGATCAAATGGAGCTGAAGTTTTTAGAATTAAAGCAAGGGAACATGTCGGTAACAGATTATGAGGGGAAGTTTGAGGAATTGTCAAGGTATGTGCCGTCGTATGTTGATACTAATAGAAAGAAAGCTAAAAAATTCCATCAAGGCTTGAAGCCATGGATCAGAGGGAAGGTAGCTATTTTTGAATTGGATACTTATGCAGGAGTAGTACAGAAGGCTATGATCGCAGAGACAGAGAGTGAGATGTTCCAGAAGGAAAAGGAAAGCAAGAAAAGGAAAGTTGAGGGAAGTGAGGGTCAGTCACAACCAGGGAAGTTTCTAAACTTTAAGAAGGGCAAGTTCCAGTCAGGGAGAAATTTTAATTTCAGGAGACAAAATGCAGGAGACGGAGGCGAGGGCAATCGTCCAGCTATTGTGAATCAGCCGAATCAGTTGAGATTAACCGTTCCAGATTGTCAAGTATGTGGAAAGAAGCATGGAGGAGTTTATAACAAGTTGAATGTGGTATGTTTTAGATGCAAGTAGAAAGGGCACTATTCGAGGGAGTGCCGAAATCAGCCAGCTAGAGAGCCAGCAAATAAGGATCAGCCTATCCGGAATCCAGCAGTGAAGGTTCTAGCCATTGGATTTACATGCTTCAAATGTGGAAAGCCAGGACATATGGCCAGGGATTGCAAGACACCAGCCCCAGTCAGTAATGCATTAAGGATTATGGGATCTACCCCAACAGTGAATGAGACTCCGAGGGCTAGAGTTTTTGACATGTCGGTGAAGGATGCGATCCAGCATGCGGATGTCGTGGCAGGTACGCTTAATGTGAATTCTTTATGTGCCAAAGTGTTAATAGATTCGGGAGCAACTCGATCGTTTGTTTCATAAGATTTTGTTAGTAAGTTAAATTGTCCAGTTGAGTATTTAAATGAAATAATGACTGTGGAATTAGCAAATCAAGAAGGTGTAACTGTTAACCAAGTTTGTGGGAATTGTGAGATTGAGATTTTTGGTAGTAAGTTTTGTGTAGAGTTGATACCGTTTAAGTTAGGAGAATTTGACGTTATATTAGGGATGGATTGGTTATCTAAGCATGATGCTCAGATAGATTGTCGAAATAAGAAAGTAATGGTGAAAACGCCAGATGAAAGAATAGTAACATTCAAGGGACAAAAGCAGGTAAAGAAGTTCTTAACGATGATTCAAGCCAAGAAGTTATTACGACAAGGATGTGAGCATTTCGTAGCATATGTGATCGATAGAAGTCAGGAGCCAGCAAAACTTGAAGATATTCCAGTTGTAAATGAATTTCTAGACGTATTTCCCGACGAGTTATCAGGACTTCCTCCAGATAGAGAAATTGAATTTGCAATCGACTTAGCACCTGGAACCGAACCAGTATCCAAGGCCCCGTATAGAATGGCGCCCGTTGAGATGAAATAGTTAGCAAAGCAATTACAAGAGCTGTTAGAGAAAGGAGTAATTAGACCCAGCGTATCCCCGTGGGGTGCACCGGTATTATTTGTCAAGAAGAAGGATGGAAGCATGAGATTGTGCATCGACTATAGGGAGCTCAACAAGCTTACAATCAAGAATAAGTATCCGTTACCCAAAATGGATGATTTGTTTGACCAATTGAAGGGAGCCAAGTATTTCTCCAAGATCGATTTAAGATCGGGATATCATCAACTGAAGATCAAACCAGAAGATATACCAAAGACAGCTTTTAGAATAAGGTATGGACATTACGAATTTTTAGTGATGTCTTTTGGATTGACCAACGCCCCAGCAGCGTTTAGGGACCTGATGAACAGAATTTTCAAGGAATATTTGGACAAGTTCGTTATAGTATTTATAGACGATATTTTGATCTATTCAAAGACGGGGGAGGATCATGCGGAACATTTAAGGACAACTTTGGAGATTTTAAGGAAAAAGAAGTTATATGCTAAATTGTCGAAGTGTGAGTTTTGGCTACAGGAAGTTCAGTTCTTAGGACACATAGTTAGTAATGAAGGGATCAAAGTGGACCCGGCAAAGATCGAGGCAATTATGAATTGGGAAAGACCGAGAACACCCACTGAGGTAAGAAGTTTCTTGGGATTGGCAGGATATTATCGACAATTCATTCAGAATTTCTCAAGAATTGCAACACCATTGACAAAGCTTACACGAAAGAATGAAAAGTTTATATGGAATGACAAGTGCGAAGAAAGTTTTCCGGAATTGAAGCGGAGATTAATCACAGCACCTGTTTTATCACTTCCAGACGATCAAGGGAATTTCGTAATTTATAGCGATGCTTCTTATAAAGGATTAGGATGTGTTCTTATGCAGCACGACAAGGTGATTGCGTATGCGTTAAGGCAATTGAAACCACACGAACAGAAGTACCCTACTCATGATTTGGAGTTAGCAGCTATAGTTTTCGCTTTGAAGATTTGGAGACATTATTTGTATGGAGAAAAATGTGAGATTTTCACGGATCACAAAAGTTTGAAATATATATTTACCCAGAAGGAACTTAATATGAGACAAAGGGGATGGTTAGAATTGATCAAGGATTATGATTGCTCGATTAATTATCATCCTGGTAAGGCGAACGTTGTAGCAGATGCGTTAAGTCGGAAGGAAAAGTTAAATGTGTTATCCGTACCTGAAGAGATATATAAAGAATTTCAAAAATTGGAATTGGAGATTAGAATTTGCAAGCCTGAGGAAGCAAAAGTGTACGGTATGATTTTCCAACCGGAGTTATTGGAGAAAATAAAGAAATGCCAGAAAGAGGTAATGGATCAAGATATAAATAGTTTGGTAGGTGAGGAATTATGCACGCAACAAGATGATCAAGGTATTCTTAGGTTTTCTTCAAGAATTTGGATTCCACCAGTGACGGAGCTGAAAAATGAAATTTTACAAGAGGCACATAGTTCAAGATATTCCATCCATCCAGGGAGTACCAAAATGTACAGAGATTTAAAGAAGAATTATTGGTGGCCAGATATGAAGAGAGAAATTGCGGAATGGGTTAGAAAATGTTATACCTGTCAGAGAGTTAAAGCAGAGCATCAAAGACCAAGCGGATTGCTACAGCCATTGGAGATTCCAGAGTGGAAGTGGGAACATATTACCATGGATTTCATAGTTGGATTACCAAGGACAAGGACTAATCATGATGCCATTTGGATTATAGTAGATAGACTTACCAAGTCAGCTCATTTTCTGCCTATAAATGAAAGATTTTCGCTCGACAAGTTAGTTCATATGTACTTGAAAGAGTTCGTAGTTCGTCATGGAGTTCCAGTGTCTATCGTATCTGATAGAGATCCAAGGTTTAATTCAAGATTCTGGAAGAGTTTTCAAGAATGTTTGGGAACAAGATTGAATATGAGTACGGCCTATCACCCCCAAACGGATGGCCAAAGTGAAAGAACGATCCAGACAATCGAGGACATGCTACGTGTTTGTGCTATTGATTTCAAAGGAAGTTGGGACGAGCATTTACCCCTGGTAGAGTTTGCTTATAACAACAGTTATCATGCCAGCATTGGGATGCCACCTTATGAAGCCCTTTATGGACGCAAATGTAGATCTCCAGTATATTGGGACGAAGTAGGAGAACGCAAAATACTCGGACCCGAATTGGTGCAACAGACAAAGGAAGTTGTTGAAATTATCCAGAAAAGATTAATAGCCGCACAAGATCGTCAGAGGAAATATGCAGACCAGTCAAGAAAAGACATGGAATTTGAAGAAGGAAGCTTGGTATTATTGAAAGTATCACTGTGGAAAAGACTAACGAGGTTTGGGAAGAAAGGGAGGCTAAACCCAAGATATGTCGGACCTTTTGAAATCCTAAAGCGTATTGGCAAGGTAGCTTACGAGTTGGCGTTACCTCCGCACATGGAGCACATTCACAATGTTTTTCACATATCAATGTTTAAGAAATATAATCCAGACTCCAGGCATGTAATAGAATATGAGCCCATAGAACTGCAAGCAGATTTATCATATGTAGAGAGTCTGATAGAGATTCTAGAGGAAAGAGAGAAAGTATTGAGAAATAAAGTGGTAAAGTTAGTAAGAGTATTGTGGAGAAACCCAAAGGTTGAAGAGTCAACCTGGGAATTAGAAAGTGATATGAGAGAAAAGTACCCTCATTTATTTTCTTAGAGATTCTGAGGACAGAATCCTTTTAAGGGGGGAAGGATGTAATATCCGGGATATACCGTGTAATTATTTTGCTATTATATAATTATTATGTGTGTTCAGTATCTATTCTGTGACCTAATTGTTCAGTGTTATCTGTACTTGAATATTCAAAAATAATATTAATTGAGTATTTTAATTTTTATATGTCCAAAATAAAATATAGATAATTGTCATATCTTCCTAATTATTTTTATGTTGGTTTATGGATTTATAAGAATCATATGAAATTTCTGAAATCTTTTTTCGGGTAATTAAAATCTATTTTATAAAAACGGGAACCAACCGAAATCAACCGTTGTTACGTTTTTGGAACCCGAAACTCTTTCGAGAACTCCTTCCTAACCTAATTGTAATATTCCGAGCATATTCCATGTTTCGACTTTTTCGATCCGGCGTACGGTTTGTCTTGCGCGGGTCCCGGCGCAATATTTTCGATACAATATTTGTTTCGGTAAATCAATAAAACCCTTATTTTCGATAAACGGGAGCTTTTTATTAAACTATCACAATTATCACTTCGTAATACGTGTAACCAGGCGCTGAGACCAAGACAGCAGTACAAATTGTACTGATTTGGATAATTATCCCGAAAACCGATACCGTTTGGATCAGTTTTTACAAATAAACGTACCATTTTATATCCGGAATGATCCAACGGGATACTAATTTTCCGTAATTATTAATAGCCTTTTACCGTATTTTATTTCGTATCAAAATCATTTCCAGACAGATAATTATATAATTTTCAGAGAAAAACCCTAATTTCCTAAAACTGTTCTAAGAATCAAACAAGCATTTGGAGGTGTTATTGAATTCGGTTTGGAAAGCTCGAGTAACCAATCTGAAGATCTTGAAGAGCTCTACCAGATTCTGTAATCCATACACCTGCAGAAATCAAGGTTATTTTTCTAAAAATTTATTTATTTTCAAATTTATTTGATTAAAAATATGAATTTTTGTTCGGATGATTGTTTGTATGATTCGATGATTGCATGTTGTAGAGCTTGTTTTCCTGATGATTTTCATATGTCATACGTCTGATTTGGAGTTCAATAACATGTTCAAATTTGAGTTTGATTTTCGAATTTTAAAATTAGGGTTTATAACCCGTATGAATGTTCTTAATTGAAATTTGGGGGTTTCTTATTCTGTGATAGATTGATGTTGTGTTATAGTGGGTTGTGTTCTTTGTGAAATTTGCAATCTAATCGTATAAGTTTCATGAACCAACGAGGTCTGTAGAGAAGGGAGTTGTGTTTTGAAGTTTTCCGATGTTCGCCGGAAACTGGAAAATTTCACGGCCAAATTCCGGCCAACTCAGGGATTGTTAGGATGAATTGATTGCATGGTTGTGTTCCTGGTAACCTGTAGATGTGATCTGGAGGTGTTTGTGGAGTGAGGACGCCGGGAACGTGTTCTCCGGCCACCTCTGTGTTTCCCGGCGGCGGGGTGTAAAATTGCAGTTTGGTCCCTGGACTTTTGGGGACGATACAGTTAGGTCCCTGAAGTTTCCAGACTTTACAAATTTAGGATTCCTGTTTATAAAATATTTAAAAATCATATTTCCTATTTATTTTTATTATAAAAATTCGTTTTTAATTTCTGAAAATTCTAAAAATTATTATTTTAATTCCGAAAATTATTTTTAATTCACAAATAAATCTAAACTAATTAGTTAATTAATTTCAGTTAATTTCTAATTGATTAATTGGTCAATTAATTCGAAAATTAATTGATTAATTAATTTAATTAATTATTAATTGATTTTAATTAATTATTTAATTAGATTTAATTATTTAAAAATGATTTAAAAATTCTGAAAAATAGTTTCGAGCTTTAAAATATTATTCTAAATTATTTCCAAGGCTCGATAATTATTCTAAAATTATTTCGGAGCCAGAATTGGCCAACCGAACCCTGTTTATTAACCCGAAATTGATCCAACGACCCGTTTTAATTCCGAAAAATGTTTTAAAAATCATTTTAAATACCAGAAAGCCTATTTATGACCCGAGACTTCTCTATGAATAATATATCATTGATTACGTGATGTATTATATGCTATATGTGACTTGTTAATTGACTATCGGTCTATATATTCGGTGTTTACTTGATTATTGCATAACTTTCAATCCGTTAATCGGATTTGGGTAAAACGCAGGGTAGATAGAAGTATGTGTTGAATAGAATTCCATGAGTAAATTATTGATAGATGCTTATGATATGTGAGCAGAAGAGACAAGACGTAGGAAAGGGAAACAGATAGTTGAAGAGTAAGACGCTTGTGATTGGAAACGAGTGCAGTGTAGTAAGCTAATATCAGGCAAGTGTTCTGAACTTTCTCGAGATATTATAGTATTTGATAGTCAGATTGACACTGCAAGTGCTTTGAAGCACTGAAACCTAAACTCTGATTCCAGTTATTGTTCTTGAGCCATAAACCTTATTCTTTCTAGACCATTGATTGTTGTATACCTAAACATAAATCTCAAGTATACAATATTACTCCACAAATACATGTAAACAAAATCCCAAAAACTGAACTAAATTACTTGTACATTCAATCATTGTATCCTATGCTTTGAAAGCCCAAATCTTTGAAACCCTGAAATGTTGATTCCTTTGTTATCCAATTCTTTCATTACCCAGCATCCAAGCTTTTAAATTGCCTTATTGATCCTTACAAGGATTGAAACCCTTTCATTGTTAAACATTTATTGTTGTTAATGATTTCAGTTATTGTTTATTATTGCTTATTCTGTTATTATGTTAGAATTGGATTGGTTTTTATAAAATTGTGGACCAGATTCGTGGTCAGACCATATAATGGTCAAGTTAGGCCAATGTGTGCCTTGGATCCAATAGTTAGAGCAATGCTGTGTGCCTTGCTCGGGGTTAGTGCGTGACTGATCAGCAGCCTAACCTTGGTTTTTAAATTAAAAGTATAATATCCAATTCTAAATCATAATCCATTGTTCACTTGATATCATAATCATATTCACCTGATGATCGTTATTCTCAGTTTTGTCATTGTGACTTGCTGAGCTAGTTAGCTCATTTGTGCAATGTTGTTTGTATTCTTTCCAGTTAAAAAGGAACCGGTTGGTAAAGAGGATCCCCAGTCCAGCGCGAGAGCTAGGGGTTCAGGTTGAGGAAGCTGAGCTAGTAGGCTTCTTTTGGAATAATTTAAGTCTGTAAAAGGTTGTAATAATGTTTAATACTCAGTTTGAGTTTGAAATAGTTGGGATTTGAACGGTTTGTAATATATTAGTGTGTTTGGCTTGTGTGCATACTTTAACCTGTTGCGGTCCGTGGTGGTTGGTAAGTAGGGTCACTGCATATATTATTATTATCTTTATTATTGTTATAAGTAGGTTATAATTAAGGTGTGTGTGTGGACCCCAAACTTCTGACCCGGGTTTGGAGGGCAGCACACTTAGGATCGAGCTTCCCTCCATTCCACTCCTGCATGCTCAACAGTATAGAACTGGGAAGCTTATCTTCTCATATGCGGGCCAATGAACACCAACTGCCACGCACAACTTCGTCACAACAGACGCATACGGAATAGCACCTGTAGTACCTCCTCTCAAAAATCTCAAAATCCCCTGATATATCACCATCCTCAAATCAATGTAATCACCCTGAAAAATACCCCATAGCAGACGAGCACGCTCCACAGTAATCTCATGCACATGCGAAGATGGCATGATGTTAGCACAAATAAACGAGTTCCAAGCCCTTACAAACTTGTTCATGCACAAAGCAGGGAACGTGGAGTAATCAGTAGTGCCCCTCTTGAACTTCCAATGAGTATCAGGCACACAGAGATTAGCAATGATGAGATCCAAATCAAAGTCCTCTGGAGTCTTATCGCTCCAAGTGTCCTGACCCACCTTCCTCGCGGGCTGCTCAATCACCGTCCTGATAGGTTCAGCACTGTACTCTACAGTTCTCCCCCTCACCACTGTGAAACCATTCTTTTCCGCCTTGGCATTCGCATAGAACTCCCGCACAACACTCATGGGCACAGCAGCGGGTGCCTCACAAAAAGGAACCCAGCCCATCTCGAGAATCATCTCTAACAGCTTACCATCCTTCCCTGATGGAAGAAAACCTCGCTCCTTAGCAATAGGCTTCGAGAGAAGCCTCGTTTACTCTTCCTCAGCCTCAGGAGTAGAAAACCTGGGCCTCACACCACCCGCAGATGAAGAATCGGTGGTGTTGCTTCCAACTTGTCTTCTTTGTCTCTTGGGTGCCATCGGGATTGCAGAAGAGAGAATAAAAGCTTAAGTGTTTAGAGAGAATTTGTGTTTGAGAGTTTGTGTTGTGGTGCAGAAGTTGTGTATAAGTGTATGTATTTATAGGTGGAGAGGTGTGAATTCTATAAGGAATAGAAGTGGGAATTGAATGTGGGAATCATGGGAATAATGGAATTGATTAGAAGAGGGAATTATGGGATGTGAAAGAGTAAAAATGGTGTTGGAATAGATTTTTGGTTAAAAACCACGATTTTCTCTTAAAAATCTGTTATTTTATATTATTTTCGAACAGGGACCCGGCGCGGCCACGCGCTAGGACAGCGCATGTACGCTCACTCTCTGGAAAACCGGCGCAGCCGCGCGCTTCATCAGCGAGAGCGCACTTGGTTACTGGATAAATGGCACGGCGGCTCGAAGATGCAAGAAAAATGAAGAAAATAAAATCTCAATTCATGTACTTCGGCGCGGCCGCGCCCTTGATCAGCGCGGGCGCGCTGGCCTTCTGCCAGAATTTATTTTTTTCATTTTTCTTGCAGCTTCAAGCCGGCTTGAACGAGCTTTTATTCCAACACCACCTTGACACCAAATTAGCACCAAAATAATGCTAATTCACCTAATTACCTAGATAATGCCTGAATGCAAAAACACTCGAAAACACATTAAAACACTTAACTTGAGTACAAACGCATCAATTCAAAGCTTGTTAGAGCATAATAAAGTGTCATAAATGCCACTCAACATACCCCCAAACTTGAATCGATGCTTGTCCTCAAGCATACACAGACTCAAAGAACAAGAAATAAAAATGTATGAATGCAACTAATACGAATGCAACAATCCCCATAGAATAACTAAATCAATCAATAAGCAACACCTCAGCAAATGCAATTATTCGCATAAAGATTAATCAAATCTCACAAATCAACTTACAAACTAGAGACGTGCGTGTGTGCAAATGCTTACAGATATACTATCGCTACTAGATCGACAATCATGACTCACCACTTATCAAAACAATCGCAGGCTTATAAATAGAATAAAAGCTAGACTCAAAATAACTTATAACACTTCAATTCTTATATCGGTGTTTAACATGGATTCATGCTTTTATTCACAATAAAACAACACAAGTATTCTTATTTGATCGTGCAATGAGTGAGGTCCCCAGAAGACTTATACAATAGTACCCATGTAGCAGGCGTTAGGTTAGCGGATCCCAGACTATAAAAGCCTTAGGTCACTAGGCACAAAGTCCCCTAAAAACTTAATAACTCGAGTACTAAAGAGCCCACTCGTGATCAATTATACATAACAATTATTCTTTTATTTTTTTCTTCTTTTCTCTTTTTTTTCTTTTTTTTCAACGAATTTATGAACGAGTGCATTTCGCTCCATCTCGCTCAACCCTAGACTACTCATATAAATATGAGTCGGCTACTAGCCATTTGACACCTAGCCATGCAACTAGCAATGAAATCCAATTTTCTCCAATTTTTAATTATCCAAGTCTTTTATTATTAAGAGAATATCCTAAATTCTAAATATAAACAAGCGATTACACCTCGACAAACAAACAAACCATGACCATGATCTAGCACTCTAGCAACCTATAAGACTTAGTGAAATACAAGTGTCTCTAGCATGCAAATCAATCCAATAAGACTCAACATCACTAAATACAATATCACTACACTCACATTAATATCACCAATTAATCGGAAAATTATCTAAGGGATCATGTTATAATGCAAATGCATGAAACTATATGAACAAAATATCATAAAGTACCAAAAATAAAAATAAAATAAAAAAACTACATGGCAAAATATGTAAACTATATGAACTAAACTATCATGAAATATGTAACTATATGAGACTCACACACAAATATATTCCTTCAACTACTACCCCAAACTTAAAATATTCACTGTCCTCAGTGAAGGTAATAGTAAGGAATCAGGCATACCTACTGTGAATCAGAATCCTCACCCTCAACGGGTGGAGTGTCAGGCATGTCTGGAGGCGGATACACTGAGTCCTCACCAAATACTGGCCACTGGATGTCAACTCCAGTGGCTCTAAAAGCTGTCCCAAGTGCCTGGGTGAGACCATGTGCAAATCGACTATGGATGTCACGCATATCATCCATCATCCTCGCGAGACGCCGAACTCAAACTAGCTCCCATCTCTGCTCCTGCTGCCTCCTGCTGCTGGTGCAACGAACCAGCCTCATCTCCATATTGAGCTCTCTAAGCTGCTGGACGGGCATGCTGAGAACCTCCCGCCGTAGTTGCTTCCATAGGCACACCACCTAGCAGATGATCATATGAATACCCAAGCCCCTTAGGATCGGGCTTCCCTCCATACCACTCCTGCATGCTCAACAGTGTATGTTAGGTCCCGAATTATCGTAAAAGGGGGGGTTGAATATGATAATCACTAAATTAAAAATTCTTTCGAATCTTTAGCGGATAAAGGATTTAGTGCTTGGTTAGTGGTTTCGTGTTCTTGAGAGGAATAGTGTTTGGAACGATAAAAACAAGGAACACAAGATATTTGGGGAAATATATATATTCGTATATAAATCCTGGAGAAGTGTTGCTACACTCCGGTAAATAAATTAACCGGCTACAATCTAAGAACGATAAAGTTCCTAGCTACTACAAAGATTTACAAATCAAATCCTATACAATGATCTAGCTTTTGTTTGTCTAAGGATTTAATTACCGAGTAACGATTATAATGCCCCTATGAATATACAAGAATTAAATCGGGCATTATAACGTTACTCCGGTGAGAAGTTAAACGGATATACAAAATGCTTGAGCTTCTCTGTAAATCATTGCTACCATTTTCACTTCTCTTTTGGGAGAGAAGATAAACAGAAAATGAATCCCCAAAAAATGAATGGCTCTTATCTTCTACTACAAAGTGTAGACTTTATCCAATAAAATGTGTGGTTGAGTATTCTGTGGCGACAGGTGTACAGGAGATATTAGTTATGCTCTGTGGCGACATAACCTTAACAAAACCTCTGTAGCGACAGGAGAGGGAGGGAGTAAAGATTGCAATGGAGACAGGGGGAGGGGCTTACTTCCTGTGGCGACTAGTACTATACTAGTACAACCTTTGGTTTATTTACTTAACCAAAACTTATGTACACATTTTTGGTTTCTTTTGTTTTTTTGTTTTTTGCTTTTTCTTTTTCTTTTTCTTTTATTTTTATTTATTTTCTTTTTGTTTCTTTTATTTTGTTTTTCTTTTTATTTTGTTTTCTTTTTCCTTTTTCTTTTTTTTCTTTTTCTTTTTCTTTTTCTTTTTTTTTCTTTTTCTTTTTTTTTCTTTTTCTTTTTAAGTTTAAATTGTAACTAAATTAATTTATAAAATAAACTTAAATATAACTTATATAAATAAACTAATTTAGGTTTATAAAATAAACTTATTTAAAATTTATAAGATAAATCATTTTAAGTTTATTAAATAAATTATATTAAAGTTCACTAAATAAATTTATTTAATTTACCAATTAAACTTTGAGCTTCGCCAGTCCCCTAAGCTGTTTAGCTGTATACCCCGCGCACCTCTTCGCATATTTTAACAGATAAACGTTCAATCCAAGTGTGTTCCTCAACTTAACAATTCTTCTATAAATAATACCCAGATTCCTTTCACGAGCTGTTGACGCCTAGTGCAACTGGTCTGGTTCACAGACTACTAACCCCGATTCAGGTCTTCGTATTATAGCCTTGATTAAATTGTTAAGCTTGCCTCAACTTTATTGCTTCGTACACTGACTGTCAATAAAAAATTGTACTTTCACTGGAATCCTTTCTGGTACTCTAGACAACGTCTTCATTAACCTCTGTCTATACCCTGTCTTCAATTCTTCAAATTCCTATGCTTCGAACACTGTCTATCTTCAATCAATGCCAATACACTGAAATCTTCCGGTAGTACTTGTATACTGAATCTTCAATATTTCTGAAACCCTGAAAGTCTTTAACCTTTGTTCTTTACTGAGGCATGATCATATCAATGAACTTCTTTCAGTGACCTGTAAACAGACTTCAGGCCTTCTTCTAATCTTCTGATTCTTTGTATTTGTCTTGTCTTCATTCTTCCTGATTTCTTGTGTAGACGTAGTATTATTAACCTGTCATGTTCTAGTGTTGTTATTGTGTTGAGTTATCACGTAACTGTTCATACAGCTACGCAGTCTCACCAACAATCTCCCCATATTTGATTGTTAAACCTAACAAACAAATTAAATATAGAGGATAACTAAACTAACTAGAAAAAGTAATGTACCAGGACTTGTAAATAATGCTACTGGTTTTCTGGATCAAATGCTGCATTTCCAGATTTCTTGAGTAACTGAAATGAAAGATGCTTGTTCCTCTAGCACTAAACTGATCTTCAAGTAGTTTCATCTTCATTTCCTTGGTTCTTCGTATCTCTGCCAGATAATACTTCTCAGTCTTGAAGTAATCATCAACAACTTCTTTTGTACAACCATATATCCTGTTGAGAAGCACATATCTCTCTTGTTTCTCCCTATATGAGAATCAACTGTTTAAAGGAGATCACCTTCGTCTACCACCTCTCCCGTATAATAGGATCCACAGATAAGAACTAATGGTACTCCCCTTTTGGAAAACAGCTTCTCCCCTTATAAAGAATAGTGATGAACCAAACCACTTCTTCTGATCACTAGGAAATCACCTTGTGTTTACCACCTCTCCCGTACAATAGGATCCGTAGTTACAAACAACAATGGTGTGGTGTAGTGTATATGTACTTTACCTCTTTTTTTTCTCCCTGCTATTTCTCCCCCTTAGTTGAGGAATCCTCCAAACTATTATATAAGCTTTTATATCTCCCTTAGAGAAGGAATGTATGTTGTTGTCTGAAGGAGTTCTCATATTTTACTTGGTTGGAGAAGAAATAACAAGTCATAGTATGATCAACTATGTCCCTTGAAATGCTGTAAGAATGACTTCACGGTTGATCATCATGTTCACCAATCTTCCCAGCTCCTTATACCTCCCAAATGTGAGATCACCAATTGTTACCAATTGTTAGCTCCCAACTTGTTAGGTCTCGAAGTATTCTATTCCAATCTATAAATGTTAAGTTCCTAAGAGTTAAGTTTCAATCATAAACAGAATCGAGACTCGAAGTATCAAGAACCATGTTAAGGGATAGGGAATGGGATATTGTGTTTCTCTTTCTTCCTCACTATGAGTGTGTGATTCTGTTTTGTGTACCTCACATGTGTTTCACTCCTCTCTCCACTCGTGTTTACACTCATTCTCACAAGTGTATCACTCCTCTCATAGCTCCAAAATCCAGTTGTACCTACAAGGAAAATCACCTTAGCTATCCTTAAGAAGGTCACAGGTGGTGCAATGGGAGTTCGCAAATCCCCATCCTTGTTAGACACGTTAGATGAATCTGAGTCATAATCTACAAGTTGTTAGTTTCCCTGTGAGGGTTCCAGATTTGAACTCCGGGAAGGTAAACAGTGATCCAAAGAATTTAGCATAAAGATCAAAGTTCCCTTCTAATGTCTATGAAGATATTTCCTTGTGACTCATCAGGTAATATCTGAATCATTGTCAACAAGTTACCGATCTACACCTATGTCAGATCCACTATCCGCAGATGCATCCAGGTTTATTAGTCCTGGGGAGGTAGACACTGACCACTGACATATGGCTATTGGATCAGTATCCTCTGATAACACCTATATAAGCAATTAGTCCATTAAAGAACCTTGAACAATCGAATCTGACCTTAAAATGGTTGAAACACTTATTTCCGTCAACTCATCCTTTGTGTGGGTAACCTTTCCTTGTGCATCAAGAATTGCTTATATTTAAGGTGGTGACACTACATCGGATGCCTTGGCCGACAGGAGAATTTCAATAGACGCACCCTATTGAGAGGATGAATCTAGTGACTGTTTTTATGCCTTTTCAGCCATTACATCTTTTTGAGAAGATGTATGGGGGCTAGCAGTTGCCTCAGTTTTAATATATCTCAACTTTGTAGGAGACAGAGCTGCTGGGTTGACTTCAGAACCTTCCTTATGTGGTGTACTAAGGCACTTTCTCCCTCACGCTCATTCATACTTCATTTTAGGGGTAAGAGATTGTTGGTTGGTTCTATTTCTGTGTTTTTCTTTACAGTCTGGGATAGAAGTTGTGGGTTTTCAACCTCGTGACTATCAATGAAAGAAGGCCATTGGAGGCTGAACCTGTATCACATAACATATTGCAATGTAGAGATAAAATGCACTTAAGATCTATTATGAATGAAAATTATGCATTTAATCTTTTCAGAGAAATGATGTACAATAGTGATTTCAAAAGATTTTAATGAAATAAGCAATCACCACTGTAGAAAGAAATTTGATTTTCTCTCAAAACTGTTCGAGTGCACAAGTCTGTTGTTATGCCTAAAAGGATAAATGATTTGATAAGACACAGACTGATGACCTAGCAGTATTAAGAAGAGAAAGAAATATTTTGTCCTTTAATATGAATGAGTTTTTATAAAAGCATTGATCGCTTAGGGTAAAGTCTAAGCAATTCTCATTCATGTCAAAAGCTCCATAACCTATCTTTATAAGATTATAATCAACAAAATTGTTTATTGATAAATAACTTTAATAAGACTGACTATGCTGCTGATTTCAAATTATAGTGAATATGTCAGATATAGCAAAGTATGTAAATTCACTAGAACTTAAAATCTCACAATTATCTGCAACAAAATATTAATAATATATCATTGTCTGATACTTGTCAAGTACTTTAGATACCAATAATTATGTTGCATCCTATTTTAAATATTAAAATAAGATATCAATGAATTAAATACCAATTATCTATCAAATAGGCATCATCATTCAATTACATATATCATACAATTGTTAACTCCTAACAACTGTAATATCTTAAACAATATTGGTTCGATAAATAAAGCAACATTAACCAACATTGACTTGTTTGCAATCTTAGAATAATATTCTAAGTTCCATATACTTTGATTCATTGAGTAATGCATCTATTATCAAAGTGTTTAGGAAATTTGCAAGTAAGTATAAAAATTATTCTAAGTGGACAACATATGGTTACTTCTAATAAAGCAATCAAACATTTTAACCATAGTTGTACTTAAGAAAAATTTCCACACTTTCTATATTAGTATAAGTGATTGAAGATAAGTATTGATTACTCAGAGGAGTTCTAAGTAATGTCACAAATACTAATACTTCACAATTAGTTCATAGTTAAACTCTTAATTAAATATCATTAATTGATTTAAGTCAAGAAATTACACCCAACTAATCATGCTACAATCATGATACTGATTTAATTGAATTCTTGAGATGTAAACATTGCTAAATTCACTAAAACCAAAATCTCATAATTAACTTATAACACATAAGTTACAATCAATATACTAGATATCAATTGTTGACAAATTTAGTTATAATCAATCATGCTGCTTATTTATTTTAAGTTAGTTTGAATTATGGAGCAGATAAAATCATTGAATTGCTTCAATTTCCATAATCCAAACTACCCAAAATAAATATTAAATAAATAAATACTAAATATATATAAGTTAGATACTGGCACTTAAATATTTTTATAATTATTCTTGAATAATCACCAATAGGATATATGACTAATATAAATGGCAATCACTTTCGGGATAATTAGTAATTTTAGAAATACTTTCTAAGCATATAAAATATTGAGAGTTTTATACGCATAACTTAGAAAATACTTCAACTTTCAATATTAGCGATTTTAAAAGTAAGCATTGATTACTTAGAACAAAAATTCTAAATAATATCACTAATACTAAAAGTATCACAATTATTTGTACAAGATACAAATAACTATGCTACATTTTATTTTAATATAATTTAAATTCTGAGACTGATATAGAATAGAATTTTCTACAGTCATAATTTAAATCAATTAAAATAATATTCAAACTTAATGTTATAATACTTAACTACCATAAATGTACGTGATATTATAATCATGATAATCAAGATAGTAGCACTAAGTACGAGGTACTGGATTACAGATAAATTCACAAGTCCTTTAAATATTGAAGATTTGATACTTGTGAACTTATATTAAGAATTCCTTATAGATGGGATTTCCAACTAATGTGCAATGCATGGTATCCTACACTTACAAATCAGTCTTGAAAAATTAACTTTAACAAGTGATTTAATAAGTGTTTCTGCAAGTGACTCTTTGACTAAAAGACATGCTCTCGAGATAAATGATACCTGGTGTGAAGGTGTCTTGTTATAGAGTGTTCCACAGAGTTGTTGGATTTGAGGTTGTTTCTTATCATAACAAGAAATCAATTTTCTTCCATGAAGTTGGCAGCGTCCTGAGATGCTTCTCATGTCACTTAGGTTGACAGCTTCAGAGATGTTTCTCCTGTATTTCGTACAACCTGCATAATCTGTATCTATATAGTCAAACATGTTAAGCATAATATCTTTAGGGTACTTTACTCCAGGAGTTGGTAGTCCCTTAAGATATTTAATAATCTTGTTAATAGCTATACGATTGGATTCTTTAGGATACACTTGGGACCTTGCACATTGGCATCTTGAGAACATTACATGTTGCCTATTAGCATTTGAGTAAAAGAGTGAGCTTGTCATACCTCCATAGCTTGGCATGTTCAGAATCTTTAGAATTTTTGCATCTTTAAAAGATCCTTAACTTACTTGTATTTCCATCATCCTTTTGGTTTACTTGTGCTCCTAAAAGAATTGTTCTTTTGGCTTGCTTGTGCTCCTAAAAGAATTATTCTAATGGCTTGCTTGAAGTAATCCCAAAAAGAATTGTAACATTTCCAACATGCTCCTCCATACCTACTCTGCAATTACTTAGCAAATAATCTTGCACAAGTCTTTGTTAGTAGACCAACATATAACATTATCATGATATCACTGCACATATAGAACATTATGTTTGTGCCTAGTGATAAGAGAGATATTGATATGACGACTCTACTATTTCATATTTAACTGTAACTTCAGTTAGAGTGCCATACCATGTCCTTAACGATTGATTGAGTAGTATACTAGTTCATACCAATCTGAAGTGAGATTGTGAAGAAGAGATATGCATAGTCCAATAGATCTGTAACTGCAAAGTCCATAAACTGTGGTGCATTGACTTCTTCCTTTGACTCACCAACCAGGAGTACACTTGTTCACACTTACCGGAGTCCAATTCCAGGTAGAATGTACAACAGGTGCCTGATATGTCGTAGTATCCTCAAGTCTCGTCACTGGTGCTATCTGTTAGATACTGCTTCCTGATAATAACCTAGCATCCAGTTTGGCCTTGTCCCTAGTAACAATGTCATTGTCATCCAGTATTGACTTCTGGTTATCCAAGTACCAATTACAAAGTTGTCATTTAGTTTGGATACCAGCTTCCCTACAATCTGCTTGCTGACTGATTGAGTTCACTTTGCTTTGCAATCACCCAACCAATCCGGATCTATCAGAGCTTCTATAACTTTCTTAGTTTCTTCTTCAGATAGAAAACTAGAGAAGTAATTATTTATACTTAGTAGCCCTGCTAATCATTACTCCACCATATGGATCACTTAGAACTAGACTCTGGGAATAATATTGACATCAAACCTTTTGTCTCAACAAATATGTTCTTGTAATGTCCTCTTGATATTTAATATGGTGTAGTGTCTGACTAGTTGATCATTTTATTGCTCCCCCTAAGCTGTTGCTGGGATTTCCTGAAAATCCTTACCCTTGATGTCTGGCTTCATTGAGGTAATGAGTTATTTTATACACTGCCATTCCATAGCTTGGAAATGAATTATCAATACCATTAATTTCTCCTGTAACAGCTTAGAGCATTGAGTTGTTGAACTGTGCACTTAGACTTTCAACCATCTTCTGTTGATCGACCACAAATGCCCTGTAGGTTGTATACTCCACTGAGTAGCCATGAAAAATATCCTAACTAGTCTTAGCTGCAAATGCCAAGATCTTCAAACAACTGAAAACATTTCATTGTTTGCTTCTATAGAACATTCTCTCCAAACACTTTTAGGTTATCCAGTGTTTGCTTCTGTTGGCCATTAACTCATTAGTGGTCTTCATGTATACATCCCGATCAAGGCTTGATCTTACTTATTGCAAACTGTTCTGACTGCTCCAGCCCTTTGGTATTTAGAAAGTCTTGATTAGCTTGATATTTCCATTATAGCTTTAATCAAGTTCCGGTTCTTCCTTTGTACCACTCTATTATGACACGGAACTCCTAGTGCTGAATATGTCTCAAAATATTCTTGTACTACAGATATTAATCAGACTGCTTCTTGAATTCAGTCCCATTATCTGATCACCATATCATTTTTTTACAGTTGCTTCCAGCTTGATCTTCTTTGATGTGATCAATCATCATCTGTGATGTCTTGTCTTGAGAACGCATGAACAACAACATTGTTTGATAAGAGTAGTCAACTATAATCACTAAGGTATATCTTTACTTTGGTGTGATGTTGTCTGACATCTCTTTCTGACATACCTCACATTTAACATCTTTTGAATTCCAGATGAGGCAGTCCTCTCACTAATCCCTTTTCACAAAAGAGTTCCTTGAGTTGATGTTCAAGGGTGAGAGCTTCTAATGCCATAGCTAAACTTTTGTCAGATGAAGCTTTACGATAGAAACCATTGACTTCACCTTTCCTGAGATTACAGTCTATCCACGAGCATTCCCATCCCTTACTCTAAGAAGAGCAAGCTTCTCAACCTTTCTGGTTCAGATGAGACACTAATCCTTCATTGAATTGACATTTTGTCCTTTGATGCAGAATTGTCTGATAAGAGGATTTGTGCCTTGATTCTCCAACAAGGAAGTTGCTTCAATTGTTATCAATGACTCTAATAATTAGTTGTTATTAGTGATAGCAATTGTTGAGTTCATGATGACATACCTTTTCTATATAACATGTCCCGTAATGAAAACCTTTGTTGTCATCTTCAAAGATTATTGACGGAATAGCTTTTGTCAATCACATTTGATTATGAGGCTCTTTCTTTGATCATATGCCTAGAGTATGAATTACCAAGAATACATATGAATCAATTAACCTGTTATGTCCTGCACTCGTAAATGGATTAACAGTTCTTGGTACCCAACTTATCAGTTTGGGTCCAGATGGATTAGAGATATTATTAAAAAACAGAGATACCAACAGCTGCAACCTTATCATACTAATTCTTATCTTAGACTGAGCATTTTCTCCAGTTAAATACCCTTGACAGATTTGTCTTAGGCTAGGGGATAAATGGTTCCAACCTTACATAAGGAGGACTAGCAGTCTTTGGCCTATTGTGATCCTAAACATGCTTTCTACAATTGATGCAACTTCTAGGAGATGCATTCATGGCATAAAAATAATCAAGCATTGTATTTGGAATACATGGCATTCATTCAGAAACATTACACATGAGAATTAAGCAAGACAGGCATGATATGGAACAAACAGATTAACAAATAAATCACTAATTCTATCTAGTCCAATCCTGTTGATGTATCTCATCTAGCTATCTCAATCAAAATATATACTAATACATCTTAACAAACAATTCAGATCAAGTGAATAAATCACAATGTAATAGGATACAGAGAGTAAGCATTAACAAAGGCCTTATATGCTGGAAAAACATATACCTCACTAAAGCAATTAATCATGTTCAACAAATATTCAAACACATATTTAAGATCATCTAAAGTAACATGCACAAGTTAAACATCAATCCTAGTTACCAAAAAAATAATCTAGTGAACTAGTTCAGCATTATCTATGTGTGATACTATCATGCTTGTGCGAGTGTTAAACATTTAAACACTAAGATCTTTATCATGCATTGAATATTGAGAACAAGATATTGCAGTGGTTCAAGAAATTGAAACTTGAGATATGTGAGTTGAACCATCTTTAGGGATAGCTATGAAAGCAGGGTATTCATGATTCTCGTCATCTGATCCATCCCAACTATTTCCCGTGTACTATAAGTTTTGACTGGCTGCTTCCCTAAGAAAATATTCCACCTTTGTCCCGACTCTTCAACTGAATCCCTACTCATCCTTGTTTGTCAAGCTTCTTATTCTGTTGTAGCAAAACCCCTAATAGTTACTTGACACATATTGTTTGTCAAACCTGTAGCTATCAAATCTTATTTATGTCCCAACCTCAGTCTGTAACCACCACTTGAACTGAATCTGTAAGAATCTCTGCTTCAGAATAGATAGGCTTGATCCTTGGATATAGCTTATGTACTCTTTGTGAATCTGATGCGACTAAACTTCCCTGATAAGTGAAACACTACCCTGACATCCAATCCATCAAGTACTTATACCTGAGTTTCTTCTGATTCAGCAATCAGTAACTCTTACATTATGTCCTGAGGTTCCAACTTTATTGCATGTAACTGAGATGTTTGTTTATCCCCACTATTCTCTCTGACCTCCACAATTCCTGCCTGTATGATCTCATTGATTACTGGATAGATATAGCATTGGTACAAACCACTATGTGACTGTATAATCTGAAATCATAGAGTTGTCTTAAAATCTCCGAGAAAAATTGTACCCGTAGAAATATCATTCATTTCCTGCGTTTGAAAACCCAGTGGTATCCTATGGAGTAAGCCTTTGAGGAGGTTCCACAAATTTTGTCTGTAGGTCTTGAAATCATTTTCATTAGAGTGAGAAAACCATTATCTATAATTTCCGTGTTCGGGAATTTTCCATCTGAATAGCACATGGTCTTCGTTATCTTCGAAAGATTAAAATCCACTTTAAAAGCCCAGAGGAATCCTGAGTCCGCCAATACTTGAGTACCCTTAATTTAATATTTAAGAGAAATTCAAATTCCAGTATTTTTAATTTTCTTAAAAAATAAATTAATCATAAATAAATAATTACGAGAAAGTTAATTTTCAAGAATTTCGAATTTTCTTAAAAATTAAATCAAACGTAAATTATTATTTAAAAAAAATTAAATTTAAGAATTTTAAATTTTATGGAAAAATAAATAAATCAGAAATAATTAATTAAGGTAACAAAAATTAGTTAAGAGCTTTATGGCGACTGCTGCACTCCAAGTATCTCTGTGTGGCGACCTACTAGCACTCTGTGCGCTGACTTTAAAAAAATACAATTTTATGGCGACAAAGTGTGAGAAGGAATTACAAGAAGAGCTGAATTTTTCTCGTGCGTGCAATGCGAAAAGCGAGACTGTGGCGATCAGGTTATGCATGAGCTTTGGCGATCAGTGTAGTTACTCTGTGGCGACTTCCTGAGTTGTGCGCGCAAAGAAACAAAACCTATAGCAATCGCCACAGAGTGTATGGCGACTACTGGGGACTTTTATTTGCTTTGTACAAATGCACTTCAGGTGGGCCCCGATTGTAAGCTCCACTGCATTCCTTTTACTTGAAATTCCTGCAACACCTTCTCGAAACCAAACATGCAATAACGCAAGCTGCCAATCCAACTTAAACTAACAAAAGAATTTTCCAAATCTAAGGCTACCAAAGTGATCAAAATTGGCAGCTAAAACTTGTAAATGTACCCGATAAAATAATTTAAAATAAAAACTTTTATTTACTAAAATTTAAATAATAAATTTATTTAAGTCAAATTTATAAAATAAATATATATAAGTTAAGTTCATAAAATAAACTTACTTAAAATAAATTTATAAAATTAAATTTGTTAAATCAAATTTATAAAATAAATTTATGTAAATTCAAGTTAATAAAATAAATTTATTTATGGATCCTGATTCGTGTATCAATCAGTCAGCTCTGATACCAATTGTTAGGTCCCGAATTATTGTGGAAGGGGGGTTGAATACGATAATTACTAAATTAAAAATTCTTTTAAATTTTTAGCGGATAAAGGATTTAGTGCTCGATTAGTGGTTTCGTGTTCTTGAGAGGAATAGTGTTTGGAACGATAAAAACAAGGAACACAAGATATTCGGGAAAATATATATTCATATATAAATCCTCGAGGGGTGTTGCTACACTCTGGTAAATAAATTAACCGGCTACAATCTAAGAACAATAAAGTTCCAAGCTACTACAAACATTTACAAATCAAATCCTATACAATGATCTAGCTTTTGTTTGTCTAAGGATTTAATTATCGGGCAACGATTATAATGCCCCTATGAATATACAAGAATTAAATTGGGCATTATAACGTTACTCCGGTGAGAAGTTAAACGGATATACACAAAATTTGAGCTTCTCTGTAAATCATTGCTGCCATTTTCACTTCTCTTTTGGGAGAGAAGATAAACAGAAAATGAATCCCCAAAAAATGAATGACTCGTATCTTCTGCTGTAAAGTGTAGACTTTATCCAATAACATGTATGGCTGAGGATTCTGTGGCGACGGGTGTACATGAGATATTAGTTTTGCTTAACAACACCTCTGTGGCGACAGGAGAGGGAGGGAGTAAAGATTGCTATGGCGACAGGGGGAGGGGCTTACTTCCTATGGCGACTACCTGTGGCGACTAGTATTATACTAGTACAACCTTTGGTTTATTTACTTAACCAAAACTTATGTACACGTTTTTGCTTTCTTTTGTTTTTTTCTTTTTTGCTTTTCTTTTTTCTTTTTCCTTTGTTTTTTTTCTTTTTGTTTTTTTTCTTTTGTTTTTCTTTTTGTTTTGTTTTCCTTTTTCTTTTTTTTTTCTTTTTCTTTTTCCTTTTCTTTTTCTTTTTTTTCTTTTTCCTTTTCTTTTTTTTTCTTTTTCTTTTTATGTTTAAATTGTAACTAGATTAATTTATAAAATAAACTTAAATATAACTTATATAAATAAACTAATTTAGATTTATAAAATAAACTTATTTAAAGTTTATAAGATAAATCATTTTAAGTTTATTAAATAAATTATATTAAAGTTCACTAAATAAATTTATTTAATTTACCAATTAAACTTTGAGCTTCGCGAGTCCCCTGAGTTGTTTAGCTGTATACCCCGCGCACCTTTTCTCGTACTTTAACAGATAAACATTTAATCCAAGTACGTTCCTCAACTTAACAATTCTTCTATAAATAATACCCAAATTCCTTTCACGAGCTGTTGACGCCTAGTGCAACTGGTCTGGTTCACAGACGACTAACCCCGATTCAGGTCTTCGTATTATAGCCTTGATTAAATTGTTAAGCTTGCCTCAACTTTATTGCTTCGTACACTGACTATCAATAAACAATTGTACTTTCACTGGAATCCTTTCTGGTACTCTAGAAAACGTCTTCATTAATCTCTGTCTATACCCTGTCTTTAATTCTTCAGATTCCTATGCTTCGAACACTGTATATCTACAATCAATGCCAATACACTGAAATCTTCCGGTGGCACTTGTATACTGAATCTTCAACATTTCAGAAACCCTGAAAGTCTTTAATCTTTGTTCTTCACTGAGGCATGATCATATTAATGAACTTCTTTCAGTGACCTGTAAACAGACTTCAGGCCTTCTTCTAATCTTCTGATTCTTTGTATGTGTCTTGTCTTCATTCTTCCTGATTTCTTGTGTAGACGTAGTATTATTAACCTGTCATGTTCTAGTGTTGTTATTGTGTTGAGTTATCACATAATTGTTCATACAGCTACGCAGTCGCACCAACAGTGTAGAACTGTCGATAGGAGCACTGGGAAGCTTATCTGCTCATATGCGGGCCAATGAACACCAACTGCCACGCACAACTTCGTCAGAACACACGCATATGGAATAGCACCTGTAGTACCTCCTCTCAAAAATCTCAAAATCCCCTGATATATTACCATCCCCAAATCAATATAATCACCCTGAAGAATACCCCATAGCAGACGCGCACGCTCCACAGTAATCTCATGCACAAGCGAAGATGGCATGATGTTAGCACAAATAAACGAGTTCCAAACCCGTGCAAACCTGTTCATGCACGAAGGAGGGAACGTGGAGTAATCAGTAGTGCCCCTATTGAACTTCCAATGAGTATCAGTCACACAGATAGTAGCAACGATGAGATCCAAATCAAAGTCCTCCGGAGTCTTATCGTTCCAAGTGTCCTGACCCACCTTCCTCGTAGGCTGCTCAATCACTGTCCCGATAGCTTCAGCACTGTATTCTACAGCTCTCCCCCTCACCACTGTCAAACCATTCTTCTCCACCTTAAGGTTCGCATAGAACTCCCGCACAACACTCATGGGCACAGCAGCGGGTGCCTCACAAAAAGGAACCTAGCCCATCTCGAGAATCATCTCTAACAGCTTACCATCCTTCCCTGATGGCAGAAAACCTCGCTCCTTAGCAATAGGCTTCGAGAGAAGCCTCATGTACTCTTCCTCAGCCTCAGGAGTAGAAAACCTGGGCCTCACACCACCCGCAAATGAAGAATCGGCGGTGCTGCTTCCAACTTATGTTCTTTGTCTCTTGGGTGCCATCAGGATTGCAGAAGAGAGAATAAAAGCTTAAGTGTTTAGAGAGAATTTATGTTTGAGAGTTTGTGATGTGGTGGAGAAGTTGTGTATAAGTGTATGTATTTATAGGTGGAGAGGTGTGAATTCTATAAGGAATAGAAGTGGGAATTGATTGTGGAAATCGTGGGAATAATGGATTTGATTAGGAGAGGGAATTATGGGATGTGGAAGAGTAAAAATCAGGTTGGAATTAATTTTTGGTTAAAAACCCCGATTTTCTCTTAAAAATCTGATGTTTTATATTTTTTTTCAAACAGGGACCCGGCACGGTTGCGTGCTAGGACAGCGCGGGCGCGCTCACTCTTTGGAAAACCGGTGCGGCCGCGCGCTTCATCCGCACGGGCGCACTTGGTTACTGGAATAACGGCGCCAGCACGGGCCCGCCCAGATTCTGTAGTTGGCCCTAAATTTTTTCTTTTTCTAATTTTTTTGTGTTTTTCTCCTTTCTTCTTGCTTCTTCTACCTACTAATGTACAACAAGCTTGGGTTGCCTCCCAAGAAGCGCTTCTTTTACGTCGCTAGCTCGACTTAGAATCTCGAGATCAAATGGACAATAAAACGGCACTAACCACGTCGCGATTTTCCGTGTCACCATAATAATGCTTCAACCTTTGATCATTTACCTTGAATGCTTGGCCCGTATCATTCTAAAAAATTTCCACCGCTCTATGTGGAAACACAGTTTTGATTATGAAGGGCCCTGACCACCTTGACTTCAACTTTCCAGGAAAAAGATGGAGACGGGAGTTGAATAAAAGAATTTGTTGCCCCGGCACAAATGACTTGAGCACTAGACCCCGATCATGCCACCTCTTGACTTTCTCCTTGTACATTTTGATATTTTCATAAGGTTGAAGTCGAAACTCGTCGAGTTCATTCAATTGAAGCATCCTCTTCTTACCAGCCTCATCCAAGTCAAGATTCAATTTCTTCAAAGCCCAATAAGCCTTATGCTCGAGCTCCACAGGAAAATGACACCCCATACCATAAACCAACTGAAATGGCAATATTCCTAATGGAGTCTTATATGCTGTTTTATACGCCCAAACAACTTCATCAAGCTTCAAAGACCAATCTTTCCTCGATGGACACACCACTTTCTCTAAAATGCGCTTGATCTCTCAGTTAGATACTTCAGCTTGACCATTTGTCTGAGGATGATAAGCTGTAGCAATGCGATGATTCACATTATACCTTTTAATCATAGCAGTGAACTTGTGATTGCAAAAATGTGACCCCACATCACTGATTATGACTCTTGGAGTTCCAAACCTTGTGAATATCTGCTTGTGAAGAAAATTAAGCACCACTTTTGCATCGTTCTTTGGCAATCCCTTAACTTCAACCCATTTTGAAACGTAATCAACCGCCAACAAGATATACTGATTGTTACAAGATGAGACAAATGGCCCCATAAAGTCAATTCCCCATACATCGAAAACCTCAACCTCGAGAAGAATATTAAGAGGCATCTCATCCCTTTTGGACATATTACCCACACGTTGACATCGATCACATTTCAAAACAAACTGATGAGCATCTTTAAACTGATGAGCATCTTTGAGATGAGATATCGAATTGCAGCATGTTCAGTGGAAACTGTCACCTTAGTCCCAAGTAGATAAGATCGAAATTTCTCAAAACCATAGACAATTGCCAAAAGTTCTTTCTCCATAGTAGTATAATTCAGTTGAGCACCATTTAAGGTCATACTAGCATAGTAGACCACATGAAATATGTTGATCTTCCTCTTCCCAAGAACTGTTTCAACTGCATAGTCACTTGCATCGCACATCATCTCAAAAGGTTCATTCCAATCAGGTGTATTTATGACCGGTGCCGTTATTAAACTCTTCTTCAATGTCTCAAAAGTTGCAAGGCATTCGTCATCAAACTTGAAAGGAACATCTTTATCTAGCAGACTGCACAATGGCTTCAAAACCTTGAAGAAATCTTTGATGAAACGCCTGTAGAAACCCGCATGTCCAAGAAAACTGTGAATTCCCTTTTACAGAAATGGGTGGAGGAAGATTCTCAATGACCCCCACCTTGGCCTTATCCACCTTAAGACCCTTACTAGAAACTTTGTGCCCGAGAATAATGCCCTGACGCACCATAAAGTGACATTTCTCCCAATTGAGAACCAGATTGGTCTCAACACACCTCTTGAAAACATGTCCAAGATTTTGCAAGTATTCATCAAAAGAATCGCCAAGGACTCAGAAGTCATCCATGCACACCTCCATATTCTGGCCAATCATGTCAGAAAAGATGGCCATCATACATCTCTGAAATGTGGCTGGTGCACCACACAGACCAAAAGAAACTCGTGTGAAGGCGAAAGTACCAAATGGACAAATGAAGGTAGTTTTCTCCTTATCTTCTGGAGCGATATAAATCTAATTGTAACCCGAATATCCATCCAGAAGATAATAGTACTCATGACCGGCCAACCTGTCGAGCATCTGATCAATGATGGGCAAAGGAAAGTGATCCTTTCTAGTGGCTTTGTTTAGCTTCCTATAATCCATGCAAACTCTCCACCCCGTGACTATTCTAGTAGGAATAAGCTCATTCTTCTCATTTGCTACCACAGTAATACCACCTTTCTTTGGCACACATTGAACCGGGCTTACCCATGAACTGTCAGATATAGGGTAGATGATCCCTGCATCTAGCCACTTAAGAATTATTTTCTTCACTACTTCCTTCATGATTGGATTAAGTCCTCTTTGCTGCTCGACCGTAGGCTTGCTACCTTCCTCTAGCAGAATTTTATGCATGCAGTAAGAAGGACTGATTTCCTTGATATCTGCTATAGTCCATCTAATTGTTGATTTGAACTATCTCAGAATTCTTAGAAGCTTTTCCTCATCACTACCTGAAAGGTCAGATGCAGTAATAACTGGCAAAGTAGATGCATCACCTAAAAACGCATACCTCAAATATTCAGGTAAAGGCTTAAGCTCAAGAGTAGGAGCTTCCTCAATAGATGGCTTAAGGCGTTTAGGAGACTTGTTCAATTCCTCCATTCCAAGATATTCAAAAGGCATATCTATCTTTCTCTTCCAGCGAGAAGCATTCAAACACTGCAATTATTTTTCACCTTTGTCATCTTCACTATCTGAATTTCGAAATAAGGCTTTCTCTAAGGCATCGGACCTTAGCAATTGATCAATTTCTGATGTGACCACTGAATCAACCAACTCCACTTTTAAGCACTCCTCATTATCCGTAGGAAATTTCATAGCATTGAACATATTAAAAATAACATCCTGATCCCGAACTCGCATTATGAGCTCACCCTTCTGCACATCTATCAAGATTCGACCAGTCACCAAGAAAGGTCGTCCCAAGATCATGGGAATCTTCATATCCTCCTTGAAATCAAGAATTACGAAATCAGCAGGGAAGATAAGTTTATCAACCTTGACCAAGACATCCTCCACAATACCTCACGGATATGTAATAGAACGGTCGGCCAACTATAAGGTGATATAAGTCGGTTTTGGATCAGGCAAGTCTAACTGCTTGAAGATTGACAAATGCATCAGATTGATGCTAGCTCCCAAGTCATATAAGAATCTTTCAAAAGATAATTTTCCAATAGTACACGGAATTATGAAGCTTCCTGGATCTTTAAGCTTCGGAGGCAACTTCTGTTGCAGCACAGCACTACATTCCTCCGTAAGTGCGACTGTCTCTAAATCATCTAGCTTCACTTTCCGAGAGAGAATACCTTTCATAAATTTGCATAACTAGGCATCTGCTCAAGAGCCTCAGCGAAAGGTATGTTGATATGAAGTTTCTTGAACACCTCCAGAAACTTCTCAAATTATTTGTCCAGCTTTTTCTTCTGTAGCCGCTTAGGAAAAGGCGGTGGAGGATAGATCTGTTTATCCCGTGTATTACCCTCAGGTAGAGTGTGCTCAACAGTAGTCTTCCTTGGTTCCACTTCTTCATCCCGTTGCTCTAATTCTTTCTCAGCCCCGGCTTCTTTAGTCAACACTTGAGTTTGTTCGGGATTCACAACCTTTCCAGACCTTTAAGTGATTGCCTTTACCTGCTCCTTAGCTTCCCTCTTTCCCGGCACTTCAGTGTCACTAGGTAGTGTACCAGGCTGACAATTTAGCAAGACATTGGCAATTTTCCCAATCTGATTTTCCAAGGTCTTGATAGAAACAGCTTGACTTTTGCACATAAGCTTCAACTCCTCTAATTCAGATATTTCATTGGCTTGTTGCAGCTGGAGTTGTTGTCTAGGTACATACTGTGGTTGCTGAAAACCAGGGGGGTTGTACTACTTAGCTGGATATTGTTGATAAGGCTGTTGAACCGCATTCTGAGCATTGCTCCAACTGAAATTAGGATGATTGCGGTTGTTGGGATGATAGGTGCCTAGTACTGGTTGATGCGATCGCTGGAAGTTGCTCACAAATTGAGCTGATTCACTAGAAATTGTGCACTGATCAGTCTCATGGGCACCAGCATAAAGCTCGCAGACACTACCGATTTGATTAACTCTATAATTAACCAAAGTGTCCACCTTCATCGTCAAAACTTTAAGTTAGGCAGCAATTGCAGTTGTTGCGTCCAACTCTAGAATTCCTGCGACTTTTCCCTGAGTCAGTCTCTGGGAAGGATTCTGGTACTCATTAGCAGTCATCAGTTTAATAAGTTCATAAGCTTCATCGTAGCTCTTAGACCACAAGACTCCTCCTGATGTTGCATCAAGCATGGGTCTAGAAGTAGCACCCAATCTATTGTAGAAACAGTTGATAATCATCCAATCAGGCATGCCATGGTGTGGGCACTTCCTTAGCATCTCCTTATATCGATCCCAAGCCTTACACAGAGATTCTCCTATTTGCTGAGCAAACTGGGTAAGAGCATTCCTGATTGCAACAGTCTTCGCCATGGGGAAGAATTTAGTGAGAAACTTTTGTGCAAGATCCTCCCAAGTGGTGATAGATCCTGCTAGCAGAGAGTGTAACCAGCACTTAGCCTTGTCCCTCAGAGAGAATGGGAAGAGGCGTAGCTTGATAGCATCTTCAGTCATATCATTGAACTTGAAAGTGTCGCAGATCTCGATGAAATCCCTGATGTGCATGTTGGGGTCTTCAGAAGGAGAACCCTCAAACTGAACTGAGTTATGTATCATCTGAATCGTGCTTGAGTTGATCTCAAAAGTGTTATCCCTGATGGCTGGTCTGATGATGCTTGACTGAATGTCATTAATCTTAGGCTGAGAATAGTCCATCAAAGCCTTCGGATTTTCTGCTTGATCTCCCATCGCTACTACAACTGGTTCTTCAACTTTCTCTTCTTCTTCTACCTTCTTTTCTTCCTCAATAACTTCCCTTCGAACTACCACAACTTCTTCCTCGGCTTTATCCAGTGTTCTCTTACGAGTACGCGAACGCGTATGCATACACCCTCGCTAGAGTACCTGAAATAAGACAAGGAAACTGATAAGTAACAATGTCTGAGTCAATGAACTTTAACGACCATAGATGGAAAGCACATAAACTATAAATTAACACTGCAGTCCCCGGCAGTGGCGCCAAAAACTTGTTAGTCGCTAAACACGTGCTAATAATACACGCAAGTATACGAGTTCGCAAGTAGTATAGAATATTTTCTAGTCCATTCCCATAGAGACTGTATTGGATAACTAATTAATTCACACACTTAAGCAACAATGTCTGGTCATTATTCAATGCTAAGACGATAACAAATTGAGGTTGTTTATACTAAGAATTAAACTAATAATTATAACTACGAGATTATTATTGACTGAATTAATATATATGACAAATATGGGATTCTAACTTCATTAAATACTTCATTCAATAGTCTTATTATTCTTAACCTTAGCATGCAATGGTGATGACACTAATCAGATAACACGAAACTGATAAACGCCAACTTTCGTTGCACGAGTACCATACTACCAGACATCCACAAAAGAGATAGAAGCTGAATAGACACCAATTATATTGAGATCCTATATGTCTATAGAATTTGACAACATAATGGTGTAAGCACAAGTTATCTATCTTGATTATACAGGGCAAGTAAGATGGTTAAAATTACCTACGAATCATGCATAACAAATACATGAACCTATGCTAGCATGGCAAATTCTAAATCCTTAAATTCATTGTCGCTTTATTAAGAATTAACACACTATCTTATAAGTTCGCGATGCTCATAAGACGAATACACACAACCAATACTAGGATATCATAATATCGCCACATACTAAGGCATCAAACAATTTAACTAAAGAAATCCATAAATAAATCCGCTAGAACCCCACGATAACGATTAGCCCATAATCGGACTCATCATCAACGTGGGTTCCGATAAAAATATGATATAACAAACAGAGTCTTTATAACGAATAAATAATAGAGTATAACACAAGAGTATAGGTTCAACAAAACAAGAAATGAGCATCCTAAATTACAACTCAAAACAAAGATTCACAAGAATAAACTAGATCGTCTTTGTCTTTGTTGATTTGTGCTATAGGTCTCTTGTCGTCTTCTCCTTAGCTCTGAAGTGTCTTTCGCTTGATTTTTTATTGATATATTATTAAAAATGACCTAAAGATGTTTATATAGCAGCCAATGCAGTGTAGAATTCTTTCTCTCAAAAACCAAGTAGAAACAGAAATCTGTTATCCCGACACGGCGCGGCCGCGCGCTTGATCAGCGAGGGCACGCTGGCTTCTTGTACTTCGGCGCGGCCGCGAGCTTGATCAGCGCGGGCGCGCTGGGCTTCTGCCAGAATTTATTTTCTTCATTTTTCTTGCAACTTCGAGCCGACTTCAACGAGCTTTTATTCCAACACCACCTTGACACCAAATTAGCACCAAAATAATGCTAATTCACTTGATTACCTTGATAATGTCTGGAATGCAAAAATACTCGAAAACACATTAAAAAACTTAACAACTTGAGTACAAACGCATCAATTCAAAGCTTGGGAGGCAACCCAAGCTTGTTGTACATTAGCAGATAGAAGAAGAAAGAAGAAAGGAGAAAAACACAAAAAAATCAGAAAAAGAAAAAAATTCAGGGCCAACTACAGAAGCTGGGCGCACCCGCGGGCGCGCCAGCCAAGCGCACGGCCGCGCCATTTTTCCAGTGACCAAGCGCGCCCGCGCTAATGAAGCGCGCGGCTGCGCCGATTTTCCAGAGAGTGAGCGCGCCCGCACTGTCCTAGCCTGCGGCCGCACCGGGTCCCTGTTCGAAAATATATAAAATAGCAGATTTTTGAGAGAAAATTGGGGTTTTTAACCAAAAATCAATTCCAACCCAATTTTTACTCTTCCACATCCCATAATTTCCTCTCCTAATCAATTCCCACTTCTTATCCTTATAGGATACACACCTCTCCACCTATAAATACATACACGTATACAACTTCTCCACCACATCACAAACTCGCAAACACAAATTCTCTCTAAACACTTAAGCTTTTATTCTCTCTTCTGCAATCCCGATGGCACCCAAGAGACAAAGAACCCAAGTTGGAAGCAGCATCACTGATTCTTCATCTACGGGTGGTGCGAGGCCCAGGTTTTCTACTCCTGAGGCTGAGGAAGAGTACACGAGACTTCTCTCGAAACCTATTGCTAAGGAACGAGGTTTTCTGCCATCAGGGAAGGATGGTAAGCTGTTAGAGATGATTCTCGAGATGGGCTGGGTTCCTTTTTGTGAGGCACCCGCTACTGTACTCATGAGTGTTGTGCGGGAGTTCTATGCGAACGCCAAGGCTGAAAAGAATGGTTTCACAGTGGTGAGGGGGAGAACTGTAGAGTACAGTGTTGAAGCTATCAGGACGGTGATTGAGCAGCCCGCGAGGAAGGTGGGTCAGGACACTTGGAATGATAAGACTCTGAAGGACTTTGATTTGGATCTCATCGTTGCTACTCTCTGTGTGCCTGATACTCAATGGAAGTTCAAGAGGGGCACTACTGATTACTCCACGTTCCCTGCTTCGTGCATGAACAAGTTTGCACGGGCTTAGAACTCGTTTTTTTGTGCTAACATCATGCCATATTCGCATGTGCATGATATTACTGTGGAGCATGCTCGTCTGCTATGGGGTATTCTTCAGGGTGATTACATTAATTTGGGGAAGGTGATATATCAGGGGATTTTGAGATTTTTGAGAGGAGGTACTACATGTGCTATTCTGTATGCGTCCATGTGAAGAAGTTGTACGTGGCAGTTAATGTTCATTGGCCCGCACATGAGCAGCTTCAGATTCCCAATGCTCCTATCGACAGTGCTGCACCGTTGAGCATGCATGAGTCGTATGGAGGGAATCCCGATCCTAAGGGGCTTGGGTATTTATATGATCATCTGCCAGGT
Source organism: Apium graveolens (assembly GCF_009905375.1). Classification (NCBI taxonomy): domain Eukaryota; kingdom Viridiplantae; phylum Streptophyta; class Magnoliopsida; order Apiales; family Apiaceae; genus Apium; species Apium graveolens. The sequence continues at coordinate 262,596,647 of NC_133652.1, read as the reverse complement.
AGTGTGCCTATGGAAGTAGCTACGGCGGGAGGTTCTCAACATGCCCGTCGAGCATCTTGGAGAGCTCAGTATGGAGAGGAGGCTGGTTCGTCGCAGCAGCAGCAACAACAGGAGGGAGCAGGAACAGAGATGGGAGCTGGTTTGAGTTCGATGCAGTATAGGCGTCTCGCGAGGAGGATGGATGCTATGCACGACATCCATAGTCGGTTTGCACACGATCTCACCCAGTCACTTGGGACAGCTTTTAGAGCCACCGGAGTTGACATCCAGTGGCCAGTATTTGGTGAGGACTCAGTGTATCCGCCTCCAGACACGCCTGACACTCCACCCGTTGAGGGTGAGGATTCTGATTCGCAGTAGGTATGCCTGATTCCTTACTATTATCTTTACTGAGGACAGTGAATATTTTAAGTTTGGGGGTAGTAGTTGAAGGAATATGTTTTTGTGTGTGTCTTATATAGTTGCATATTTCATGATAGTTTAGTTCATATAATTTGCATATTTTTCCATGTAGTTTATTTTATTTTATTTTTATTTTTGGTAGTTTTATGATATTTTGTTCATGTAGTTTCATGCATTTACATTATATCATGATCCCTTAGATAATTTTCTGATTAATTGGAGATATTGATGTGAGTGTAGTGATGTCGTATTTAGTGATGTTGAGTCTTATTGGATTGATTTGCATGACTAGAGACACTTGTATTACACTAAGTCTTATAGGTTGCTAGAGTTCTAGATCATGGTCATGGTTTGTTTGTTTGTCGAGGTGTAATCGCTTGTTTATATTTAGAATTTAGGATATTCTCTTAATAATAAAAGACATGGATATTTAAAAATTAGAGAAAATTAGATTTCGTTGCTAGTTGAATGGCTAGGTGTCAAATGGCTAGTAGCCGGCTCATATTTATATGAGTGGTCTAGGGTTGAGCGAGATGGAGCGAAACGCACTCGTTCAGAAATTTGTTGAAAAAAAAGAAGAAAAAAAAGAAAAGAATAAGTGTTATGTATAATTGATCACGAGTGGGCTTTTTAGTACTCGAGTTATTAAGTTCTTAGGGGACTTTGTGCCTAGTGACCCAAGGCTTTTATAGTTTGGGATCCGCTAACCTAACGTTCGCTACATGGGTAATATCGTATAAGTCTTTTGTGGACCTCACTCATTGCACAATCAAATAAGCATACTTGTGTTGTTTTATTATGAATAAAATCATGAATCCATGTTAAACTCCGATATAAGAATTAAAGTGTTATAAGTTATTTTGAGTCTAGCATTTATTCTATTTATAAGCTTGTGATTGTTTTGATAAGTGGTGAGTCATGATTGTTGATCTAGTTGTGATAGTATATCTGTAAGCATTTGCACATGCGCACGTCTCTAGTTTGTAAGTTGATTTGTGAGATTTGATTGATCTTTATGCGAATAATTGCATTTGTTGAGGTGTTGCTTGTTGATTGGTTTAGTTATTCTATGGGGATCGTTGCATTCATATTAGTTGCATTCATTCATTTTTATTTCTTGTTCTTTGAGTCTGTTTATGCTTGAGGACAAGCATCGATTCAAGTTTGGGGGTATGTTCAGTGGCATTTATGACACTTTATTATGCTCTAATAAGCTTTGAATTGATGTGTTTGCACTCAAGTTGTTAAGTGTTTTAATGTGTTTTTGAGTGTTTTTGCATTCCAGACATTATCTAGGTAATCAGGTGAATTAGCATTATTTTGATGCTAATTTGGTGTCAAGGTGGTGTTGGAATAAAAGCTTGTTAAAGCCGGCTCGAAGTTGCAAGAAAAATGAAGAAAATAAATTCTGGCAGAAGCCTAGCGCGCCTGCGCTGATCAAGCGCGCGCCCGCGCTGAAGTACAGAAAGCCACTGCGCGGCCACGCCGTGTCGGGATGACAGATTCCTGTTTCTACTTGGTTTCTGAGAGAAAGAATTCTAAACTGCATGGGGCTGCTATATAAACATCTCTAGGTCATTTTTAATAGGATATCATCTACGCAAGTTGCCTCCGAAGCTTAAAGATCCAAGAAGCTTCACTATTTCGTGTATTATTGGAAAAGTATCTTTTGACAGATGCTTATGTGACTTGAGAGCTAGCATTAATCTGATGCCTTTGTCAATCTTCAAGCAGTTAGACTTGCCTGATCCAAAACCGACTTATATGACCTTACAGTTGGCCGACCGTTCTATTACATATCCGCGAGGTATTGTGGAGGATGTCTTGGTCAAGGTTGATAAACTCATCTTCCCTACTGATTTCGTAATTCTTGATTTCGAGGAGGATAAGAAGATTCCCATAATCTTGGGATGACCTTTCTTGGCGACTGGCCGAATCTTGATAGATGTGCAGAAGGGTGAGCTCACAATGCGAGTTTTGGATCAGGATGTTACTTTAAATGTGTTCAATGCTATGAAATTTCCTACGGATAATGAGGAGTGCTTAAAAGTGGAGTTGGTTGATTCGGTGGTCACATCATAAATTGATCAATTGCTAAGGTTTGATGCCTTAGAGAAAGCCTTATTGGGAAATTCAGATAGTGAAGATGACGAAGGTGAAGAACAACTGTGGTATTTGAATGCTTCTCCCTGGAAGAGGAAGATAGATATGCCTTTTGAATCTCTTGGAATGGAGGAATTGAATAAGGCTCCTAAACGCCTCAAGCCATCTAATGAGGAAGCTCCTACTCTTGAGCTTAAGCCTTTACCTGAACATTTGAGGTATGTGTTTTTAGGTGATGCATCTACTCTGCCAGTTATTATTGCATCTGGCCTTTCAGGTAGTGATGAGGAAAAGCTTCTGAGGATTCTGAGAGAGTTCAAATTGGAAATTGGATGGACTATAGCAGATATTAAGGGAATCAACCCTTCTTACTGCATGCATAAAATTCTGCTAGAGGAGGTAGAAAGCCTACGGTCGAGCAGCAAAGAAGACTTAATCCAATGATGAAGGAAGTAGTGAAGAAAGAAATTCTTAAGTGGTTAGATGCAGGGATCATCCACCCTATATCTGACAGTTCATGGGTAAGCCCGATTCAATGTATGCCAAAGAAAGGTGTTATTACTGTGGTAGCAAATGAGAAGAATGAGCTTATTCCTACTAGAACAGTCACGGGGTGGAGAGTTTGCATGGATTATAGGAAGCTGAACAAAGCCACTAGAAAGGATCACTTCTCTTTGCCCTTCATTGATCAGATGTTTGACAGGTTGGCCGGTCATGAGTACTATTGTCTTCTGGATGGTTATTTGGGTTACAATCATATTTGTATCGCTCCAGAAGATCAGGAGAAAACTACCTTCACTTGTCCATTTGGTACTTTCGCCTTCATACGAGTTTCTTTTGGTCTTTGTGGTGTACCAGCCATATTTCGGAGATGTATGATGGCCATCTTTTCTAACATGATTGGCCAGAATGTGGAGGTGTTCATGGATGACTTCTTCAGCTTTGGCGATTCTTTTGTTGAATGCTTGCAAAATCTTGGACATGTTCTCAAGAGGTGTGTTGAGACCAATCTGGTTCTCAATTGGGAGAAATGTCACTTTATGGTGTGTCAGGGCATTATTCTCGGGCACAAAGTGTGGCACCCTCCAAACCCGGGTCAGAAGTTTGAGGTCCACAACACATACACAATATATAACCCTGTATAAGAAATAATATTTGCAATGACCCTGCCTTATATAACCATGGATCGTAATAGGTTAAAATATGAAAACAAGCCACAACCTTAACTTTTATTACAACATACCAAACCCCAACTAATTTAACTTATAACTGATATTGAAATTATTCTTACAATCTTGCTAACTCAATTACTATAAAAAGCTCCTACTAGCTCGATACAACTCAATCTGGTATCCTAGCTCGTACACTGAACTGGGAAACCTCACTATCAACCATATCCTTCTTAACTGTAGAATACATAAAAAGATTCACAAGAGTGAGCTAACTAGCTCAGCAAGTCATAATAACAATAACTGAGGTTAAACAATGATCAAATGAGATGATTCATAGGAATCAAGTTTCTGGTTAACAATCATTAGAATTGGATATTCATTTTAAATTTTAAAACCAAGATTAGGCTGCTGATCACTCACGCACTAACCTTGAGCAAGGCACACGGCTCTGCTCTATAAACTGGATCCAAGGAACACATTGTCCTAATTCGACCACAAATCTGGTCTAACCACGAATCTGGTCCACATAAAGAAAACTATCCAATTCTAAAGCAGTTCAATATGATAAGCAATATAACTCAATAAAACAAGATCATAATCAACAGTAATAAAACATTTGCATAAGAACATGGCGCAATTCATGGGTATCGCGAGGGTATATCAAAGTATGTATAAGAAATGGCCTCCACATTGTAAGAGAATCAGGTATTAGATGAACAATAATTTTTCAAGGTTTAGTTCTTTGATGTTACAAAGAATGGTTGGGGTTTAAAAGTTTTTGTATGTTCAAACAATCCTGCTCCAGTGTTTGGTGTTTGGTGGTTAAATATTTGGAGAATAGTATCATATTTATGCGGTTTAGTATCTGGAAATCAACAAGGGATGGTTTACAAAGAATAAGGCTTACGGCTCAAAGATCAAATTATGTGATCCGGTTTCAAGGCTGTATAACTCAAAGTACTCACAATATATAAAATAGAACTATTTTTAATACTTAATAATATGTCACGAGAGAATTTAGAAATATTTGCATTATATCTCGAGAAAGGTTTAGAAGTACTTGCCTTATCACAAATGATTCCAACTTCTCTTGTACTTATCTAACAATTCTATTTGACAACCACTTTGCTACCTTTCTATGCCTCGCTTCTATTCTCTGATCACTTGCTTTATTTTCTACGCGTCGATTCCATTTTCTGATCACCCGCTTCCTTTTTCTACGCCTCGCTTACTTTGCTAGGTATCATAAGTATCTATTGATATTCATCTCACATTATTCTAATCGTCATATTGTCGTCATAAGGTTTTATCTAGCCTTTGTTTCACCCAAATCTGATTTACGGATTAAAATATACGATTAAAACTGTCATATAATATACACATATGCATTTAACACATCAATCAGTTCATATATAACACATAACACGTAAGGTGTTCGATGAAAATGCTTTTCAAAGATGATTTGATGTTAAAAATGATTTTTCGGATATTAAATACGAATTTTTAAACATTTTTAAGAATTTAAACCGGCCGTCGAATCTGGCTTCAAAATAATTTAATAGTAATTATCGAGCCTTGAAAATAATTTAAAATAATATTTTAAAGCTCGAAACTATTTTTCGAAATTTTTAAATCTAAAATAAATAATTAAATCTAATTAAATAATTAATTAAATTAATTATAATTAATTAAATTAATTAATCAATTAATTTTTAAATTAATTGACCAATTAACTAATTAATTATTAACTAAAATTAATTAACTAATTAATTCAGATTTATTTTTGAATAAAAATAATTTTCAAAATTAAAAAATATTAATTTTTGGAATTTTAAAAATAATTAAAACAATTTATAAAATTAATTATAAAAAGTAAATATAATTTTTGGAAATACACAAAATAGGAATCCAATTTTTATAAGTTTTTAAAACAGAAGGGACTAAACTAAAAATCTGGGTAAACTATAGGGGCCGTTCTGAAATTTTGTCGTTCCCGTCGTCGGTGACCGGTCGGATGCCATTAACGGCGGTCCAAGCTTTCCGGCCAACTGGGATACAGCCCAGAAATATGCCATATTAATAGTAACTACTCTTCTTGTACCCAAGAACACATCTGCAGCAATAAAACTTTCAGACAACCACTGAATCGACCGTAAAATTCATTGAAACTTTCCGCTGCCGCCACGGTCGATTTTCCGACCAAGGCTTTTCCGGTATCGTATATTCATGCAACTAGTACCAATCGACTCCCCTTTTAACGATCTATCTATTGGTGCAAACAATTCAATCTAATAAACCCTGGGGAAGAAACCCCCAAATTTCAATTGAAAACATTCATAATATTTATAAACCCTAATTTACAGTTTCGAAAATGAAACCCAATTTTGAGCATGTTATTGCACTCCAAATCAGTCATATAATATATCAAAATCATCAGGAAGAAAAGCTCTACAACATGCAATCATCAAATCATACAAACAATCTCTCGAACAAAAATTCATAATTTAAATCAAATTAATTCGAAAATAATTAAAAATATAGAAAAATAACCTTTGATTCTGCACAAAAACCAGTTATTGAATCTAATAGTATGTTTCAAGAGCTTCTTTTTGAATACTCGAGCTTTCCAAACGGATTCTGATAACGCCTCCAAAAGCTTGTTTGATTCTTGAAAGTTTATAAGAATATATAGATTTTCTCTGTAAAATTATATAATTACTGTCTGCAAATAATTTTCTGTGCGAAATAAAATACGGAAAGGGCTATTAATAATTACGGAATATTGGTACCCATTGGATCATATCGGATATAAAATATTACGTTTATTTGAGAAAACGGATCCAAAACGATACCGGTTTTGGGATAATTATCCAAATCTGTACAATTTGTACTGCGGTCTTGGTCTCAGCGCCTGGTTACACGTACTATGAGGTGATAAATATAATAGTTTAATAAAAAGATCCCGTTTATCAAAAATAGGAGTTTTATTGATCTACCGGAACAAATTTTGTATCGAAAATATTACGTCGGGACCCACGCAGGGCAAACCGTACGCCGGATCGAAAAAGTCAAAATATGGAAAATGCTCGGAATATTTGCAATTAGGTTAGGATGGAGTTCTCGGAAGAGTTTCGGGTTATAAAAATGTAAAAACGGATGAGGTCGGCTGGTTCCCGATTATACAAAATAGTTTATAAATACTTGGAAAAATAATTTATTAAATCCATAAATCATTTATAAATTCATCTAACAACATAAAAATTGATAAAAAAATATCACAATTATCTATACTTTATTTTGGACTTATAAAAATTAAAATACTCAAATTATATCATATTTACATATCCAAACACAGATACCACTTCACAGATAATTCACCAAAAATTCATATAATAATCATATAATAATTATTTATTAATAAAAATAATTACACATCATATCTAGGATATTAAATCCTTCCCTCCTTAAAAGGATTATGTCCTCGGAATCACTTAAGCAATAACTCAGGGCACTATTTCACATATATCACTTTCTTAATCTTAGGTTATCCTTTCCTTTTAACCCTCGGATTTCCATAATCATCTTACTAACTTTATAACTTTCTTTCTTAATACTTTCTCTTTCTTTTCTATAATCCCTATTAAATTCTTAACATAGGACAATTTTTCCTGAAGTTCTATCGGCTCTTATTCTATCGCATGTCTAGAATTCTATATTGTACTTTTCTAACCTTGCCACATAGAAACATTATGAATATGCTACCCATGCGGGGTAACGCTAATTCGTATGCTATTTTACCGACACATTTCAAAATTTCAAAAGGTCCAACGTATCTCGGACTCAACTTTCCTTTCTTTTCCGATCTTGGATGATCCCTTTCCACGGTCACACTGTTAACAATATTAAATATCCTTCTTCAAATTCCATACTCTTTCTAGCTTGATCTACACATTTCCTTTAACAATCCTGCGTGGCACTTAACCTTTTCTAAATAATCTCGGCAGCTTCCTTTATCTATTGTAGCAACTCTAGTCCAAGTATTTCACGTTCGCCGACTACATCTCAATATACTGGTGATCGACATTTGAGTTCATAAAGAGCTTCATAGGGAGGCATTCTGATACTGGCATGATAGTAGTTATTGTAAGTAAAATCCACTAAGGGCAAATGCTCATCTCAATTTCTTTTGAAATCAATGGCACAAACACGTAACATGTCTTCGATTGTTTGGATCGTTTTCTCACTCTTGGCCGTCAGTCTGTGGACGATAAGTTGTACTAATATTTGACTCGGTGCCTAACGTTCTTGAAAACTTTTGTAAAATCTTGAATTGAATCGTGGATCTTGATTTGATATAATATATGTAGGGACCCCATGACAAACTACTATTTCCTTCAAATACATGTGAACCAACTTATCCAGTGAATATCTTTCATTAATATACAAGAAATGAGTTGATTTAGCCAACTTGTTCACCATAACTTAATTAGCATCGTGGTTTGCTTTAGTTCTTGGTAATCTGACTATAAAATCTAGAGTAATATACTCCTATTTTTATTTTGTATTTCTAATGGTTGCAATAATCCACTAGACATCTGACACGTGCCTTACTTCTTTGTTATGCCTAACACTTCCTAATCCATTTTGAAATTTCCTTTTCATAACTGGCTATCAATTTTCTTCTTTAAATTTCTGTATATTTTGGCATTTCTTGAATGAATTAAATACTTAGGATTGTGAATTTCCTTTAGGATCTCATTCCTTAATTCTGCCACTCGTAGCATTCAAGTTCTAAAAGAAAATTTGAGGATACCGTGATCATTCTTTTAAGTGCATAAATTTCCTCTCATTAAACTGTTAACATCCTAATCAATTATCTCCTTTTGACATCTCTTTATCTTCTCTTAACAGTTCTGACTGAAAGGTTATACTATCCATCCTTGCTCCTTTTGGATTATGAATTCTGACTTCCAATTCCATCATCTAAAATTTCATAGATAATTCTTCTGGTGCAGTCTCTTTGTTCACTTTCTCCTTGTTATTTATCGCTTGCCACTATATTTTCTTTTCCTTGTGAATACGTACTTCAAACTCTTATGGTCCGTATAGATATTACACCTTTCTCCATACATGTAATGTTTCCCAATCTTTTAAAGCGAGTATTATTACTGCTAGTTCCAAATTATGAGTAGGGTACTTCTGCTCATAAGGTTTCGGTTGTCTAGATGTATATACAATAACTTTATTGTGTTGCATCAACACACATCCTATTCCCTTAAGAGAAGTAGACTACAAAATCTCCTCGATCCTCTCAAGGTGATAAAACAAGTATTGTGACAATTCTCTCCTTTAACTCCGCAAAACTTTCTTCACACTTTCCCATTTCATATAAACTTCTCGCTTTTCCTAGTAAGCTTCGTCAAAGGTGCTGCAATCTTCAAGAAATCTTGAATAAATTTCCGATAATAATCGGCCAATAATAAAACTTCTTACTTTTGTTGGTGCTTTTGGTTTTCTTCATTCATATTAACTTTAATCCCTACTGGATCCCCTTTGATCTCCTCCTCATTGTCTATTTATTCTAAGAATTATACTTCCTACCATCAAAGCTCTCACCTTGAAAACTTTACATACAACTTCTTCCTTCTTCGTCTCCCCAGTTGTCATTAAATGCTTCGCATGGTCCTCCGTTGACTTTAAGTAACACAAATACAGCTTATTCAGATATTCCTTAAAGATTATGTCCATCAAGTTTAAATATTACTGATATATTGGTTAATCCAAATGACATTACTAGAATTTTATAGCAATAGTACTTAATTCTGAAAATTATCTTTGATATGTCCATAGGTTCAATTTCCAATTGGTAATACCCAAATCTTAAATCAATCTTAGAAAATACTTTGCTTCTTCCATCTGATCAAACAAATCATTAGTTTGAGGTAACAGATACTTACTCTTGATAGTAGACTTGTTGAGCTCTCGCTAGTCGACATATAATCTCATACTTCCATCTTTCTTATTAACAAATAATACCGGTGCACCTTATGGGGGACACTAGGTCTAATCGCTCCTTCTTCTAGCATCTCTTGCATTTGCTTTGCTAACTCCTTCATTTTAACTGGCACTATTCTGTGTGGGGCCTTGGACACTGGCTTCATTTCAGGTGCTAAGTCAATCACGAACTTAATTTCTCTATCTGGAGGAAATTTTGGTAATTCGTCTGGAAACATATCTTGAAACTCGCTAATTACTATAAAATCTTCAAATTCTATTTGCTTCTGACTTCTATTTATAATCGCCATAGTGCTTATATCTTGGTTATCGTAACCTTTTAGCTTAAATCATCGTTAACAAATTCTTTACCTTCCTTCATCCTCTAAACCTCGTCATATTCTCATTTGGCGTCTTCATAACTATCTTTTCATCACGATGGTCTATCTGGGCATCACGCTTAAATAGGTAGTCCATTTCTTAGAATAAAGTCAAATTCTCCTATCTTAAATAATATCAAATCCTCACAAACTTATTGCCAGAAATCTCAATTCCACCATTGGTACTCACTTATTTAACAATTACACGTTCTTGATTTGCTAGTCTTTTAGTCATAATCTTATCAATTCCACAGGGTAATTCATTCCATCAGTAAAACCTTGAGAAATAAACAATCAAGTTGCTCTCACATCATTCAATACTTTAACGCATAAGGTATTCACAATAATCCTTCACGCCATCACATCTGTATTCTGAATAAATATAGTTCACAGGCAAATCGCAATCTCTCGTTCTTGGAGACGTATTCCTTATTGGAGTAGATTCCCTTGACTCTTAGTGCATCCCTGACTGGGGCTGGTGATTTGCAACCCTCTCCATATGCCCTTATTTTCTTTCCATGCGTGAGAGGTAGATGGAACTTTTCCCGCTTGATTCATAATACGTTGATTTTTGTTTGAAAAACTTTTGTAAAGAACAATAATACAACGAAACAACTAGCAGGATTCACAATTTAATTAACTTAGAGTTGAAAAGAAAGAAGAAGTAATGATTTGAATATGAATGAGACAACCACATTGGTACTTAAGATGGCCAGTCTTTCATACCATATGGCATACAACACATGATTCAGGTGGCATCCCACCCGATTCTTTGTTATTCCGATAAAGTGTCTCACCATAACACTGTTTGTCCCAATCAGAAAGCAAAACTTGAGGGGAACAATTAAATTTGAAAGGAATGCAATATCCTCTTTTTTTCTTATCACCGTAAAGAATTTATTAATGAAAGAAGTTCATACATATTCAGGAATAAAAAAGAATATACGATGTAGTATTGGAGAAAAGAATGATACTATTGGCCGCCATCCACATTTCACTTACGTACATCTTCTGAGCTTGTTCGATCAATAAATTCCATTCGATTCATTTAATAACTTCAGAAAATCCGTTGAGATGTCATCGTAATTTAAGCACTAGGATAGATTTTTTACTTATTCGTATCTTTAGCTTCGTACCTGCACCTATAATACTTTAACAATTCTATCATAATTGCGCTCTTACTGGATAACTTCAAGTTTTATCTATGCCACTTAGAATGATGATTCTTTTGTTAATAATGTTCATCTTTTAGAAAAGTTTGGGAATTTGCTCATCCTCCTTCGATCGTACTCATGCTTCTTTTAAGTCAATGAATCCATTAATCTTTAATGGTCTTGGAAATTGGACAAATAGTTTCTCCGTACACTCGTTTTGTTGTTCATCAAACAAGATTCACACTCTTCTGTTAGGACTCATCAAAATTTCTTCATAATAGCTGTAACACCCCCAAATCCGGGGTCGGGGATCCGGGTTGTTATGAGTTCCATTTCCCTTAACAACACCCAATCTTAATAAATAATCAACTACTTTGTACTGTGACCCCACAATAAACACACACACCACAAGTTATAGTCACAGAGATGAATATCCAAAAATAATCACAAGTCGTTTTATTCCACAATTATATGTCAATACACCTTAAAAAGGTTTCTGAATAAATTTACATTTCTTTGCCATTATTACAATTCATAATTATACATAAGTCTGGTACATCATAAGTTGAAAGCCTAGCCTGTTGGTAGTTCCTACCTCAGCTACAGCGACATCAACGCCTATAGGAAACTGTGGAACGTTTCCTAATCGCTTGCGAATCGGGAGCTTGGTCCTGTTCATCTTTTCTATCTATTGTTGTGTGATGAAAGAAAAAAGCAAGGGTGAGCAGTAAGCCCACCAAAATAATATGTATCATGATTAACAATATATGAGCCTTCTCATAGTACTCATGAAAGTCTTGGTCAAAAGAAATGAACCAAGTTTGATATCTTAATGCGATGAAGTCGCAAAATATTCAGTATATATACATATATACTTTTCAAAAATCTTGGAAGTCCTCTTCCATGTATAATATACACAAAGTTCCAGTTTATAACTGTATAAAAATACCGTTGCAAGGTGATCTCATATATCTAACCTTGTCTCAACGTTTTTCTGAAAGTCTTTGATATGCATAAGATAATCATTTACTAGATATAAGTTTAAAAGATGAAGTTACAAGATACTCCAATATACTTATATCTTTTCCGAATACTACTTGAACTACCACCATTCAAGTTATAATTAGTTTCAAAAGTTCATCACACTGATGAGACTACAAGATAAGACTTGAATAGATTCAATCTTTGAAATATTTTGAAGGAAATGAAGTTATGATATACTTCATTAAGTCCCGATATATATATACACCTATATATATACATACGTTTCCTGAAAACCTCTATCATGTAAAGTATGAACAGAATTGCAATATCCAATAAATTTGGAAAGGAAAGAATTTTGGCATAAACCTGATATCTTGCTGATCAGGCAAAGATACCAATAAGTAACCTTTTCTACTAGTAGATGGACGAATTCCCCACTGGTCATCACCCTGATCGTAATAGGACCTTATGCTGGACTGCCACTCAGCCACTTATGCATTTGATGGACTCCCACTGAGCCACTTACACTATCATGGACGCCCACTGAGCCCGTGTTGCTTATGCCGACTCGATAGATGGACTTACTTCCCGAACGTTGGGTAAGTAATCAATTCATTTACCAAAACTGCAACCTTATTGCGAATATAAAATACACCATAGAGCCGGATCCCTCAGGTTTTGAGCGAGTATTTAAATCCTCTTTTTAAAAGGAAGATCTTAAATATAAAAATGAGTTTTGGGATCCGCTCTAACTTTTAAAAATTATTTTGAAGACTCGAAAACACTTTAAAGAGTGTTTGGAGTAATGCTGATTTAATGAAGTAAATCAGTCCCAATATATTTAGAAAATGTCTGAATATTATTATTTAAATAATATTCCCATAAAGAATAATCTTTATACAAATAATTGAAGTAGAAGTTGTAAGACTTATACTTGAAATGAGTATTAAATAACCAAAGATATACTTATACGAAAGTACTATCTTTATTTGAATAATCGAAAATAAGTTTGATTATCGAAACATTATTCTTCAATAAAATAAAGAATATTATTAAATAATAAGCGGAGTCATAATACCTCGAATGAATATTATAAATAATATTCATTAAATAAAATAAAGGAGTCATACATCCTCAAATGAATATCCAAGTAATATTCAATAAATAATATAAAGGAGTTATAAGTCCTCGAATGAATATTCAAGATAATATTCATTAATAAAATAAAGTTATCGAATAAACCTTATTCGATTAATAGTTTTGAAAACTATTACCATATATATATATAAAATATATATATATATACAAAATCTACTCGGGATCCTCGACTCCCGGTTTTAGAAAATGTTTTCACCTTTGGGTCCCTATACTAAGGGTATATGCAATTACCGCTATTCTCTAGCATAGGTATTATCAACTGAACCAACAGATATATATGGAAAGAATACGATAAGGCATGCATATGTACCATATCACATGCTACAATATATCGCAAGAATTTGCTAATAACAAATATGCATTTATCGCAAGATCATGCATATACACATATACATCACAACAACAGTTATACAGGTAGAAAACTTGCCTGAGCGACTGGGGGTGATAAAAGGCTCGGGACGAGTCTGGTAACCTATAAACAACAAGTAAATTGGAATTAAACCAAAGTCACTTGTAAATCTATACTTTAACTAACTTAGACTCTAACGCTTGTTTTGCGCTTACTGATTCTCTTAAGTCACTCGAGTACCCTCGGCTCCACCATTTTTAATAATTTAACCATTATGAGTTTTAAGGCGATTCCTTCGTGGGTGTCTTACCAACTGCCTATTACACTTTACATAAATGTTTCATACTTCAATTAGTCCTTTAAGGTCTTTAACCTATGTTTCAAAGTAAGGCGAGGGGTAAGGGTTCGTTTAACGTCGTTACTTAAAACGGCCGTTTCTCCTAAACCGTTCATCGGAATCAAACGAACCACATATCAAAACGAAGCTCGTAACATGAACTATCTAAACATGACAATGGTCAAAACCTAGCAGTGAGTTCAAGGGTTCTGATGTTAAGAACAAAAACAGTCTACGGTAAATCAGGCATTACGACAGCTATGTTTACGCGATTTCCCAAATTTAAACCATTCCAAAACAACCCATAATCAAGCCACAATCACATCCCAATCCAAACTCCATCCATACCACATCCTAACAGCCCCAATAAATTCAATATTAACATTTATACTTATGCTTAAGCTTGAATTTAACTATACTTAATTTCTTTTAACCAAAACAACAAGATTCACCATCCATTTCACTACCACTCCAACCCTAAATTCTAAACCAACAAGCATTAAGCTACTATATCACCATAACAATCAAAATCATCCTATTTAACAAAGTAAAGCTAGGGTTTGGAGATGATATACCTTCCTTGAAGTGGTGTGAGTAGCTAGGAAGCCTTAAGAAGTCTTGAGATGACTTAGGGATGCTTGGATCTTAAAGGAAAAATAAGAAAATCAAGTTAAAATTCTTGAAGTCGCTATTCATTGTCTTCTTCATTGATTTCTTGAAGAAGATTGTGAATGATTTGGAGGCTTAAACTCATAGAATAGCCATAACTATGCATAAGGAATACTAGGGAATTATCTTACCAATTTAGGAAGCCTTGAACTTGAATTTTGGAAATTGTTTTCTTTGAAAATGGCAAAAGCCGAGAGCAAAGGGAGGATGAAGGAGAATTTTGTGTTTTTGTTTTGATGAAAATGAATATTTGCTTGGTTGGTTGAATTAGTTTTGTTTTGTTTTAGGTCAATTACCCATTTACCCTTGATTTTGTGTGGTTAATATTCCACCACATTTACTTCCCTCTTATGTTATGCTTGCATCACTTTGTGATGTCATCACCCCTCCTTTGTCCTCTTTCTATTGGTTGGATGACACCATCCTCTCTTATCCCTTTGATTAACTTCCTAATTGTTTGCCTAATGACCGCTGATCTGTTATACGGTACGCTTAACTTTCGTTTTCGTTTATCGTTTGAGGGATCATACCCGGGATCTTATTACTTAGGTTCCCTTAACCTTTCTCAATATATTATATTCCTTTTATGATCCTCTCTTATAATCCTTTAATTTAAATCCTTTTTATCATGTTACCTTTTACTCAATTCTTTCCGTATTTAGTGGATTTCCGGGAAAAACCAAAGTGTTCGGAATTGGATTCTGACGATCTTTACATACACTTATATACCATATAGAGTACTAATAAAATCTCAGAATATCCATAACAGAACTCCTACATAGTGTGGCATGAAAAGTTTTCTCATTCAGCTAAAACACTATTCATAAGGGTTACAAAAAGTTCAAAATTTTGGGGTTATTACAGTCTCCCCTCCTTAAAAGGATTCCGTCCCGGAATCAAATAGAAAATTAATAAGGATACTCTCTTAGCATTGCACTTTCTAACTCTCGAGTAAATTTTTCCCACATTATGGTCCTACCACCAAACTCTGCCTAGTTTAATAACCCTTCTCCTAAGCACTTGTTCCTTTTCACTCTATAACCCTTCCTGGTTGCTCCATATAGGTTACCTCGGGTTGCATGTGTATGCGCTCATATGCCCCTATTTATCTGGCATCCGAATTACACTTTCTTAACATTGATACGTGAAACACGTTATGAACTTGCTACAGGTTCGGGGGTAGGGCTAGCTCGTATGCTATCTTCCCAATATGTTTTAGTATATCCAAGGGTCCGACACATTATGGACTTAGCTTTCCTTTCTTTCCGAATCTCAGCAATCCTTTCCGAGGGAATACCTATAACAGCACTAGGTCCCCTACTTCCTATTCCTTGTCCTTTCGTGTCAAATCAACATATATATCATGTCCATCTTGGGCTACTACCAGCCGTCCTCTGATTAGATCTATCATATCCTTGGTCCTTTGGACCACTGCTGGTCCGAGCATTTTGCGCTCTACAACTTCATCCTAACATAAGGGAGATCGACATTGTCTTCCCTCAAGGATCCCATAAGGCGATATCTCAATACTGACATATGATCTATCGTCGTAAGAAAACTCAATCCGTGATAACTGATCATTCCAAATTATTTCAAGTCTATTGCACAGACTCTCATTATAGCGTTTAGCATTAGAGCTTTTGCTTCTCAATACCCATTCTTTTCCAGTTCGTAATCGCTACAACCTTCCGTTCCTAATATTATACTAGTTATACTTTTGCTCGTTAGCGTTCTATAACCTTTTAATAACCACGTCAACCTTGGTATCACGAATGTGTTTCCATTCCGAATACTACCACAACTTTATTACTCCTTTTTCAGTTGTTTCTATTTCCCAAAGTTTGATCGATCATATAGAAGTAAAGGAATTTGTTGAGAGATCACTATGATCAAGAACACTTGTTATATCGTATAGTTTGTACAGAAGGTGGTCAGCCTTTAGTACTTGACAAGCAATTAAACAATAGATGGTATCCTACTAGGCTTCTATCACACAGATAGATAGTCATTCGGCAATACCTCCCCTTCTGGAAGGGTTGTTCTTCTCAGTTTACATGAAATGAAAAGAAGAGAAAAGAATGAACTGAAGAGAATTGTATATTCGTAAAAATAAAATTTATTGCCATAAAATATCTGGCTTGGAATCTACCTCTGAACTATAGAGGTTTGTCATAGAAGAACAAAACATATATGTATTTATACCAACATCAAGTATTATAGCATCGTATTTCACATGCCTAAATATTTTTGCTATTCCGTCCATCATTCTATGGACCCATGCTCTTCCTCGAGCTTATACACAATCACCTTTGAAACTCCTTCGATATCGAAAATCGAACCTGGGATCTCATTCTAGACATCACTGTTACTTGAATTATATGCTTGCACCGCAACCTTCCTCGTATAATAATACGACTCTCTATTGATAAGAAAGAATAAATATTCAATAGGTAGATACTCTACTTAAATAGTCTATCAATGATAACTTATACACTACCACGACCCGTTTAGTGGTATTCAATCTCAACATTCATTCCAATACAACTCTCATGGTTGTAATCGACTCATTACTCGCAGAATCATTGTTGCATTACTATGGTCCACCACTGACCTACTGTCATCATTCACTTTCCATGAAATCTTAATATCTAACCATACGGAGTCCATACATGTCGTATCAAATCCTTCTAAGGAGTTAACATAACCACCAATCACAATTCATGAAGAACACTCCAAACTCTGACGTACTTTCATGACATGAAGTAGATAAAATTACAAAAGAGTTTCAATCAAAGTAACGATAGCAGGTTAATACCATTCTTAATCATATACCTTCAATAGAAGACTTAACTCGAAGGTTCGTCTAGTCCTTTTTGAAACATGGTCCTGGCTTATCTCAAGATAGTATCTTCTGAGATAGATAGCCCGCTCATGGCGATTACACGAATTAAACCTTTACCAACTACTATTACGGTTGGGTATTGCACAGTCATCAGAAGGAATGTCAATCTTCCAAACCATAATACAACCTGCATAGCGTTAACCATCATCACTGTATTCCTTTGGCACAAGCGCCTATAATTATCCTCTTACCTTTAAAGTGTCGGCCACCTCTTTGGCCTTTCCTGATAGTAAAATTTCCTTACAGTCAATGTCATTTTAACCACCTCCAAATAAATTTTCTACCTTATTTCAATCACAACTTATGTGAAGATGTTTTCCTTAAAATCTGATGAGTAAAAAAAAATTACCATTTTTCCATAAGTTATTGCCTCAGTCTTTAGAGGTTAATCACTGTCACGACTGACTCTCAATCATAATTAGAACATCTTTTTATCTTAAGTCCTAATTGCCCTGAATAACTTCGACCATTACTGGTTCGATCCATACCTTCTCGTGGTTTAACACGTGCCCCACTTGGCATCATTATAATTACGTCATATTTCCTTTATCAACATTTCTATTTTTGAGAATTTTGAATATTACCTTTCTTCTTGTAAAACCTCTAAGGTTATCCTTGAATCGTTCCTCCTATATTCCCTGGATACAGGGCATATCAAGATACCATTTATTAATACCAGAATCATTGTCTATGTATTTCTAAAAAAATTCTTTACTGATCTTTAAAGATTGTTGTTACCTTGATCCTTCCCAATTCATAGTGTCAAAACTCATGATGTCCCTATTAAGGGTGGAATGCCAACCTTTATGCATTCCCCTAGGATTCATCTCAAGTTATCGAAGTTATATCCTTAATTCCTCCTTTAAAAAGGTACTTGCATCCTTCCATGGATAAATCAAGTCATATATCCTTGATAGATTATCTTATTCATCATTCCCACCTCGATAGTCTATACCTAATTTCATAATAGCATCCTTATTCAAAGTGAGGTCAATCCATATGGCCTCCAAAAGATAGCAATGGTTATCCGCTTGTCTTGCCTAATTTGGTAATGATAACAAGGATGTTCTGGAAGATATTGGTCGTGTTCAACGTGAACCTCTTCTTAATAATTCCTTATTTACTTTTGTTGTTTATCTCAACAGTCACCTCAATACTGGGATACTTTTCATACCTGGCGTCTCCCTTTCTGGGTATCAAGCCACCGGTCTTACACTTCACATTCTTGAAGGTCACTTCCTTCATCCAATTTTCTTAATTTCCTACTTCCTTTTCTCCTCAGTCTATCCGCGTCTCATTATTTATCCTTCGAACTATCTCAAGGTTTCCTCGAATCCTCCCAACTTACAGGGGATAAAATATATGTATCTCTTATGCCTTCAACCATCAATTTTAACTCATGGTGAATCACCCTCATCCTGACGATTACATACTTTTCTATTGCTACGAGTCTTTAGGGTTTCCTTATACCCAACTCCCTTATCATTCCTCAAACTCTATTGCCTTTATATTCCTTTCCACTTCAATTTCTTTTTATTTTCCTTTCTCTTATCATTATTTCATGAACCAACACAACATAAGCATTGATTTCAAACATCCCGTCATTCTGGATTCGTGTCCTCATAACGAATCTTGACAACTTTTACAACTTAGATTCATAATTCATCATACTTATCCGCTTTTATTCTAGCTCCAAAGCTTTTACATTATCTCCATAACCTTGGGAAGTACTTTCCTGAAAACAATTGACTGAACTTAAATCAGTTTATTATAATCTCTTGCTCCGTGCCTTCCTTGGCCTTTCACCAGCGGGTGATCTCTCTCTTAGGAGGGTAAGTGACAAAAACAGTCTTTTGTGGTTCGTCAATCATTCAGAATCTCAAATGATTCCTCTATTTCCTTTATCCAGGCTCTTGCCTTGGCTGGGTCAGCTCGTCCCTTGGAACTCTGAGAGCTTAGCGACTTAAAGGTCCTGAAAGAATTTCCCACTACATTGTTTCTCTCAAGGTGGTGGTTGGGAATAAAGTATATGTTCTGTTTAGACAGGTCCATGAATTTCCGTATAGGAGTACCGTCTCGGGTCTCCTTATCTCGCTCGACTTTTGTTTTCTTAGTCTAAATATTTCTTCCTACTCCCCATAATTGGGGTCATCTTTTAATTTAAAATCCTCATTTTCCACTTTATTATATTCTGGGTACCTTATATCTTAATTGCGACCTCCCCGATTATCACATTCAAGGTTTGTCCCTAATCTTATTCCTTGTGGGGGCATATTACTTGGAAAATTTTTGAGAATCTTTGGATATTCGTCTTACTTACTTTGCTTAAGTCTTTCCCTCGTTCGGTCCTTGCACGATTGCAAATTATGAATTCTCAAGTTCGATAAACTTCATGACACTCTCTTAAGTGTTACTAGAGCAATTAACAATGTGATCTTATCACAAACAACTGATCTGAACTGAAATTAACGAATATATACATAACCATTTTTTTCGAGGGTACAACAACTGAACACATTAAAGAGAACTACATCATTTGATCTTATCGCTCCTATCCCAAAAGTACTACCATAGATAATCATCTCGTCATTAAAACTAATCATTCATAACTTAGGCTAATCCTCCAAAAGCGGTGCTACATGAAATTCTTGTCTGATTGCTCTGGCTTTGCACACTACCATGGATCAAGAAATGCGGGCACGCACGACATCCCTAACCTGCTCCATTAAAGCGGTGATGAGGTCTAGGATAGTTGCAAGTAGAGCTGGATCAATCTGACCCTCAAGATGGCCTCTAGATATAACACGGGTGGTAGCCTCAATCCTTTCCATGCTATGAGCTAATCCTGCCGGAAGTACCCCACCCTCAATCCTCGGTGCGGTAAGTCGATCCAACAGATCACTCCTAACATTACGGGCCTCAGACAGGCCACCCAAAGTCATATGATAATTGGCGATAAGAGAAGCCTGAGTGGTAGCATCTAGCAGTCCATGTGGTGCAGGTGGTGCAGACCCAGGAGATCCAAATGGATAACCAAGCACGGTATCAGGTGACAATGGTGCAGGAGATAAAGGTGGCATTTCCTCAGTAGGTGCTGGGCTCTGTACCGGGGATGGAACAGGAATTGGTGGAACCTCATGGATGTCTACAGGAACCTCTGGAAGAGGGTCTGATACTAGTATAATTGGTGTCGTGGAAGGCCCCACTCCTTCTGCCCTCAT
The DNA here is from genome assembly GCF_009905375.1 of Apium graveolens. NCBI lineage: Eukaryota > Viridiplantae > Streptophyta > Magnoliopsida > Apiales > Apiaceae > Apium > Apium graveolens. The sequence continues at coordinate 262,575,822 of NC_133652.1, read as the reverse complement.
TAACCTTTGTGCCCTTGGTAACTCTTCATCCTCTAGTGCCACCCTCGCGGCCATTCTTGCTCTGGTAGTCGCCCTGACTACGGTCATCAATTCCTCAACGGTCCTCTCTTCATTCTTATCAGGATCCTCCATGAGATCCTCCTCAGCCACAATCCTTTCCGGAATAACATCCTCAACCGCAACATTCTCAATATAAATCTCATCCGGTCCCTCATTAGGGTACTCCATCGGATTCATAATTTGATCTCCAACTTGTAATAAAACATCCTCATGCTGATGCTCCTGAACCTCAGGGTCCGGTGCCCCGCTGCCCTATACGAGAACGAACTATGTTACTATCACGATATTTATAAGGGTTCCCGTAAGGGTTTTAACTGTCAGTACTACGTTAGGTAGCCTGACTATGAACTTGGCAAGAGTTCTTATTATCTTAGTGAACTTATTATCTTTACGTCACATCATCCCTGAGGTTTATAACGTTTAGCTCTGATACCACTTCTGTAACACCCCCAAATCCGGGGTCGGGGATCCGGGTTGTCACGAGTTCCATTTCCCTTAACAACACCCAATCTTAATAAATAATCAACTACTCTGTACTGTGACCCCACAATAAACACACACACCACAAGTTATAGTCTCAGAGATGAATATCCAAAAATAATCACAAGTCGTTTTATTCCACAATTATATGTCAATACACCTTAAAAAGGTTTCTGAATAAATTTACATTTCTTTGCCATTATTACAATTCATAATTATACATAAGTCTGGTACATCATAAGTTGAAAGCCTAGCCTATTGGTAGTTCCTACCTCAGCTACAGCGACATCAACGCCTATAGGAAACTGCGGAACGTTTCCTAATCGCTTGCGAATCGGGAGCTTGGTCATGTTCATCTTTTCTATCTATTGTTGTGTGATGAAAGAAGAAAGCAAGGGTGAGCAGCAAGCCCACCAAAATAATATGTATCATGATTAACAATATATGTGCCTTCTCATAGTACTCATGAAAGTCTTGGTCAAAAGAAATGAACCAAGTTTGATATCTTAATGCGATGAAGTCGCAAAATATTCAGTATATATACATATATACTTTTCAAAAATCTTGGAAGTCCTCTTCCATGTATAATATACACAAAGTTCCAGTTTATAACTGTATAAAAATATCGTTGCAAGGTGATCTCATATATCTAACCTTGTCTCAACGTTTTTCTGAAAGTCTTTGATATGCATAAGATAATCATTTACTAGATATAAGTTTAAAAGATGAAGTTACAAGATACTCCAATATACTTATATCTTTTCCGAATACTACTTGAACTACCACCGTTCAAGTTATAATTAGTTTCAAAAGTTCATCACACTGATGAGACTACAAGATAAGACTTGAATAGATTCAATCTTTGAAATATTTTGAAGGAAATGAAGTTATGATATACTTCATTAAGTCCCGATATATATATATATATATACATACGTTTCCTGAAAACCTCTGTCATGTAAAGTATGAACAGAATTGCAATATCCAATAAATTTGGAAAGGAAAGAATTTTGGCATAAACCTGATATCTTGCTGATCAGGCAAAGATACCAATTAGTAACCTTTTCTACTAGTAGATGGACGAATTCCCCACTGGTCATCACCCTGGTCGCAATAGGACCTTATGCTGGATTGCCACTCAACCACTTATGCATTTGATGGACTCCCACTGAGCCACTTACACTATCATGGACGCCCACTGAGCCCGTGTTGCTTATGCCAACTCGATAGATGGACTTACTTCCCGAACGTTGGGTAAGTAATCAATTCATTTACCAAAACTGCAACCTTGTTGCGAATATAAAATACACCATAGAGCCGGATCCCTCAGGTTTTGAGCGAGTATTTAAATCCCCTTTTTAAAAGGAAGATCTTAAATATAAAAATGAGTTTTGAGATCCGCTCTAACTTTTAAAAATCATTTTGAAGACTCGAAAACACTTTAAAGAGTGTTTGGAGTAATGCTGATTTAATGAAGTAAATCAGTCCCAATATATTTAGAAAATGTCTGAATATTATTATTTAAATAATATTCCCATAAAAAATAATCTTTATACAAATAATTGAAGTAGAAGTTGTAAGACTTATACTTGAAATGAGTATTAAATAACCAAAGATATACTTATACGAAAGTACTATCTTTATTTGAATAATCGAAAATAAGTTTGATTATCGAAACATTATTCTTTAATAAAATAAAGAATATTATTAAATAATAAGCGGAGTCATAATACCTCGAATGAATATTATAAATAATATTCATTAAATAAAATAAAGGAGTCATACATCCTCAAATGAATATCCAAGTAATATTCAATAAATAATATAAAGGAGTCATAAGTCCTCGAATGAATATTCAAGATAATATTCATTAATAAAATAAAGTTATCGAATAAACCTTATTCGATTAATAGTTTTGAAAACTATTACCATATATATATATAAAATATATATATATACAAAATCTACTCAGGATCCTCGACTCCCGGTTTTAGAAAATGTTTTCACCTTTGGGTCCCTATACTAAGGGTATATGCAATTACCGTTATTCTCTAGCATAGGTATTATCAACTGAACCAACAGATATATATGGAAAGAATACGAAACAGGCATGCATATGTATCATATCACATGCTACAATATATCGCAAGAATTTGCTAATAACAAATATGCATTTATCGCAAGATCATGCATATACACATATACATCACAACAACAGTTATACGGGTAGAAAACTTGCCTGAGCGACTGGGGGTGATAAAAGGCTCGGGATGAGTCTGGTAACCTATAAACAACAAGTAAATTGGAATTAAACCAAAGTCACTTGTAAATCTATACTTTAACTAACTTAGACTCTAACGCTTGTTTTGCGCTTACTGATTCTCTTAAGTCGCTCGAGTACCCTCGGCTCCACCATTTTTAATAATTTAACCATTATGAGTTTTAAGGCGATTCCTTCGTGGGTGTCTTACCAACTGCCTATTACACTTTACATAAATGTTTCATACTTCAATTAGTCCTTTAAGGTCTTTAACCTATGTTTCAAAGTAAGGCGAGGGGTAAGGGTTCGTTCGCGAAACATCGTTACTTAAAACGGCCGTTTCTCCTAAACCGTTCATCAGAATCAAACGAACCACATATCAAAACGAAGCTCGTAACATGAACTATCTAAACATGGCAATGGTAAAAACCTAGCTGTGAGTTCAAGGGTTCTGATGTTAAGAACAAAAACAGTCTACGGTAAATCGGGCATTACGACAGCTATGTTTACGCGATTTCCCAAATTTAAACCATTCCAAAACAACCCATAATCAAGCCACAATCACATCCCAATCCAAACTCCATCCATACCACATCCTAACAGCCCCAATCAATTCAATATTAACATTTATACTTATGCTTAAGCTTGAATTTAACTATACTTAAGTTTTTTTAACCAAAACAACAAGATTCACCATCCATTTCACTACCACTCCAACCCCAAATTCTAAACCAACAAGCATTAAGCTACTATATCACCATAACAATCAAAATCATCCTATTTAACAAAGTAAAGCTAGGGTTTGGAGATGATATACCTTCCTTGAAGTGGTGTGAGTAGCTAGGAAGCCTTAAGAAGTCTTGAGATGACTTAGGGATGCTTGGATCTTAAAGGAAAAACAAGAAAATCAAGTTAAAATTCTTGAAGTCACTATTCATTGTCTTCTTCATTGATTTCTTGAAGAAGATTGTGAATGATTTGGAGGCTTAAACTCATAGAATAGCCATAACTATGCATAAGGAATACTAGGGAATTATCTTACCAATTTAGGAAGCCTTGAACTTGAATTTTGAAAATTGTTTTCTTTGAAAATGGCAAAAGCCGAGAGCAAAGGGAGGATGAAGGAGAATTTTGTGTTTTTGTTTTGATGAAAATGAATATTTTCTTGGTTGGTTGAATTAGTTTTGTTTTGTTTTAGGTCAATTACCCATTTACCCTTGATTTTGTGTGGTTAATATTCCACCACATTTCCTTCCCTCCTATGTCATGCTTGCATCACTTTGTGATGTAATCACCCCTCCTTTGTCATCTTTCTATTGGTTGGATGACACCATCCTCTCTTATCCCTTTGATTAACTTCCTAATTGTTTGCCTAGTGACCGCTGATCTGTTATACGGTAAGCTTAACTTTCGTTTTCGTTTATCGTTTGAGGGATCATACCCGGGATCTTATTACTTAGGTTCCCTTAACCTTTCTCAATATATTATATTCCTTTTATGATCCTCTCTTATAATTCTTTAATTTAAATCCTTTTTATCTTGTTACCTTTTACTCAATTCTTTCCGTATCTAGTGGATTTCCGGGAAAAACCAAAGTGTTCGGAATTGGATTCTGACGATCTTTACATACACTTATATACCATATAGAGTACTAATAAAATCTCAGAATATCCATAACAGAACCCCTACATAGTGTGGCATGAAAAGTTTTCTCATTCAGCTAAAACACTATTCATAAGGGTTACAAAAAGTTCAAAATTTTGGGGTTATTACAATAGCGGGTCCACTTGGCCCTCAAAATCAACCGTACTATTCCTGGAACACATACTTTCTAAGTAATCTGGTCTTATAACAAACAAGAAACTCAAGAAGTAACTTGACAACCCATTTTTTTAAAACTTATTTTATTCAAAAATGCTTTTAGAAATTTGTAAGGGAAAATCTTTTTTCGAAAACTTGTTTAAAAATTTTGAAAATCACACATCTGGTTATCCTTACTATATGAGTTGGTTGTTTTCCTTCCTATAACAAGGTACCAAGTTAAAGAAATGATCACACAAAGGTCCATTCACTTCCATTTATCTTCTCTCCTTTATTAGGTCCATTTGTCTTTCTTAATCAATGAAAACTCCAGTTATCGTTGCACGTTATCTTATTCGTAGCTTCATATCAAAGCTTCCATACTGGTAATACTCCCGTCATCATCTCTGCAGTCATTAAGTAGAACAGGCTATCCAATAGTCAACAAATCGGCTGATGTCTCATCACATTGTTACTATAAATATATCACATGGTCATAACAACATTATCTAACTTCAAGAAAGTTCCAGATCCATACTCTTCTCTAACTCTCTTTCAAAACTCATCTAATCCATTCCACAAGCTAATAATGGGTGGCCTAGTCACTAATGGCTTCTTTTAACCTGGTAGCAGCTACTGTCCAAAACACAAGAATTCTATTTCTAAACTCCTTCTAACCTTTATTAATAGCTCATGCACTCACCATTTACTGTAGCTCTTGAATCCATTCTCGTAAGTACTATTGCTTCATAGGACAAGTTTTAAACTGGGGTATAAAATAGGGTGTAAGGTAAACTGAAAAGATACATTCAAAGCTGAATGTCCAATAAAACAAGAATAAACAGATTGAGGTTCTTAAATAGGTAGTCTCATATCAAGAGGTGGTAAAATAGCGTAGAATAGCTTGAATGGGTGTAGCTATTATAACAGGAGGTAATACAGTTAATACTGGTGGAAGAATAATATGCGAGTCAAATATAGGATAAGATGACGATCCTCGAACGGAAGGCTCCAAACGATCAGATAATACAGGGAAAACAGGATCTGCCATTGCCGTTATTTGGAAATCACATCGCGAGCTAAGAATCTCAAATCGCAACACGAATAGTACCGAAAACCTACTATACAGTCGCACTCAACCTCACGACGTCTTATCTTTCTATTTCCTATTCCCAATCCTAACCCTCTACCCAATCCCGATAATCTAGGCTTGTTTCAGTGACTTATAACCTGTAGCTCTGATACCAACCTGTGGCACCCTCCAAACGTGGGTCAGAAGTTTGGGGTCCACAACACATACACAATATATAACCCTGTATAAGAAATAATATTTGCAATGACCCTGCCTTATATAACCACGGATCGCAATAGGTTAAAGTATGAAAACAAGCCACAACCTTAACTTTTATTACAACGTACCAAATCCCAACTAATTTAACTTACAACTGATAATGAAATTATTCTTACAATCTTGATAACTCAATTACCATAAAAAGCTCATGCTAGCTCGATCCAACTCAATCTGGTATCCTAGCTCGTACACTGAACTGGGAAACCTCGCTATCAACCATATCCTTCTTAACTGTAGAATACATAAAAAGATTCGCAAGAGTGAGCTAACTAGCTCAGCAAGTCATAATAACAATAACTGAGGTTAAACAATGATCAAACGAGATAATTCAGAGGAATCAAGTTTTTGGTTAAATAATCATTAGAATTGGATATTCATTTTAAAATATAAAACCAAGGTCAGGTTGTTGATCAGTCACGCACTAACCCCGAGCAAGGCACACGGCTCTGCTCTATAAACTGGATCCAAGGCACATATTGGCCTAATTTGACCATGAATCGGGTCCACATAAAGAAAACTATCCAATTCTAAAGCAGTTCAATATGATAAGCAATATAACTCAATAAAACAAGATCATAATCAACAATAATAAAACATTTGCAAAAAAACATGGTGTAATTCATGGGTACCGCGAGGGTATATCAAAGTATGTATAAGAAATGGCCTCCAGCCTATAAGAGAATCAGGTATTAGATGAACAATGATTTTTCAAGGTTTAGTTCTTTGATGTTACAACGAATGGATGGGGTATAAAAGTTTTTGTATGTTCAAACAATTCTCCTCTAGTGTTTGGTGTTTGGTGGTTATATGTTTGGAGAATAGTATCATATTTTTGTGGTTTAGTATTTGGAAATCAACAAGGGATGGTTTACAAAGAATAAGGCTTACGGCACAAAGATCAAATGATGTGATCTGGGTTCAAGGTTGTATGACCTAAAGTACTCATAATATAAAACATAACTATTTTGAATACTTAACAATATGTCACGAGAGAATTTAGAAATATTTGCATTATATCTCGAGAAAGGTTTAGAAGTACTTGCCTTATCACAAATGATTCCAATTTCTCTTGTACAATTCTATTTGACAACCACTTGGTTATTATTATATGCCTCGCATCTATTCACTGATCACTTGCTTTATTTTCTACACGTCGATTCCATTTTATGATCACCTGCTTCCTTTTTCTACACCTCGCTTACCCTGCTAGGTATCATAAGTATCTATCAATATTCATCTCACAATATTCTAATCGTCATATTGACGTCATAAGGTTTTATCTACCCTTCGTTTCACCCAAATCCGATTTACAATTTAAAAGATACGATTAAAACAGTCATATAATATACATATATATATATATTTAACACATCAATCAGTTCACATATAACACATAACACGTAAGGTGTTTGATGAAAATGCTTTTCCAAGATGATTTGATGTTAAAAATGATTTTTCGGATATTTAATACGAATTTTTAACCATTTTCCGGAATTTAAACGGGCCATCGAATCATTTTAAAACAATAAACAGGGTTCAATTGGCCGAATCTGGCTTCAAAATAATTTAATAGTAATTATCGAGCCTTGAAAACAATTTAAAATAATATTTTAAAGCTGGAAACTATTTTTTGAAATTTCTAAATCAAAAAAAAATTAAATCTAATTAAATAATTAATTAACAATTAATTAAATCAATTAATCAATTAATTTTCGAATTAATTGACCAATTAACTAATTAATTATGAACTAAAATTAATTAACTAATTAATTCAGATTTATTTTTGAATAAAAATAATTTTCATAATTAAAAAATATTGATTTTTGGAATTTTAAAAATAATTAAAACAATTTATGAAATTAATTATAAAAATTAAATATAATTTTTGGAAATACACAAAACAGGAATCCAATTTTTATAAGTTTTTAAAACAAAAGGGACTAAACTGAAAATCTGGGCAAACTACAGGGGTCGTTCTGAAATTTTGTCGTCCCCGTCGCCGGTGACCGGCCGGACGCCATTAACGGCGGTCCAAGCTTTCCTTCCAACTAGGAAACAGCCCAGAAACAAGCCAGATTAACAGGAACTACTCTTCATGTACCCAGGTTCACATCTGCAGCAATAAAACTATCAGACAACCACTGAATCGACCGGAAAATTTGTTGAAACTTTTCGCCGCTGCCACGGTCGATTTTCTGACCAAGGCTTTTCCGGTATCGTCTACTCATGCCACTAGTACCAATTGACTCCCCTTTTAACGATCTATTTATTGGTGCAAACAATTCAATCTAATAAATCCTAGGGAAGAAACCCCCAAATTTCAATTGAAAACATTCATAATATTTATAAACCCTAATTTACAGTTTCGAAAATCAAACCCAATTTTGAGCATGTTATTGCACTCCAAATCAGTCATATAATATAACAAAATCATTAGGAAGAAAAGCTCTACAACATGCAATCATCAAATCATACAAACAATCTCTCGAACAAAAATTCATAATTTAAATCAAATTAATTCGAAAATAATTAAAAATATAGAAAAATAACCTTTGATTCTGCACAAAAACCAGTTCTGGAATCTGATAGTATGTTTCAAGAGCTTCTTTTTGAATACTCGAGCTTTCCAAACGGATTCCGATAACGCCTCCAAAAGCTTGTTTGATTCTTGAAAGTTTATATGAATATATAGATTTTCTCTATAAAATTACATAATTACTGTCTGCAAATGATTTTCTGTGCGAAATAAAATACGGTAAGGGCTATTTATAATTACGGAATATTGGTACCCCATTGGATCATACCGGATATAAAATATTACGTTTATTTGAGAAAACAGATCCAAAACGGTACCGGTTTTGGGATAATTATCAAAATTTGTACAATTTGTACTGTGGTCTTGGTCTCAGCGCCTGGTTACATGTACTACGAGGTGATAATTATAATAGTTTAATAAAAAGATCCCGTTTATCGAAAATACGAATTTTATTGATTTACCGAAACAAATTTTGTATCAAAAATATTGCGCCGGGACCCGCGTAGGGCAAACCGTACACCGGATCGAAAAAGTCGAAACATGGAAAATGCTCGGATTATTGCAATTAGGTTAGGAAGGAGTTCTCGGAAGAGTTTTGGGTTATAAAAACGGATGAGGTCGGCTGGTTCCCGATTATACAAAATAGATTATAAATACTCGGAAAAATAATTTATTAAATCCATGAATCATTTATAAATTCATATAACAACATAAAAATTGATAGAAAAATATCAAAATTATCTATACTTTATTTTGGACTTATAAAAATTAAAATACTCAAATTATATCATATTTACATATCCAACATAGATACCACTTCATAGATAATTCACGAAAAATTCATATAATAATCACATAATATTTATTTATTAACAAAAATAATTACACTTCATATCCCGAATATTACACAAAGTTTCTAGTAAGGGTCTTGAGGAGGATAAGGCCAAGGTGGGGGTCATTGAGAATCTTCCTCCACCCATTTCTATTAAGGGAATTCGCAGTTTTCTTGGACATGCGGGTTTCTATAGGCGTTTCATCAAAGACTTCTCTAAGGTTTCGAAGTCATTGTGCAGTCTTCTAGAGAAAGATGTTCCTTTCAAATTTGATGACGAGTGCCTTACAGCTTTTGATACATTGAAGAAGAGTTTAATAACGGCACCGGTCATAACTGCACCTGATTGGAATGAACCTTTTGAGATGATGTGCGATGCAAGTGACTATGCAGTTGGAGCAGTTCTTGGGCAGAGGAAGAACAACATATTTCATGTGGTCTACTATGTTAGTAAGACCATAAATGGTGCTCAACTGAATTATACTACTACGGAGAAAGAACTTTTGACTATTGTCTATGGTTTTGAGAAATTTCGATCTTATCTACTTGGGACTAAGGTGACAGTTTTCACTGATCATGCTGCAATTCGATATCTCGTCTCAAAGAAGGACTCGAAGCCTAGATTGATTAGATGGGTTCGTTTTCTTCAAGAATTTGAACTAGAGATCAAGGACAGAAAGGGAACGGAAAATCAAGTCGTTGATCATCTCTCACGTTTAGAGAATCCTAATGCTACTTCATTGGATAAGACATTGATAAATGAATCTTTTCCCGATGAGCAACTATTTGGAGTGCAAGAAGAAGAACCGTGGTTTGCAGACATTGTGAACTACCTTGTGAGTAATATCATGCCTCCCGACTTATCTTATGTTCCAAATAAGAAGTTTCTACATCAAGTGAAGTGGTATATGTGGGATGAGCCATTTCTTTTTCGACAAGGAGCTGACCAAATCATTAGGAGATGTATTCCTTATAGCGAAACGGGGGGATCTTGCGAGATTGCCACTCAACGGCTTATGGAGGACATTATGGTGAGAAAAGACAGCGGCTTGTGTTCTTCAAGCAGGTTTCTTTTGGCCAACCTTGTTTAAAGATGCTCATCGGTTCTTTTTGAAATGTGATCGATTTCAACGTGTGGGTAATATGTCCAAAAGGGATGAGATGCCTCTTAATGTGCTTCTCGAGGTTGAGGTTTTCGATGTGTAGGAAATTTACTTCATGGGGCCATTTATCTCATCTTGTAAAAATCAGTATATCTTGTTGGCGGTTGATTACGTGTCGAAATGGGTTGAAGTTAAGGCATTGCCAACGAACGATGCAAAAGTGGTGCTTAATTTTCTTCAAAAGCAGACATTCACAAGGTTTGGAACTCCAAGAGTCATAATCAGTGATGAGGGGTCGCATTTTTGCAATCGCAAGTTCACTGCTATGATGAAAAGGTATAATGTGAATCATCGCATTGCTACGGCTTATCATCCTCAGACAAATGGTCAAGCTGAAGTATCTAACAGAGAGATCAAGCGTATTTTAGAGAAAGTGGTGTGTCCATCGAGGAAAGATTGGTCTTTGAAGCTTGATGAAGTGGTTTAGACGTATAGAACAGTATATAAGACTCCATTGGGAATGTCGCCGTTTCAGTTGGTTTATGGTAAGGGGTGTCATTTGCATGTGGAGCTCGAGCATAAGGCTTATTGGGCTTTGAAGAAATTGAATCTTGACTTGGATGCAACTGATAAGAAGAGGATGCTTCAATTAAATGAACTCGACGAGTTTCGACTTCAAGCTTATGAAAACAATAAAATGTACAAGAAGAAAGTCAAAAGGTGGTACGACCGGGGTCTAGTGCTCAAGTCATTTGTGTCAGGGCAACAAGTTCTTTTATTCAACTCTCGTCTCTGTCTTTTTCCTGAAAAGTTGAAGTCAAGGTGGTCAGGACCCTTCATAATCAAAATTGTGTTTGCACATGGAACGGTGGAAATTTTTGTGTAACAACCCAAATCCGGGGTCAAGATTTGGTGTCACTAAACAATCTTTACATAAAATAAAATAATAAACAAATAACCCCTTGAATCTGGATCGTTTAGAGGTTATGGTATGAAACAAGAATCTAACCTTCTACAACTCATAACAACTAGAACACAAGTGCAAATACCTTTGTACTAATGCTCTTGTCATATTCTTCTAACTTCTTCAACCTCTCGCAGTGGAGATTTCTCTAACTTCTGTTGTCTATCAAAGCTATTCACTTTTATCCTTATCTATTTCTGGCAGAAATAAGAATTTACAAAACAAGAGTGAGCCAAAAATGCCCAACAAGTAAATAATTTGAGTTTCAAGCATTAATACCAAAGGAAAAACTTCCGGACAAAATCTTAAAACAATTTTTAAAGAATTCTATTTATTTGAGTGAGTTGAGCGAATAAACGTTGGTTGTCCCCAGCCTTTAACTATAAATCCAAAAATGACAAGCGATTCCCCGATTCATCTCCTGAATCAAGGTTTTGTCCGGTTTTGGAATCATAAAACCTTTTGAGAAAGAATGTCGTTAATGGTGATCAACAACAAATTAGACTGGACACTAGCTCGCACCTATACCCTGCTGATCAGTCAGGATATAGTATAAATCTATACCCAACCGTATAGATCCATTCAGGTACCTAGGTATTATCTCCCAAGGGTCCGGTCCATCCCCGACCCATAGGATCCAGCTCATCACTGGCCCTTACAGTAAACATCCGGCCCGTAGAGTGTTTTGATGTAAAATCATTTTGATTTCAAAACATCCCAATTCAGGGTTCGCAAATAACCCGAAAGAATGGGTATTTGCTCAAGAGAGCAATCGATAATATAGGAACAAGAATGAAAAAGAACTGGCATAATAAGAGTAATTGCAGCGAAATGCAGAACATTTAACTATTCTGAACTTAGAATAGGAACGAAGAAATAATTGCAGTATTTTAAAAGAAAATTCAGGAATACTTGCCTCAAAAAGCTTTAATCGCTATTACTAGTTGAATTTGATTTGACTTGATCGTTCGGCTTTATCGTCAAACTAATACCCATTCTGGATACAATCCCAACATTCAGGCCCTTCAATTGGAACTTCGTTGATCTCGACGTCTAATCACTAGATCGTTACTAGTCCGATGTCGATACTCGGGTTTTCCGTCTAGGACCTACAGAGTTGAAATACCCTAATTCAGATAATCGCTTCACTTAACATAATATCGCTATCGCGTTTACCTATACGATTTCATAAACCAACTCATATTTATATGTATTATTAATATACACATAGAAATTATGGTTCACATCTTCGAAACTCGGTTCGGTATTTATTTTCGGAAAGTACGTATATTCGTTGTTGGAAAATAATAGGGTAATGGATTTAAAAAAAATTGTCACAACACACAACTAGGTTCGTATGATATAATTATTTACTTTCGTTCGACATCTCTGATAATTATAGGTTACGTTCCCATATTTTCGGAATTAATTTCCCGAAAATCGGGCAGCGTCTCCTTTGTTTATCGGCCTACACGTCGAAACAATTCGACGTCAAATCCACAACAATAATCCAATCACAACAACAATCAACCACAATTCGCAATTCCAATCACCGATACAATTCAGTTATTAATTATTTTATTCGTATTTTATTTTTCTTTTTGTTTCAAAATTAATTAATAAACGTAGGACTCGGATAAATTCATCATTGCCCACCGTCGGCTCGCCGAGGCTCATCGCCGACGGCGGTAAAATTCACGGGTACCCGATTAATTTGGGTTTCCGACACTAATTTCACCGATTAATTTTTATAATTCTCGTACAAAATTTATTTATTTCAAGAAAATCAATCAAATAATCATCAAAAATCAAAAATTCAGTCAGTAAATAAAATAAGCAGTTAAACAACCATAGCACATGCGCCACGCGCCATCGCGCCACGCGCCACAACCGAAACGGAAAAGGGATTGGCCGGAACAACACAACACCACGGTACACACACAGACAGAAATACACACCAATACAGACACACACATATATATACAGTGGTATATACATGTATATATAGGCACGCATCACAATCACACAGCCGGCGATTATCACCGGAAAAACAAGGAAGCGGCGGCAATCACCGGAGAAACAGGCGGCAACTGGACAACAGGGGAAGAAAGGAAACCCAAGCAAAAGGGATGGGAAGAAAGCAGAGGAAGAAGAAGAGGGAGAGAAGAAAACGGGAGAGGGTAGAGAGAGATAGCGAGAGATTGAGAGAGGAGATGAGGCGGCCGAATGAAAGGGGGGAGGGTGCAGGGTGTGGGTTATATTTTTATTATTTTGTTTTGTTGTTTTTTTCCTTTTCTGATTTATTCCCTATTTAACGATTTTATGGTATAATTTGTGAGTAGCGATAAATCAAATTATCGTTTAAAATAGTTCTTAAATTTACAAATATTCTGAATCAAATAAAACATCAATTTCATAATTTTTAAAATATTATTGAGATACGTAATGTCAAAAACTAATGATTTAACGAATGAACTTGCGGGTGGATTTAATCCAAAAATTTCCGAAATAATTTTAAAATTTTCAAGATAATTAAAAGTTAATAAATTAAAATTTTCATGATTTTTGAAGCATTTCTGAATTTAATAATGATTTTATAATTAAATAAAATCAGAAAATCATTTAAAGATAAATAATTAGTAAAATATTGATTTCTAAATTTTATAAACTCTCAAAAATAATATATAAGATTATAAAACAAGAAAAATAATTTTAGAGATAATTTTACCATTTATAGGAATAAATATTCAATAAAATCATTTTTAAAAGCAAAACAATTCGTATAACTCAATAATTAACTATACAATTAATCTTTGTACCCAACAGATCACACACAATTCGTAATAAAGCAAAGCACAGCTAACAAACTCATTGAAAGATATGTGTCCTAAGTCCAATCATGTATGATGAATTAGTAATAACTTTTATGTAATTTGTTTTGGTTTCATTGATATTAATAAAAGACTTGTTTTGGTTTTATTGCGGGCTTTATCTATTTAAGTGTTTAAATAAGATATACCATAGTTTAGAGTAAAGCTTTTTATGGATTATGATGAGATCATAATAATGAGACCTAAAAGATGATGACTCTAAACTTAAATATTTCATGGTCGTAGGATTACTAACTGGTAATTAGTAATCCGCAAAGATCGGTACATACTATGCTTGCTTCATTATGAAGGATGTCTGTTCTCATAGACATTTGTGTGGTGACACTATAGCTAGTATGTAGGTGCTTATTGTAGAATAAGTACACTGAACATGACTCACACAGCTGAACAACTGATGGAGTTCACTCACGTGTCAACAGTTGTTCACATAGTGATAGTTGTACAAGTATCCTTAGACTTGAGGTCATCATAGTCATCTTGTGTACACTGAACTATGATTTGGTTTAGTTCTTAGTCTCCAGGGATAATTATAAGGGCTCTACTGGGTATAGGAATTTGTACACGAAGATAGTGTATGATCAATAAAGGATCTACCCCTTTAAGTGAAGGAAGAGAATGTTCAATGTTGATCCACGTATGCTAGTTCAGGAATCTCTGGCCAGAGTGAATGAAATTAGAAAGGAGTTTCTAGTTTACATTAAATAGAACTAAGCATAGTGAATGGGAAAGCAAATGATTAAATAAGATAGGCTTGACACAAGTTCCATGCCTTGTATTTAATCGTGACATTGCAGGGTAGAAGGAATTGATTGTATGGTAACTACTCATTGAATAGGTTCTTGGTATTCTAAGCAGTGAATTCGTATTATCTGGATAGTCGCGATATGCTGAGAAGTATCCCTCACGATGTAGAATAAATATGATTAATTTATTAATTAATCATATTTAATGAATTAGAGAATTTATATAAATAATGATAAAATAGTTTTATTATTATTTATTTCTACTACAGGCTTAATATTGAACCTACAGGGTCACACCATAAAAGAGAATGATTTAATGGTGGAGGAATTAATTAATAATGGCTGGTAAGTATTTATTTGTGAAATAAATAATTAATTAGCAGATTTAATAATTGATTAAATGAGATTTAATTAATTCTTAATATTAATAATTAAGAATTTAATTTTGAAAATTAAATCAAGTGAGAGAATTATTTTTCTAAAGTGTTTAGAAAAGGGATTAATGATTAAAAGGTGTTTTAATTATTAGTTAATTGGTTAATAAGAATAATCAATTAAAGGGTTAATAATAATAATATTTTATGGAAAAATTTTAGCTGAAAATTTTGCCTATAAATATACTATTATAAACCCTATTTGCCTCAACCCAAATAATTAACCCTAATTCTAAAGTAGAAGAAGAGGGAGGCAACTAATTCTCTCAACCTCTTCCTCCTCCATCACATTGTACTCTTGGTGGATACCGGTGGAGTGCTTCACACTTGAGGAGCAGTTGCTAGGGATTTCCGTTCATCGTTCTTGGATCGCTATTAAAGACCTCCATCTTTCCATTAGCGTAAAGCTTCTTAAGGTAAACATACTGAACTACGAATTAAATATTATTTTTCGCATGGATCCTGCTGAGGGTTTTGGTTTTTTTAAGATTTAAATTTATGTTTTCGTTGCGTTTATGTGCTAAAAACCCTTCAATGGCATCAGAGCTACTTGCGAAATTTTTTTAATTCGTTTATGTGTTTAACTGTTTTCGATATATGAGCATGTACGTGATTCGCCATGATTTGCTGTTGATATAATATGCTTATATATGTATGGTTTTGAATATATGATATTCATGTGAGTTGTATAATCATAAGATGATTATGTAATCTGTATATATACTGATATATACATGATTTATATTTGTTCTAATTATGAGAATCATATTAGATACGGATTATGAATTGGCTGCTGCAGATTTGCTGAAATCTGGGTTTAGTGTCCGATTTACAAAAACGAATACCCTATTCCATAGGTAAACGAGCGTCTGAACAAAATAGATAGCTAAAGCTATCAACGACTCGTCTGTAAGGCGTTTGACGTCGTTTACTGCCCGTAAACAGTGATTCTTGTTTTTCTGATTTGATTCTGATTTTTTTGATTTTTGTCATATTTTATTTTATGATTAGATCATGAATAATTTGATATGTTAAGATCAGATTATGTGTTTTAACATGCTTTTATGTGTTGTATGATCATGGTGGATGGTTATGGCCTTTCGACCTTAGTGTAATGGTTTTGGTTTTGGTTTTGGTTTTAAATACGACTTGCATGTCGTCAATCTTTGTAATCATAAATCTCGAATGTAACTCGAGTTATTATTGTAAGTTCATTAGATTAGTTTTACTTTCAATCTATGTAATGTAATTGAAGACTCAAGAAGGCTATCCAATGGAGGTGATACAAAGAAGAAGACGAGGCATATAAGAAGTCTAAACAAAGAAGAAGACTTATGTAATAAGTAGTTGTATTTATTTTCATCACCATATTAGATTGACGTTGATCTTTATCATGAGCTTGATAAAGATCACATAGGATGGGGTCATAACCAAACACATTTAATTTATTGCACTTTACATTTACTTGTTTATTTAATTTTATATATGAGATATATGCCTATATTTACCATGCGATGATAGATTTAGGTGAACTTAAATCAATATAAGGCGTGCTCTAGAAAATCTAGAATAGGAATCGTTTCTTACCTTAACAATAATATTATGAATACAATCATGAGATTCTTGTGTTTATGAAACACGTAATTAAATATGAATTTTCAATATTGAGAGAAAGGATGATTTTGTCAAAAGCAGATTTCTATCTGTAAGAAAGGGGTATTAAGTGACGCCTCTTGACAATGCTCCCCCCGATCTGGGAATCATCTGATTATCGATTATTGATTTGAAATATTTAATTTAAAAGGAAGAATCTCTTTATAATATGATTATGATTGTAACATAATATAATCCCTCTAAAATTAGATAATGTCAAGTAGTAATTGGCCAATGACACAACGGGCTTGTGGCGGTCATAGCCTTCCAACATGGTAGAAAGTGGTTCTTATTTTTAAATCATTGTCATTTCGTGCTACAGCCGAGGGCTTTGATTTCGAAATAAGAAATACTTTTCTATTACATAGAGATGTGTACATTGAATTAGAATCTAAAGGTCGTTACGTGCTACAGCCGTGGGCCGTTGGAGACTGATTCAATTGTATGAAATGTTGGGTTAGACTTGACTTAGAATATTGAGTTTGTCGTGCTATAGCCGTGACTCAATTATTCAAGAGGCTAAAGTTTCATTAGGGAATAACATAAGATGTAATTGACAAGAGTTGTCTGCCTATTGGACATCACATGACGTTTCGTGCTACAGCCGAGGTTGTGTGATGGAATGTAGGATCCATATTCCCACTAGCATTATGAATGCTTAATTTTCACTTAGGGGTTGTATAAATTAGATAAACTAGTGGGAGCCACTTATGAATAAAGACCCGATTCATATAGTGTCTTGAAATGAAATTGAATATTTGCTAAGTGTTGTTATGTGTTCATCATTTACAGATTTACTATATTCGTTATGTCTTCTGCACTATCACTCCAGATTATACTAGATGCTCACAAGTTGACTGGTCCTAATTTTGCTGACTGGCTTCGAAACTTGAGAATTGTTCTCAGGGTTGAGAAGCTGGAATATGTGCTTGACTCACCTAAGCCTACTGAACCTGCTAGCGATGCACATAATGATGAACATGTTGTGTATCGTAAGTGGATAGATGATGCAAATGTTGCTCAATGCATTATGCTAGCTTTATGAACATTGAGCTACAGAAGCAACATGAGCATATGGATGCTCACAGTATCCTTATGCATCTACAAGAGTTGTATGATGTGGCAGGGAGGACAGCTCGATATGAGATATCGAAGGAATTGTTCGATTGTAGGATGTCTGAGGGATCATCTGTGAATGACCATGTACTTAAGATGATCAATTTGATTGAACGTCTTGGACAACTTGGTTTTGCCATGGACGGGGAGCTGAGCCAAGACTTGGTCTTGCAATCACTTCCAAGTTCGTTCTCGCAGTTTGTTGTGAACTTTCACATGAATAAGCTGGATGTCAGCCTGCCTGAACTCCACAACATGTTGAAGACTGCGGAATCAAATTTTCCCCCTAAAAAGAGTTATGTTCTTCTAATTGGTGAAGGTTCCAATCCTAAGAAAAGGATGAAGAACCCTTCCAAGAAGACAAAAGTAGGTGAGAAAAAGCCGATTCCACCAAAAGCTGAAGACCCCAAGAGCAAAGTTGTTTGCTTTCACTGTAACAAGGTGGGGCACTGGAAGAGGAACTGCAAGGTTTACCTTGCAGAATTGAAGAAGAAAAAGGGTAGTGAGACTACCGCTTCTGATTCAGGTATGTTCATGATCGAAGTTAATATGTCACTAAGTCAAATTTCTACTTGGGTATTAGATACCGCCTGTGGTTCTCATATTTGCAATTCGTTGCAGGGACTAAGGAGAAGTAGGACTCTTGGAGAAGAGGAGGTGATTCTATGGATGGGAAATGGAGCAAGAGTTGCTGCTGAAGCTGTAGAATCATTTCGTTTACATATGCCTATGGGAAAGACTATTTTTCTAAATAATTGTTATTTTATTCCCTCGATTGTGAGGAATATTATTTCTATTCCATGTTAGACTTGGCTGGATTTTCGTTTGTTATTCAGAATAATAAATGTTCAATTCTTAGAGATAACGTTCTTTATGGAAGTGGTATTTTAAACAATGGTCTGTATGTATGTGACGTAGAGCATAATTTACTACAAATTAAACATACTAATAAAAGAAAAAGGGATGATGAAAATCTCACTTTCTTGTGGCACTGCGGACTTGGTCATATTAGTGAAAATAGACTGCGGACATTACATAAGGAAGGGTTACTTGACCCCTTTGATTTTGAATCATATCCTACATGCGAGTCTTGTCTATTGGGTAAAATGACCAAATCTCCATTTAGTGGACATGGAGAGAGGGCTGCAGATTTGCTAGGATTGGTACACACAGATGTATATGGACCAATGTCTACGCAAGCCATGGGTGGATTTTTATACTTCATTGCTTTCATAGATGATCGATCTAGATTCAGATATGTGTATTTGATGAAACACAAGTCTGAAGTTTTTGAATAGTTCAAAGAATATAAGTATGAAGTGGAGAAACAAACCAAACATAGTATTATAACTCTTCGATCAGATCGAGGTGGTGAATACTTGAATGGAGAGTTTATAGCTTATCTCAAAGAAAATAGTATAGTCTCTCAGTGGACTCCTCCATATACTCCACAGTTGAATGGGGTATCTGAAAGGAGAAATCGAACTTTGTTAGACATGGTTCGGTCCATGATGAGCTATGCGAATCTTCCAGTATTCCTGTGGCGTTATGCATTGGAAACCTCAGCATATTTACTGAATAAGGTGCCTTCCAAATATGTTCCTCAAACTCCATATGAGATATGGAAAGAAAGGAAACCGAGTCTTAAACACGTTAAGATTTGGGGATGTCTAGCTTATGTCAAGAAAGTTGACCCAGATAAGCTGGAATCTCGATCTGTAAAATGTAATTTTGTGTGATATCCTAAAGAGACTTTAGGGTATTACATTTACACCGATCATCGGGTGTTTATCTCCAGACATGCTACCTTCTTGGAAAAGCAGTTTATCCTGGAAGGAAATAGTGGGAGCAAAATTGAACTTGATAAAGTTCAAGAAGCACAAACTACTACGGATCAAGTGGAAACACCTGTTCAGACTGAATAACCTTCTGTGGAACAGCCCATTCGTAGGTCAGGGAGAGTGTCTCGCCAACCTGAGAGGTATTATGGCCTTGTCATTGAGAATGACAATGAGTTGTCAATAATTGATGATGACGACCCTGTGACCTATAATGAGGCTATGAGTAGTATTGACTCAGAGAAATGGCATAGTGCCATGAAATCCGAAATGGAATCTATGTATACCAACCAAGTATGGACTCTGGTTGAGGCGCCTGAAGGTGTTAAGCCTATTGGGTGCAAGTGGGTATACAAAAGAAAGATTGGAGCAGATGGGCAGGTAGAGACCTATAAGGCCAGGCTCGTGGCAAAAGGATTCAGACAAAGGCAAGGGATTGACTTTGATAAAACTTATTTGCCTGTAGCCCTGTTAAAATCAATTCGGATTTTGCTTGCGATTGCTGCTTACTACGCCTATGAGATCTGGCAAATGGACGTGAAAATGGCCTTCCTCAATGAAAAACTTGAAGAGGAAGTGTATATGACACAGCCAGAGGGTTTTCTTTCCAAGAGAAATGAACACCTAGTGTGTAAGCTGCTGCGAACCATATATGGTTTAAAGCAAGCTTCTCGTAGATGGAACATCCGTTTTGATGAGACAATCAAAGAGTTTGGTTTTATCAAAAACATAGATGAACCATGTGTCTACAAAAAGGTTTGTGGGAGCGCGGTAACATTTCATGTATTATATTGAAAGAGGAGACGTCAAGAGAGTTGACACACATAACAATGTAGCAGACCCACTCACAAAGCCACTTTCTCAAAGTCACTTTGATCGTCATAAAGACAAGATGGGTATTAGATACCAGAGTGATTGGCTTTAGTACAAGTGGGAGATTGAAAGAGATGTGTCCTAAGTCCAATCATGTATGATGATTTAGGAATAACTTTTATGTAATCTATTTTGATTTCATTGATATTAATAAAAGACTTGTTTTGGTTTTATTGCGGGCTTTATCTATTTAAGTGTTTAAATACGATATACCATAGTTTAGAGTAAAGCTTTTTATGGATTATGATGAGATCATAATAATGAGACCTAAAAGATGATAACTCTAAACTTAAATATTTCATGGTCGTAGAATTACTAACTGGTAATTAGTAATCCGCAAAGATCGGTACATACTATGTTTGCTTCATTATGAAGGATGTCTGTTCCCATAGACATTTGTGTGGTGACACTATAGCTAGTATGTAGGTGCTTATTATAGAATAAGTTCACTGAACATGACTCACACAGCTGAACAACTGATGGAGTTCACTCACGTGTTAGCGGTTGTTCACATAGTGATAGTTGTACAAGTATCCTTAGACTTGAGGTCATCATAGTCATCTTGTGTACACTAAACTATGCTTTGGTTTAGTTCTTAGTCTTCAGGGACAATTATAAGGGCTCTACTGGGTATAGGAATTTGTACACGAAGATAGTGTATGATCAATAAAGGATCTACCCCTTCCAGTGAAGGAAGAGAATGTTCAATGCTGATCCACTTAAGTTAGTTCAGGAATCTCTGGCCAGAGTGAATGAAATTAGAAAGGAGTTTATAATTTACATTAAATAGAACTAAGCATAGTGAATGGGAAAGCAAATGATTAAATAAGATAGGCTTGACACAAGTTCCATGCCTTGTATTTAATCGTTACATTGCAGGGTAGAAGGAATTGATTGTACGGTAACTACTCACTGAATAGGTTCTTGGTATTCTAAGCAGTGAATTCGTATTATCTGGATAGTCGCGATATGCTGAGAAGTATCCCTCACGATGTAGAATAAATATGATCAATATATTAATTAATCATATTTAATGAATTAGAGAATTTATATAAATAATGATAAAATAGTTTTATTATTATTTATTTCTACTACCGGCTTAATATTGAACCTACAGGGTCACACCATAAAAGAGAATGATTTAATGATGGAGGAATTAATTAATAATGGCTGGTAATTACTTATTTGTGAAATAAATAATTAATTAGCAGATTTAATAATTGATTAAATGAGATTTAATTAATTCTTAATATTATTTATTAAGAATTTAATTTTGGAATTTAAATCAAGTGAGAGAATTATTTTTCTAAAGTGTTTAGAAAAGGGATTAATGATTAAAAGGTGTTTTAATTATTAGTTAATTGGTTAATGAGAATAATCAATTAAAGGGTTAATAATAATAATATTTTATGGAAAATTTTTAGCTAAAAATTTTGTCTATAAATATACTATTATAACCCTATTTGCCTCGACCCAAATAATTAACCCTAATTCTAAAGTAGAACAAGAGGGAGGCAACTAATTCTCTCAACCTCTTCCTCCTCCATCACATTGTACTCTTGGTGGATACCGGTGGAGTGCTTCACACTTGAGGAGCAGCTGTTAGGAATTTCCGTTCATCGTTCTTGGATCGCTATTAAAGACCTCCATCGTTCCATTAATGTAAAGCTTCTTAATGTAAACATACTGAACTACGAATTAAATATTATTTTTCGCATGGATCCTGCGGAGGGTTTCGGGTTTTTTTAAGATTTAAATTTATGTTTTTGTTGCGTTTACGTGCTAAAAACCCTTCACTCATCAAGTATTTTATTTATTTAATAATTCGATAATTATATTTACAGATCGGATCCAAAAATAGGTTACTTAGCCGCCAAGTAACTAAAAAGACGATACGATTTTAATACCAAATTTAGATAATTATCAAAACAGAGTTTCCTATAAAATACTTTATACAACAATAAGGTAATAATATCTCTCCTTTTGAGAATACGGATTTTTATCTGACTATAAAATGATTTGCGTATCGAAAATTTTACGCCGGGACTCCTACGGGTCAAACCGTATTCCGGATCGAAAAAGTCAAAACACGAAAAGTGTTCAGAATTATCAGATTAGGTTTGAAAGGAGTTTTCGGAAGAGTTTCAGGTTATAAAAACGCAAAAACAGTTGAAGTGGGATGATAAAATCATACAGCAATCCAAAAATTACCAGAAAATACCAAAATTATCTACATTTAATTCTGGATAATTAAAAATTGAAATATCTAAATTTTATCAGGAATAAACATCCAAATATTATTATCCATCTTCGAATAATTCACAAAATTTCACATAAAAATCACAAGATAATTACATAATATTTCCCAGACGTTACATTTTGAGAATGATCCGGGCCAAGCATTCAAGGTAAATGGTCAAAGGTTGAAGCATTATTATGGTGACACGGCAAACCGCGAGGTGGTCAGTGTCGTTTTATTGTCCATTTGATCTCGAGATTCTACGTCGAGCTAGCGACATAAAAGAAGCGCTTCTTGGGAGGCAACCCAAGTTTGTTGTACATTAGTAGGTAGAAGAAGCAAGAAGAAAGGAGAAAAACACAAAAAAATCAGAAAAAGAAAAAAAATTAGGGCCAACTACAGAATCCGGGCGCGCCCGCGCCGTTGTTCCAGTAACCAAGCGCGCTCACGCTGATGAAGCGCGCGACCGAGGAGGTTTTCCAGAGAGTGAACGTGCCCGCTCTGTCCTAGCACGCGCTTGCGCTGTCCTAGCGCGCGCCTGCGCTGTCCTAGCGTGCGCTCGCGCCGGGTCCCTGTTCGAAAAAAAATATAAAACAGCAGATTTTTAAGAGAAAATCGGGGGTTTTAACCAAAAATCAATTCCGGCCCGATTTTTACTCTTCCACATTCCATAATTCCCTCTCCTAATCAATTCCATTATTCCCACAATTCCCACAATCAATTCCCACTTCCATTTCTTATAGAATTCACACCTCTCCACCTATAAAGACATACACTTATACACAACTTCTCCACCACATCACAAACTCTCAAACATAAATTCTCTCTAAACACTTAAGCTTTTATTCTCTCTTCTGCAATCCCAATAGCACCCAAGAGACAAAGAACACAAGTTGGAAGCAGCATCACCGATTCTTCATCTGCAGGTTGTGTGAGGTTCAGGTATTCTACTCCTGAGGTTGAGGACGAGTACACGAGGTTTCCCTCGAAGCCTATTGCTAAGGAGCGAGATTTTCTGCCATCAGGGAAGGATGGTAAGCTGTTAGAGATGATTCTCGAGATGAGCTGGGTTCCTTTTTGTGAGGCACCTGTTGCTGTGCCCGTGAGTGTTGTGCGGAGGTTCTATGTGAATGCCAAGGCGGAGAAGAATGGTTTCACAGTGGTGAGGGGGAGAATTGTAGAGTACAATGCTGAAGCTATCAGGATAGTGATTGAGCAGCCCGCGAGGAAAGTGGGTTAGGACACTTGGAATGATAAGACTCCGGAGGACTTTGATTTGGATCTCATCATTGCTACTCTCTGTGTGCCTGATACTCATTGGAAGTTCAAGAGGGGCACTACTGATTACTTTATGTTCCCTGCTTCTTGTATGAACAGGTTTGCACGGGCTTGGAACTTGTTTATTTGTGCTAACATCATGCCATCTTCGCATGTGCATGAGATTACTGTGGAGCGTGCTCGTCTGCTATGGGGTATTCTTCAGGGTGATTACATTGATTTGGGGATGGTGATATATCAGGGGATTTTAAGATTTTTGAGAGGAGGTACTACATGTGCTATTCCATATGCGTCCGTTGTGACGAAGTTGTGTGTGGCAGTTGGTGTTCATTAGCCCGCACATGAGCAGCTTCTGATTCCCAGTGCTCCTATCGACAGTTCTAGACTGTTGAGCATGCAGGAGTGGTATGGAGGGAAGCCCGATCCTAAGGGGCTTGGGTATTCATATAATCATCTGTCAGGTGGTGTGCCTATTGAAGCAGCTACGGCGGGAGGTTCTCAGCATGCCCGTCGAGCAGCTTGGAGAGCTCAGTATGGAAAGGAGGTCGGTTCGTCGTAGCAGCAACAGCAGGGAGCAGGAGCAGAGATGGGAGCTGGTTTGAGTTCACACAATATAGGCATCTCGCGAGGAGGATGGATGATATGCATGACATCCATAGTCGGTTTGCACATGATCTCACCCAGGCACTTGGGACAGCTTTTAGAGCCACCGAAGTTGATATCCAGTGGCCAGTATTTGGTGAGGACTCAGTGTATCCGCCTCCAGACACGCCTGACACTCCACCCGTTGAGGGTGAGGATTCTGATTCGCAGTAGGTATGCCTGATTCCTTACTATTACCTTCATTGAGGACATTGAATATTTAAAGTTTGGGGGTAGTAGTTGAAGGAATATGTTTTTGTGTGAGTCTCATAGAGTTGCATATTTTATGATAGTTTAGTTCATATAGTTTGCATATTTTGCCATGTAGTTTTTTTTATTTTATTTTTATTTTTGGTAGTTTTATGATATTTTGTTCATATAGTTTCATGTACTTGCATTATAACATGATCTCTTAGATCATTTTCCGATTAATTGGTGATATTGATGTGAGTGTAGTGATGTCGTATTTAGTGATGTTGAGTCTTATTGGATTGATTTACATGCTAGAGACACTTGTATTTCACTAAGTTTTATAGGTTGCTAGAGTTCTAGATCATGGTCATGGTTTGTTTGTTTGTCGAGGTGTAATCGCTTATTTATATTTAGAATTTAGGATATTCTCTTAATAATAAAAGACATGGATATTTAAGAATTGGAGAAAATTGGATTTCATTGCTAGTTGTATGGCTAGGTGTCAAATGGCTAGTACCCGACTCATATTTATGTGAGTAGTCTAGGGTTGAGCGAGATGGAGCGAAACGCACTCGTTCAGAAATTCGTTGAAAAAAAAAAGAAAAAGAAAAGAAAAGAAGAAAAAAAAATGAATAAGTGTTATGTATAATTGATCACGAGTGGGCTCTTTAGTACTCGAGTTATTAAGTTTTTAGGGGACTTTGTGCCTAGTGACCTAAGGCTTGTATAGTCTAGGATCCGCTAACCTAACGCTCGCTACATGGGTACTATTGTATAAGTCTTTTGGGGATCTCACTCATTGCACGATAAAATAAGCATACTTGTGTTATTTTATTGTGAATAAAAGCATGAATCCATGTTAAACTTCGATATAAGAATTGAAGTGTTATAAGTTATTTTGAGTCTAGCTTTTATTTTATTTATAAGCTTGCGATTGTTTTGATAAGTGGTGAGTCATGATTGTCGATCTAGTTGCGATAGTATATCTGTAAGCATTTGCACATGCGCACGTCTCTAGTTTGTAAGTTGATTTGTGAGATTTGATTGATCTTTATGCGAATAATTGCATTTGTTGAGGTGTTGCTTGTTGATTGGTTTAGTTATTCTATGGGGATCGTTGCATTCATATTAGTTGCATTCATGCATTTTTATTTCTTGTTCTTTGAGTCTGTTTATGCTTGAGGACAAGCATCGATTCAAGTTTGGGGGTATGTTGTGTGGCATTTATGACACTTTATTATGCTCTAATTAGCTTTGAATTGATGCATTTGTACTCAAGTTGTTAAGTGTTTTAATGTGTTTTCGAGTGTTTTTGCATTCCAGGCATTATCTAGGTAATCAGGTGAATTAGCATTGTTTTGGTGCTAATTTGGTGTCAAGGTGGTGTTGGAATAAAAGCTCCTTGAAGCCGGCTCAAAGCTACTAGAAAAATGAAGAAAATAAATTCTGGCAGAAGCCCAGCGCGCCCGCGCTGATCAAGCGCGCGCCCGCGCCGAAGTACAGGAAGCCAGCGCGCCCGCGCTGATCAAGCGCGCGGCCGCGTCGTGTTGGGACGACAGATTCCTGTTTCTACTTGGTTTCTGAAAGAAAGAATTCTACACTGCATGGGGCTGCTATATAAACATCTTTAGGTCGTTTTTAATAATATATCAATAAAAAATCAAGCGAGAGACACTTCAGAGCTAAGGAGAAGACGACAAGAGACCTATAGCACGAATCAACAAAGGCGAAGATGATCTAGTTTATTCTTGTGAATCTTTGTTTTGAGTTGCAATTTTGGATGCTCGTTTCTTGTTTTGTTGAACCTATACTCTTGTGTTATACTATATTATTTATTCGTTATAAAGACTACATTTGTTATATCATGTTTTCATCGGAACCCACATTGATGATGAGTCTGATTATGGGCTAATCGTTATCGTGGGGTTCTAGCGGATTTATTTATGGATTTCTTTAGTTAAAATTGTTTGATGCCTTAGTATGTGGTGATTGTATGATATCCTAGTATTGGTTGTGCGTATTCATCTTATGAGCGTCACAAACTTATAAGATAGTGTGTTAATTCTTAATGAAGCGATAATAAATTTAAGGATTTAGAACTTGCCATGCTGGCATAGGTTCATGTATTTGTTATGCATGATTCATAAGTAATTTTAACCATCTTACTTGCCCTTTGTAATCAAGATAGATAACTTGTGCTTAAACCATTATGTTGTCAAATTCTATAGACATATAGGGTCTCAATATAATTGGTGTTTATTCAGCTTCTATCTCTTTTGTGGATGTCTGGTAGTATGGTACTCGTGCAACGAAAGTTGGCATTTATTAATTTCGTGTTATCTGATTAGTGTCATCACCATTGCATGCTAAGGTTAAGAACAATAAGGCTATTGAATGAAGTATTTAATGAAGTTAGAATCTCACGTTTGTCATATATATTAATTCAGTCAATATTAATCTCGTAGTTATAATTATTAGTTTAATTCTTAGTATAACAACCTCAATTTGTTATCGTCTTAGCATTGAATAATAACCATACATTGTTGACAGTCTCTGTGGGAATGAACTAGAAAAGATTCTATACTACTTGTGAACTCGTATACTTGCGTGTATTATTAGCGCGTGTTTAGCGACTAACAATATGCCTAAACATATGAGGCAACAGAAGCTTAAGGAGTTAGATTCTAAAAAAAAGTAGGATTATTTTGATGATATCTGGAATGCTAAATGGAAAGATGCTGCATATCCTATTTCCAGAACCAATATTGTTGAACATCTAGAGCCAGCTGAATAGAGAATTCAAAATCCTGACCTGCCGAATCACCTCAAAGCATCTACTCTGATAGTAAGATCCTTGCATATAGCTTAAGAAGCAACTACTTCTCAAATTAATCATATCAAAAAATCATTGATTGCTTCAAAGTTGACTACTCATCAGGAAATTCGGAAGCAGATTGCACCAATTGTTGCCAGACAGACTAACATTGAAGCCAATCAGGCTAGATTGGAAGTAAAGAAAGAGCAGATGTCTGGACAACTTACAGAGGTACATAATTCAATGGAGCTTATTCTTTCTCTACTGCTTGGTGATGATGCCAAAAAGGGGGAGAAGTTTGTTAAATCTAAATGCAAGTAGCTGACATTGATAAATGCTGATGATGAAAATCCTGATGAAGCTAATAAGGGGGGGACAGAAGGACAGTATAAGGAGAAGAGGTGAAGTGCTAGTTGGAACTAGTGGCTCATCAAAAGCTATCACTAGGTCTCAATTTAGACAAGGTGGTGAATGTAGGAGAAGTTAACGAATAGTTCAATCAAAGGAACTGACTGTGACTACAACAACTCAACAAACTCTGAAAGTCACAACTGCTGATAATGACCAATGCACTTTGGAGATAGAAGCTGGTGCACAAGCAAGTCAGTATCTTCAAACTCTGAAAGTAAAAGGAAGAAAGACAATTATGTTCTACAAGGACCCAAAGATTCAAGCATTTGACTCTGAGGTGAGTAGAAGAATATTTGAGAAATAAAATTTTGGAGTTATTAGGAACAACTAAGTCAAATGAAGGAAGAATTCAAGAATTCTATGAAGATAACAAATATTGATGTTGTTATCTCTCAAGATCCTTATGAAGATGATCGCTCTAACATACCAACCGAAGGGGTACTTATAAGGGAGGTATGTCAAGAAGATGCTGAAAGATCTCTGATGTCTCAAGAAATCTTAAATGCTGACAGAAGTCATAAAGGGAAAGAGAAGATGGGAGAGAAGTCTAAGCCTTCAAAGCCTAAAGTCAAAGTTGTTGCTAAGAAGAAATTAGTATATAAGGCAGTTAAATCTCAAATACTGATAGATCCAGTCTATACAGTATCTCAAGCTTTTGATACTGAAGAAAGAGTTGAAGAAATAGAAGTCTGTCAAGCTCATTGAAGAAGGAAGATTTATGGAGCTGACTGGGCTGAAAAACTGAAGTTAACCTCTAACAGTGCTCAAGTTAATGAATAAGCAAAAGTTGTTGTTGAACCAATCACAACCTCTGATACTACTCATGTTGTTGATTTTTCAAACCCAATTCAAGCCGAGTTATCAAATTCTGATTCTGAAAACATAATCTCTATAAGCTAGAACTTACTTTTGAAGAAAAGAGAAAGTTACTATGGGGAAGCAAGAAACCTGCACCTAGAAGAGATTCTTATGAAACATTAAAGAAGATTTACAGTGGGAGTTCTCATGCTAGAAAACCTAGAATCACAAGTGGTCTGGGAAGGTTAAATGTTGATCCATCTGTAGATGAAGCTTTGATTCTAAAGAAGCATGCTAATCTGACAGATTTTGGAGACAATGTGATGCTTGAAGACTTACAGAAGATCATATCAGTACAAATTGTTATTGATATTATTGGAAAGAAAATGATTTATTTTCTGGAGTCTGGGAGAAGATTAAGGTTGACTCAAGAATAGTTGAGAGACAAACCATGGTAAGAATTAGAACTTATTGCTACAATTCTTAAGGTAACCAATACTGTAACTGCTAGATGGTTTGCTTTTATAAAGAACTTGATACAATTGAAGCAGAGGGGGATGCCTTATAAATCTAAATACATTCCAAAGTACATTGATCAAACTGAATATGTTGTTGATATGCCTATTGGAGGAGCCAAGATAGAAATGAGTCTAGGAAGGGAAGTCATCACTTTTAATCTTGATGAAAAGAAGATTGGATTTCTGGAACTGGATAATCTATCTCATGGGAACTCAAAGCTACATGATCTCAGGGTTGTCATTTACCAGAATGATGAATCAACAGATGAGCTAAGAGAACATAATTAGAGGATGCAATGGTACTTGGATGTAATGGAAGAAAATCTTCTAATGAAGTTTCTTGTAGAAGCTTAGGACTGTGTTAGAGTTCAGAATGAAGAATAAAGTCTGATAATCATTATCTGTAAGATTGTATATGTTTATGTGATTTCTGCATTTAGATAGTTTTGACATCATCAATTAGAACTTGTACATAATTACGTAATGCACAATTTGGGGGAGATTGTTAGATATAATTGATGATATCAGGAGATAAACTATGAGGACTTAATATCAGGACTTACCGAAGGTAACGTCATCAGTACCTGTATATCAGTACTTGATGATCAGAAGTTGATGTCATCAGGACTTAGTCACTTCAGTAGATATTCAAGGAGGAAAATGATTGCAGAATTCAAGGCGGTGAAGGACTTTATATCAGAAGCAATCATACATGGATATGTAATAGGTTTCCTTATTGTAATGGAAAAGGATTCCTTATTGATTGTGTAATTGTGGACTATATAAGCACATATTAGGTTTATTCTAAAAGAGATAATGAATTGTAATATCTTTCATATAACCTAGCAGCTCTCAAGGATAATTGTTCATCCTTTGAGAGAGTACTTGTGTAACAGTTTTTATCAGATTAGTATAAAAACTATTGATTCTGTTAAAGCGTTATCGATTCAATTGCCTTTTCGGAATTTTTTCTCTCTTCAATATCCTCAGCAAATTATCTTTGGCAGCTAAGCAATCTTTCTTAGCGTTCTCAAAATTAAGCAATTGAATATCTAGTAAAGTGTTTCTCTCAAATAACAAGGCATTATCACTTTTAATTATTACATTTTCCTTTTTAAGAGATTTCAGAGTGACATGCAAGTTGTATAATTCAGAAGACATATCATTGATGGTTTCTTGATATTCACTCTTAATTTAGAGATATCAGTTGTGATTAACTGAATGCTTCCTGAGGTTATCTCTGAAGCATCATGTTTTGCCATGAGAGACAGATTTAGAAATTCTTTATTCAATTCTGGAATCTTGGCTTCTACCTCCTTCTTCACTCTGGTTGATTGAATTAGCTTCAAGATATTTAAACCTTCTGTTTGTTGAAGGCTTGCTCTGATACCAATTGTTATTCACTAACAATCAACTTAGGTTTATTTGTGGAAGGGGGTTGAATACAAATTAAAAAAATTCAACAGAAGCTTGTTTTTGGGAATTAAAAACTAAACACGGATATTCAGAATTTTCAGGTGGTTTGTTTTTTGACTAGCCACCTGAGGTTTATATTGAAGAAATAATCTGTTATGATTATATAGTAATCTCACAACTTCAATTTACAATGTTTCACTCAAGAAGGGATATCTCTCTTTCGCTTTTGAGATGTGATACAGCTTGTAACACCCCCAAATCCGGGGTCGGGGATCCGGGTTGTCACGAGTTCCATTTCCCTTAATAACACCCAATCTTAATAATTACTCAACTACTCTGTACTGTGACCCCACAATAAACACACACACCACACGTTATAGTCTCAGAGATGAACATCCAAAAATAACCACAAGTCATTTTATTCCACAATTATCTGCCCATACACCTTAAAAGGTTTTCTGAATAAATTTACATTTCTTTGCCATTATTACAATTCATAGTATACATAAGTCTGGTACATTATTAGTTGAAAACTTAGCCTATTGGTAATTTCTACCTCAGCTACAGCGGCCTCAACGCTTCCAGAAAGCTGCGGTACGTTTCCTATCCGCTTGCGAATTGGGAGCTTGGTCTTGTTCATCTTATCTATCTGATGTTGTATGATGAAAGAAGAAAGCAAGGGTGAGCAGCAAGCCCACCAAAATAATATGTATAATGATTAACAATATATGAGCCTACTCATAATACTCATGAAAGTCTTGGTCAAAAGAAATGAACCAAGTTGATATCTTAATGCGATGAAGTCGCAAAATATTCAGTATATATATATATACTTTTCAAAATATTGGAAGTCCTCTTCCATGCATAATATACACAAAGTCCCAGTGTATAACTGTATAAAAAAATATCGTTGCAAGGTGATCTCATATATCTAACCTTGTCTCAACGTTTTTCTGAAAATCTTTGTCATTCATAAGACAATTATTAACTAGATATAAGTTTAAAAGATGAAGTTAACAAATACTTCACTACACTTATATCATTTATAAAGCTACTTGAACTACCATTGTTCAAAGTATAATGAGCTTTCAACAGTTCATCACATAGATGAGACTACAAGACAAGATTTGAATAGATTAAATCTTTGAAATATTATTAAAGGAAATGAAGTTATGACATACTTCATTAAGTTCTGATATATATATATATATCCACATATATATCTTCCCTTATACATTTCCTGAAAACCTCTGTCATGTAAAGTATGAACAGAATTGCAATATCCAATAAGTTTGGAAAGGAAAAGAATTTTGGCATAAACCAGATATTTTGCTGATCAGGCAAAGATACCCATAAGTAACCTTTTCTACTAGTAGATGGACGAATTCCCCACTGGTCATCACCCTGGTCGTAATAGGACCTTATGCTGGACTGCCATTCAGCCACTTATGCATTTGATGGACTCCCACTGAGCCACTTACACTATCATGGACGCCCACTGAGCCCATGTTGCTTATGCCGACTCAATAGATGGACTTACTTCCCGAACGTTGGGTAAGTAATCAATTCATTTACCAAAACTGCAACCGTGTTGCGAATATAAAATACACCACAGAGCCGGATCCCTCAGGTTTTGAGCGAGTATTTAAATCCCCTTAAAAAGGAAGATCTTAAATATAAAAATGAGTTTTGGGATCCGCTCTAACTTTTAGAAATCATTTTGAAGACTCGAAAACACTTTAAAGAGTGTTTGGAGTAATGCTGATTTAATGAAGTAAATCAGTCCCCAGAATATTTAGAAAATGTCTGAATATTATTATTTAAATAATATTCCCATAAAGAATAATCTTTATAAAAATAATTGAAGTAGAAGTATTAAAACTTATACTTGAAACGAGTATTAAATAACCAAAGATATACTTATATGAAAGTACTATCTTTATTTGAATAATCGAAAATAAGTTTGATTATTGACACCTTATTCTTTAATAAAATAAAGAATATATCTCAGCAAATAATCGGAGTCATAGATCCTCAAATGAATATTCAAATAATATTCATTAAATAATATAAACTGAGTCATAAGCCCTCGAATGAATATTCAAATAATATTCAATAATTAATATAAAAGAGTCATAAGCCCTCGAATGAATATCCAAATAATATTCAATAAATAATATAAAAGAGTCATAAGCCCTCGAATGAATATCCAAAATAATATTCATTTAATATAAAGGAGTCATAAGCCTTCGAATAATATTCGAAATAATATTCAATAATGAAATAAAGTTAAAGTTATCGAATAAACCTTATTTGATTAATAGTTTTGAAAACTATGACCATATATATATATAAGTATATATATATATCCATATATACAAAATCTACTCGGGATCCTCGACTCCCGGTTTTAGAAAATATTTTCACCTTTGGGTCCCTGTACTAAGGGTATATGCAAATTACCGTTATCCTCTAGCATAGGTATTATCAACTGAATCAACAGATATATATGGAAAGAATGCGAAACAGGCATGCATATATATATACCATAGCAGCATGCTTCAATATATTGCAACATTTGCTAATTAACCAACATGCATCTATCGCAAGATAATGCATATACATATATACATCACAACAACAGTATAACGGGTAGAATACTTGCCTGAGCGACTGGGGGTTATGAATGGCTCGGGACGAGTCTGGTAACCTATAAGCAACAAGTAAGTTGGAATTAAACCAAAGTCACTTGTAAATCTATACTCTAGCCAACTCAGACTCTAACGCTCGTTTTGCGCTTACTGATTCTCTTAAGTCACTCGAGTACCCTCGGCTCCACCATTTTTAATAATTTAACCTTTACGAGTTTTAAGGCGATTCCTTCGCGAGTGTCTTACCAACTGCCTAACACACTTACCATAAATGTTTCATACATTAATTAACCCTTTTTGGTCTTTAACCTATGTTTCAAAGTAAGGCGAGGGGAAAAGTTTCGTTCGCGAAACGCCGTTACTTGAAACGGTCGTTTCTCCTAAACCGTGCATCGGAATCGAACGAACTACATATCAAAACGAAGCTCGTAACATGAGCTATCTAAACATGGCAGTGGTCATAATCTAGAAGGGGGTTCTCGGGTCCTAATGTTATGCACAAAAACAGTCTAAAGAAAATCGGACATTACGACGGCTATGTTTACGCGATTTCCCAATTTAAAACCATTCAAAACCAACCCAATTCAACCTCAAATCCAACATACAACCAACATCCATCCTTATCACATCATAACAACCCCAACCAATTCAATTTTAACATTCATACTTATGACTAAGCTTGAATTTAACTATACTACAATCTTTTGATCAAAACAACAACATTTACCAATCCGATTCAATACCATTTCAATCCCAAACTCTAAATCACCAACATCAAGCTACAATATCATCCTACTAATCAAAATCATCTTATAATACATAGGAATCTAGGGTTTGGAGATGATATACCTTCCTTGAAGAGTGGAGAATCAAGAGAATGGCTTGGAATCACCCTTAAAGTCCTTATCCAAGCTTAATCTAAACAAGTTCTTGAAAAACACTATTCACCATCTTCTTTCATGATTTATAGAAAAAGATTGGCTTGGAATTAGAAGCTTAAACTTATAGGAAGTATGTAACTATCCATGGGGAAGCTTAGATAATTACCTTGCTAAATAGTAAGTGGAGGAGCTTGGACTTTCATTTTTTAAGAAAAGGGCCGAGAGCATGAAGAACAATGCCTTGGTTTCTTTTTTTTTTGATTTTGATGAAAGTGATTTGCTTGGCTTGGTTGATTGGTTTTGTGTTTGATTTAGTCAATTACCTTGTTGCCCTTGAATTTGTGTGGTTAAAAAGCCACCACATCTCCTTCCTTCCCATGTCATGCTTGTGTCATCCTCATGATGTCATCCTCCCCTCCTTGTCCTCTTCTCATTGGTTGGGTGACATCATCCTCTTTAATCCCTTTGATTAACTTCCTAATTGTTTGCCTAATGACCGCTGATCTGTTATACGGTTCGCTTAACTTTCGTTTTCGTTTATCGTTTGAAGGATCATACCCGGGATCTTATTACTTAGGTTCCCTTAACCTTTCTCAATACATTATTTTCCTTTTTATGATCCTCTCTTATAATCCTTTAATTTAAATCCTTCGTATCCTGTTACCTTATATTCAATTCTTTCCGTATCCAGTGGATTTCCGAGAAAAATCAAAGTGTTTGAATTTGGATTCTGACGATCTTTACATACACTTATATCCCATATAAAGTACTAATAAAATCTCAGAATATCCATATCAGAACCCCTACATAGTGTGGCATGAAAAGTTTTCTCATTCAGCAAAAACACTATTCATAAGGGTTTCAAAATTTCAAAAAAATTGGGGTTATTACAGTCTCCCCTCCTTAAAAGGATTCCGTCCCGGAATCAGATAGAAAATGAATAGGGATACTCTCTTAGCATTACACTTTCTAATTCTCAAGGAAATTCTCCCACATTATGGTTCTTCCATCAAACTCTAAATAGTTTGATAATCCTTCTCCTAAGCACTTGTTCCTTTTTCAATCTATAACCTTTCCTGGTTACTCCATATAGGTTACGTCGGGTTGCATGTTTATGTGCTCATATGCCCCTATTTGTCTGGCATCCGAATTACACTTCCTTAAGATTGATACGCGAAACACGTTATGACTTGCTACAGGTTCGGGGGTAGGGCTAGCTCGTAAGCTAACTTTCCAGTCCATCTTAATATCTCAAAGGTCCAATGTATCTTGGGCTTAGTTTTCCTTTCTTTCCGAATCTCATTAACCCTTTTCCCAAGGGATACCTATAACAATACTAGGTCCCCTATTTCCCATTCCTTTTCCTTTCGTGTTAAATCAACATACTTCGTGTTCCCATCTTGGGCTACTACCATCCATCCTCTGATTAGATTTATTATATCCCTGGTCCTTTGGACTACTGCGGGTCCGAGCATCTTGCGCTCTACAACTTCATCCTAACCTAAGGGAGATCGACATTGTCTTCCCTCAAGGATCTCATAAGGCGATATCTCGATAATGACATATGATCTATTGTCGTAAGATAACTCAATCCGCATTAAGTGATCATTCCAAATTCTTTCAAGTCTATTGCATGGAATTTTATCACAGCTTCTAGCACTATAGCTTTGGCGTCTCAATACCCATTCTTTTCTAGTTTGTAATCGCTACTACCTTCCGTTCCTAATATTATACTGGTTACACCTTTGCTCGTTAGCATTCTATAACCTTTTAATACACGCGTCAACCTTAGTATCATGAATGTGTTTCCATTCTGAATACTACCACAACTTTATTACTCCTTTTTCAGCTGTTTCCATTACCCAAAGTTTGATCAATCATATAGATGTAAATGAATTTGTTGAGAGATCACTATGATCATGAACACTTGTTATATCGCATAGTTAGTACAGAAGGTGGCCAGCCTTTAGTACTTGACAAGCAATTAAACAATAGATGGTATCCTACTAGGCTTCTATCACACAGATAGATAGTCATTCGGCAATACCTCCCCTTCTGGAAGGGTTGTTCTTCTCAGCTTACATGAAATGAAAAGAAGAAAAAAGAGCGAACTGAAGAGAATTGTATATATATGAAAAAAAAAATATTGCCATAAAATATCTGGCTTGGAATCTACCTCTGAACTATAGAGGTTTGTCATAGGAGAACAAAACATATATGTATTTATATCAACATCGAGTATTATCGCATCGTATTTCACATGCTTAAATATTTGCTATTCCGTCCATCATTCTATGGACCCATGCACTTCCTCTAGCTTATACACAATTACCTTTGAAACTCCCTTGATATCGAAAATCGAACTTGGGATCTCATTCTAGACATCATCGTTACTAGAATTCTATGCTTGCACCGCAACCTTCCTCGTATAATAATACGGCTCTCTATTGATAAGAAAGAATAAATATTCAATAGGTAGATACTCTACTTAATTAGTCTATCAATGATAACTTATACACTACCACGACCCGATTAGTGGTATTCAATCTCAACATTCATTCCAATACAACTCTCACGGTTGTAAACAACTCATTACTCGCAGAATCATTGCTGCATTACTATAGTCCATCACTGACCTACTGTAGTCATTCATTTTCCATGAAGACTTAATAGCTAACCATACGGAGTCCGTACATCTCGTATCTAATTCTTCTAAGGAGGTAACACAATCACCATTCATGATTCATGAAGAACACTCCTGATCCTGACATACATACATGACATGAAGCAGATAAAATTTCAGAAGAGTTTCAATCAAGGCAACGATAGCAGGTTAATACCATTCTTAATCATATGCCTTTAATAGAAGACTTAACTCAAAAGTTCGTTTAGTCCTTTTTGAAATATGGTCCTGGATTATTCTCAAGATAGGATCTTCTGAGATAGATAGCCCGCTCATGGAAATTACACGAATTAAACCTTTACCAACTACTATTACGGTTGGGTATTGCACAGTCATCAGAAGGAATGTCAATCTTCCAAACCATAATACAACCTTCACAGCTTTAACCATCATCACTGTATTCTTTTGGCACAGGCGCCTATAATTATCCTCTTACCTTTAAAGTGTCGGCCACCTCTTTAGCCTTTCCTGATAGTACAATTTCCTTACAGTCAATGTCATTTTAACCACCTCCAAATAATTTTCTACCTCATTTCAATCACAGCTTATGTGAAGATGTTTTCCTTAAAATCTGATGAGTAAAAAAAATCACCATTTTTTCCCATAAGTTATTGCCTCAGTCTTTAGAGGTTAATCACTGTCACGACTGACTCTCAATTATACTTAGAACATCTTTTATCTTAAGTCCTAATTGCCCTGAACAATTTCGACCATTACTGGTTCGATCCATACCTTCTCGTGGTTTAACACGTGCCTCACTTGGCATCAATATAATTACGTCATATTTCCTTTATCAACATTTCTATTCTTGAAAATTTTGAATATTACCTTTCTCCTTGTAAAACCTCTAGGGTTATCCTTGAATCGTTCCTCCTGTATTCCTTAGATACAGGGCATATCAAAATACCGTTTACTAATACCAGAATCATTGTCTATATACTTCTGAAAAATTTCTCCACTGATACTTAAAGGTTGTTATTACCTTAATCCTTTCCAATTCATACTATCAAAACTCATACTATCCCTATTAAGGGTGAAATGCCAACCTTTATGCATTCCCCTAGGATTCATTTTAACTTACCGATTATCTATCCTTAATTTCGCCTTTAAAAGGTACATGCATCCTTCCATGGATAAATCAAGTCATATATCCCTGATAAGGGTGTCTTATTCAATTATTCCCACCTCGATAGTATATGCCTAATTTCATAATAGCATCCTTATTCAAATTGAGGTCAATCCATATGGCCTCCAAAAGATAACAATGGTCATCCGCTTTTCTTGCCTAATTTGGTAACGATAACAAGGATGTTCTGGAAGATATTGGTCGTGTTCAACGTGAACTTCTTCTTAATAATTCCTTATTTACTTTTGTTGTTTATCTCAACAGTCATCTCAATGTTGGGATATCTCTCATACCTGGCGTCTCCCTTTCTGGGTATCCTGCCACCGGTCTTACATTTCACCTTCTTGAAGGTCACTTCCTTCATCCAATTTTCTTAATTTCTTACTTTCTTGTGTCCTCAGTCTATCCGCGTCTCATTATTTATCCTTCGAATTATCTCAAGGTTTCCTCGAATCTTCCCAACTTACAGGGGATAAAATATATGTATCTCTTATGCCCTCAACCATCAATTTTAACTCATGGTGAATCACCCTCATCCTGACGATTACATACTCTTCTATTTCTATTTCTACGAGTCTTTAGGGTTTCCTCATACCCAACTCCCTTATCATTCCTCAAACTCTATTGCCGTTATATTCCTTTCCACTTCAATTTCTTTTTATTTTCCTTTCTCTTATCATTATTTCATGAACCAACACAACATAAGCATTGATTCCAAACATCCCGTCATTCTGGATTCGTGTCCTCAGAACGAATCTTGACAACTTTTACAACTTAGATTCATAATTTATCATACTCGTCTGCCTTTGTTCTGACTCTAAAGCTTTTACACTATCTCCATAACCGTGGGAATTACTTTCCCGAAAACAATTGACTGAACTTAAATCAGTTTATTCTAACCTCTGGCTCCGTGCCTTTCTTGGTCTTTCACCAGCAGGTGGCCTCTCTCTTAGGAGGGTAAGTGACAAAAATAGTCTTTTGAGATTCGTCAATCATTTAGAATCTCAAATGATTCCTATATTTCCTTTAGCCAGGCTCTTGCCTCGACTGGGTCAACCTGTTCCTTGGAACTCTGAGAGCTTAGAGACTTAAAGGTCATGAACGGATTTCCTACCGCATTGTTTCCTCAAGGTGGTGGTTGGGGATAATAGTCTAAGTTCTTTTTAGACAGGTCCATGAATTGTCGTATAGGAGTACCGTCTCGGGTCTCCTTTCCTTACTCGACTTTCTATTTCCTTAGTATGAAATGTTTCATCCTTCTCCCATACTTGGGGTTATCTTATACGTTAAAATCCTCATTTTCCACTTCATTATGTTATGGGTTCCTTCTATCTTGATGGCGTCCTCCCTGACTATCACGTTCAGGGTTTGCTCTAAATCTTATTCCTCAAACTAGCTTTCATCTAAGATTTCATCTTTAGGCTCTAGAACATTTGGAACCCAAATTCTGTAGGAATACCTCATTATTCCCTTATCATCTTTCTTGGTATTAATCTTTTATCTAATTGTTAGCTCTCTGCCTTCATTCATCACTTTTTCTGGCACAATATGTTCTTTTCCGATAATTCAGACTGTATTGCAATCTCAAACATCTTTTCGGTACCGGCTCCGGTTACCTTCACTTCTATTTCCATTTTCTCAAAATCTCTTGTAAACTCTCTGAAAGACATTATCATCTTGAGTCTCTCCTTTTTACTAAGGGCATCAGCCACCACATTGGCTTTCCCCGAATGATAAAGAATCTCATAATCGTAATCCTTGATTAGCTCTAACCACCTCATTTGGCGCATGTTGAGCTCTTTTCTGCGTGAAAATGTACTAGAGCACTTATGGCTTAGGTAATTCTCGCACTTCTCTCCATACAAGTAGTGCCTCCAATCTTTAGGGCAAAACTATTGCCATGAGCCCAAGCTCATAGGTGGGGATATCGAATTTTATATTCCCTTAATTTTCTTGACGCGTACGCGAGTACCTTGTTGTGCTGTATAAGAGCACCCTAATTCCTTATGCGAAGCGTCAATACAAACCACAAAATCTCCTTTTTCCATCCGGCAATACCAACATAGGGGCCATCACCAATCTTTGCTTCAGTTCTTGAAAGTTGTTCTCGTATTTCTCTGTCCATTCGAACTTCTCAGTCTTACGAGTAAGCCGCGTTAAAGGGGCTACTATCTTTAGGAACTTGAACGAACCTCTGGTAGTAACCGGCCAATCCTACCTCTGGTAGTCGTTCTAACCATAGTCATCAATTCCTCAATGGTCCTTTATTCATTCTTGTCAGGATCCTCCACGGGATTCTTCTCAGCAACAATCCCTTCTAGGACAACATCCCCAACCGCTACATCCTCAATATGAACATCATCCGGTCAAGCGTTAGGACGCTCTATCGAATCCATAATCTGATCTCCAATAAGTAATAAAACATCATCGCGTTGTTGCTCCTCAACCTCAAGGTTCGGAGTCCCGCTACCATATACGATAACGAACTACGCTTCTATCACGATATTTATAAGGGTTCCCATAAGGGTTTTAACTGTCAGTACTACGTTAGGTAGTCCGACTATGAACTTGGCAAAAGTTCTTATTATCTTAGTGAACTTATTATCTTAACGTCACATCATCTCTGAGGTTTATAACGCTTAGCTCTGATACCATTTCTGTAACACCCCCAAATCCGGGGTCGGGGATCCGGGTTGTCACGAGTTCCATTTCCCTTAATAACACCCAATCTTAATAATTACTCAACTACTCTGTACTGTGACCCCACAATAAACACACACACCACACGTTATAGTCTCAGAGATGAACATCCAAAAATAACCACAAGTCATTTTATTCCACAATTATCTGCCCATACACCTTAAAAGGTTTTCTGAATAAATTTACATTTCTTTGCCATTATTACAATTCATAGTATACATAAGTCTGGTTCATTATTAGTTGAAAACTTAGCCTATTGGTAATTTCTACCTCAGCTACAGCGGCCTTAACGCTTCCAGAAAGCTGCGGTATGTTTCCTATCCGCTTGCGAATTGGGAGCTTGGTCCTGTTCATCTTATCTATCTGATGTTGTGTGATGAAAGAAGAAAGCAAGGGTGAGCAGCAAGCCCACCAAAATAATATGTATAATGATTAACAATATATGAGCCTACTCATAATACTCATGAAAGTCTTGGTCAAAAGAAATGAACCAAGTTGATATCTTAATGCGATGAAGTCGCAAAATATTCAGTATATATATATACATGTATACTTTTCAAAATATTGGAAGTCCTCTTCCATGCATAATATACACAAAGTCCCAGTGTATAACTGTATAAAAAATATCGTTGCAAGGTGATCTCATATATCTAACCTTGTCTCAACGTTTTTCTGAAAATCTTTGTCATTCATAAGACAATTATTAACTAGATATAAGTTTAAAAGATGAAGTTAACAAATACTTCACTACACTTATATCATTTATAATGCTACTTGAACTACCATTGTTCAAAGTATAATGAGCTTTCAACAGTTCATCACATAGATGAGACTACAAGACAAGATTTGAATAGATTAAATCTTTGAAATATTATTAAAGGAAATGAAGTTATGACATACTTCATTAAGTTCTGATATATATATATATATATCCACATATACATCTTCCCTTATACATTTCCTGAAAACCTCTGTCATATAAAGTATGAACAGAATTGCAATATCCAATAAGTTTGGAAAGGAAAAGAATTTTGGCATAAACCAGATATCTTGCTGATCAGGCAAAGATACCCATAAGTAACCTTTTCTACTAGTAGATGGACGAATTCCCCACTGGTCATCACCCTGGTCGTAATAGGACCTTATGCTGGACTGCCACTCAGCCACTTATGCATTTGATGGACTCCCACTGAGCCACTTACACTATCATGGACGCCCACTGAGCCCATGTTGCTTATGCCGACTCAATAGATGGACTGACTTCCCGAACGTTGGGTAAGTAATCAATTCATTTACCAAAACTGCAACCGTGTTGCGAATATAAAATACACCACAGAGCCGGATCCCTCAGGTTTTGAGCGAGTATTTAAATCCCCTTAAAAAGGAAGATCTTAAATATAAAAATGAGTTTTGGGATCCGCTCTAACTTTTAGAAATCATTTTGAAGACTCGAAAACACTTTAAAGAGTGTTTGGAGTAAAGCTGATTTAATGAAGTAAATCAGTCCCCAGAATATTTAGAAAATGTCTGAAT
The DNA here is from genome assembly GCF_009905375.1 of Apium graveolens. Classification (NCBI taxonomy): domain Eukaryota; kingdom Viridiplantae; phylum Streptophyta; class Magnoliopsida; order Apiales; family Apiaceae; genus Apium; species Apium graveolens. The sequence goes on along the minus strand of NC_133652.1, from coordinate 262,533,005 downwards.
ATTATTATTTAAATAATATTCCCATAAAGAATAATCTTTATAAAAATAATTGAAGTAGAAGTATTAAAACTTATACTTGAAACGAGTATTAAATAACCAAAGATATACTTATATGAAAGTACTATCTTTATTTGAATAATCGAAAATAAGTTTGATTATTGACACATTATTCTTTAATAAAATAAAGAATATAACTCCGCAAATAATCGGAGTCATAGATCCTCAAATGAATATTCAAATAATATTCATTAAATAATATAAACTGAGTCATAAGCCCTCGAATGAATATTCAAATAATATTCAATAAATAATATAAAAGAGTCATAAGCCCTCGAATGAATATCCAAATAATATTCAATAAATAATATAAAAGAGTCATAAGCCCTCGAATGAATATCCAAAATAATATTCATTTAATATAAAGGAGTCATAAGCCTTCGAAAAATATTCGAAATAATATTCAATAATGAAATAAAGTTAAAGTTATCGAATAAACCTTATTTGATTAATAGTTTTGAAAACTATGACCATATATATATATAAGTATATATATATATATCCATATATACAAAATCTACTCGGGATCCTCGACTCCCGGTTTTAGAAAATATTTTCACCTTTAGGTCCATGTACTAAGGGTATATGCAAATTACCGCTATCCTCTAGCATAGGTATTATCAACTGAATCAACAGATATATATGGAAAGAATGCGAAACAGGCATGCATATATATATACCATAGAAGCATGCTTCAATATATTGCAACATTTGCTAATTAACCAACATGCATCTATCGCAAGATAATGCATATACATATATACATCACAACAACAGTATAACGGGTAGAATACTTGCCTGAGCGACTGGGGGTTACGAATGGCTCGGGACGAGTCTGGTAACCTATAAACAACAAGTAAGTTGGAATTAAATCAAAGTCACTTGTAAATCTATACTCTAGCCAACTCAGACTCTAACGCTCGTTTTGCGCTTACTGATTCTCTTAAGTCACTCGAGTACCCTCGGCTCCACCATTTTTAATAATTTAACCTTTACGAGTTTTAAGGCGATTCCTTCGCGAGTGTCTTACCAACTGCCTAACACACTTACCATAAATGTTTCATACATTAATTAACCCTTTTTGGTCTTTAACCTATGTTTCAAAGTAAGGCGAGGGGAAAAGTTTCGTTCGCGAAACGCCGTTACTTGAAACGGTCGTTTCTCCTAAACCGTGCATCGGAATCGAACGAACTACATATCAAAACGAAGCTCGTAACATGAGCTTTCTAAACATGGCAGTGTTCATAATCTAGCAGGGGGTTCTCGAGTCCTAATGTTATGCACAAAAACAGTCTAAAGAAAATCGGACGTTACGACGGCTATGTTTACGCGATTTCCCAATTTAAAACCATTGAAAACCAACCCAATTCAACCTCAAATCCAACATACAACCAACATCCAACCTTATCACATCATAACAACCCCAACCAATTCAATTTTAACATTCATACTTATGCCTAAGCTTGAATTTAACTATACTACAATCTTTTAATCAAAACAACAACATTTACCAATCCGATTCAATACCATTTCAATCCCAAACTCTAAATCACCAACATCAAGCTACAATATCATCCTACTAATCAAAATCATCTTATAATACATAGGAATCTAGGGTTTGGAGATGATATACCTTCCTTGAAGAGTGGAGAATCAAGAGAATGGCTTGGAATCACCCTTAAAGTCCTTATCCAAGCTTAATCTAAACAAAACTTCAAGAACACAAATTTTAGTTCTTGAAAAAAACTATTCACCATCTTCTTTCATGATTTATAGAAAAAGATTGGCTTGGAATTAGAAGCTTAAACTTATAGGAAGTATGTAACTATCCATGGGGAAGCTTAGATAATTACCTTGCTAAATAGTAAGTGGAGGAGCTTGGACTTTCATTTTTTAAGAAAAGGGCCGAGAGCATGAAGAACAATGCCTTGGTTTCTTTTTTTTTTGATTTTGATGAAAGTGATTTGCTTGGCTTGGTTGATTGGTTTTGTGTTTGATTTAGTCAATTACCTTGTTGCCCTTGAATTTGTGTGGTTAAAAAGCCACCACATCTCCTTCCTTCCCATGTCATGCTTGTGTCATCCTCATGATGTCATTCTCCCCTCCTTGTCCTCTTCTCATTGGTTGGGTGACATCATCCTCTCTAATCCCTTTGATTAACTTCCTAATTGTTTGCCTAATGACCGTTGATCTGTTATACGGTTCGCTTAACTTTCGTTTTCGTTTATCGTTTGAAGGATCATACCCGGGATCTTATTACTTAGGTTCCCTTAACCTTTCTCAATACATTATTTTCCTTTTTATGATCCTCTCTTATAATCCTTTAATTTAAATCCTTCGTATCCTGTTACCTTATATTCAATTCTTTCCGTATCTAGTGGATTTCCGAGAAAAATCAAAGTGTTTGAATTTGGATTCTGACGATCTTTACATACACTTATATCCCATATAAAGTACTAATAAAATCTCAGAATATCCATATCAGAACCCCTACATAGTGTGGCATGAAAAGTTTTCTCATTCAGCAAAAATACTATTCATAAGGGTTTCAAAATTTCAAAAAATTGGGGTTATTCCACAGCTGCTACATCTTGGTTTATATACCACCAAGTTATAATGCTTGCTAGACAATACATAACATAGTCTTCTAGGTCCAGCAAGATTGCTTCTGGATTCTTTCTCATGAAGCTTGACAAATGAGGCTAGATTTTATCTTGATATATTGATTTGAATATCCTTCCAATTTGTCATGCATGGAAATAGAATGTTTCTTCTTCTTCAGAATCCAATATCACATGCAAATTTTGTCTTGGCTTTCATTTTCTTTGCTGACATTCCCATCATCCCATGTGCTGTGTCGGACTCAGGATTTGACCAATGTCAAGTCACTATCATTAGCTATTTAAGTTTTCTTTGTCATTGACAGTAATTGGATTATTCGTTGATGGGTTGATGTTGTAGCTTCACTTAGCAGTTGATAGCTCACTTCACTTAATCAGAATTATATGGCATCAAGTATTTATAATTAATCACCTTATTCTAGATTATCCATTGAGTCAACATGACTTCTGAATGAATAATAATATTATTATCTATAACAGGAATCTCACAGAAAATGTTACAAAACCCTCATTAGTTGATGGGTTACTCTGTACGGCTATCCCTTAGTATAGCTAGCCGTTAAAGGCTACAATTTGACTTAACATAATTATGTCATGTAATTTGATTATCATCAAGATTTAGATTTAATTCCTAACATCCATTCTTTTGCGTCTCCAGAATTAGCATCTCCAAATCTTCATCGCTTAATTTGATGTCGAGACTCTCCTTCAAACAAGATAGCCTTTTTCGTTCTTTCTTTATCTCCAGATCACTAGAAAGGATTTTGCTATCAGTACATCCCGAGCGATGTACATGTGCTGCCTTTGTTCTTCATCTTAATATTTTTATAATCGAAACATCTTCCGTGTATTGCAAGGGACTGGGTGTTACCCCCTAAAAATGTTTGTCGTGAAATACATGGTCTTCTTTATTTTATTCTTCACAACTTTCCTTAAATTTGTCATAAGTAGACTCTTTCCTGGAATGAAGCTTATAAGAGTGGAGTTCACCCCTCTTTTTCTAACTTTCTTCAATGGAACTTAATCTTTCTCCAAAGCGACTTTGCACATCACTCATGCAATAAAATTATTCCATCACATCCATGTTGCTAATGAGAACTGACGGCGCTCTGCTAACTAACAGGTTCCACGCTTTTCATAGAATCCATCATTATATTTCTCATAGCGTCCATCTTCATGTTGCTTGTGGCGTCCATCTTCAAGTTGCTTGTAGCATCCATCTTCATCAGAGTTATAGCGGTTGTCGCGAGAGTTTACACCATTTTTAAATATTTTTTCCTTTTAAGATTCGATTTGATTCAAGCCCCTCCTTTTAGCAGCAGTTTGTTAATGGATGAATTTTGTTAATAAAGGATTGAGGTTCATGACCGGAATCAAGGTTTACAGCGGTGGTCGGTTATTGGAGAAATCATCGAAGTGCATTTATTTATGTTTATAAAACGGCTAAGATTGCTAGGGTTAATGTTTTCCTTCTCAGGGCTCCCAAGCACGTACCCTCACAATATGCCTACGTACATCCTTTATATAAGATCAAGCCGGGTATAGTTCTTGGGAACAAAAAACCTATATCAAACCAACTTCATATTATAACTCGATCATTGATTTGCTTTATGAGTGCCCAGGGATGCGACCTAGTCACAAAGTCCCAAATATCAGTTACGAGTTCGGAACTTCACGGATAGGGAAACTCTCGGCGGGTGGATATCTCATTCGCTACCGCTATCTTCTTCGATCGTAACAACGGGTTATCGATCGTAACCGCAGGTATAGCCATAACTTACCGCAAATACTCAAATGCATCTTTGCCCCCGATGAGGATAACCCACCAGACTATAGGACAAGTGATCCCAAGCATACAAGTGCAATGTGCAAGATAACCTTAAAGTCTCTCGACGAGGACAACCCGTCGAATGCACAGAAAGGACTCATAAATCACACACTAAATGTTAACGATCGTTCCCCTATGGGGACAAATTATAACACTATAGAACATTGCCTTCAATATTTTTTCTGGGAAGTCGGGCTCACGGGTACCCCTTTTCCTACTCAGGGCACACCCTTAGGGGTTTGGAGCCCTCCAAAGCTCCCTCGGACAACTAGGGCACGCCTCGGTGTGGTACAGCTCCTATGGGGATTCCTCCTCTTTATTTATGTAATTTTCATGCTTAATTCACTTTCTATTTAAGTTGTGGAAGCAACCTACTTGCTAATCTACGACAGTTATTCATTTTTCATTGTAGAGCAGCCACCATGTGAGTCTCCATAGCACGGGGCGCACCCTACAGGGTCCGGGGATACTTCCCCGGAGCCCCGATCATGGCTTTCTCTTTGATGGTTATATTCATTCTTCCTTCACTTCAGAACACCTTGTATGGATTTCTTCACCAAAATTTATCTTCGTCGTCATCTTCTACTATAGCGATCGTCGTAGCATCCTCGTCACAGCGGCCGTCACACACCTCCCTTACCGTGATTGTTGCAAGTCTCTGTTGTAATGACCATCATAAACCTTTGTGTTGAACTCCTTCAATAGTCGTGACAATTTCTTTTCATTGATAGTCGTCGCAAACAGCTATCCCACACGGCTAGCACCGCGTAGGGCGCGCCTGAGGCTCCGAAAACGCATTCTTCGAGCTCTTCCTCCTTATTCCTTGACGATGATTCGAACCATTTCCTAAAAGAATCAATATGTTGAGAATTGGCTAAGTCGATAATCAATATATGTCTAACAATCAGGATATGATCAACCGTTAGGATATGATTATCCGTTGAAAGCTTCATTATCATTCGTTGATAATCTATTCAGTCATCCATTGATATCTACATATGAATATCCGTTGAAGCTACAGTATATATCCATTGATCAGCTTATCCATTGAGAATGACTTGAATGACAAGTCAGAGCTGTGAGATAAATCAGAAGGTACTGATTTATAGGGTCGTGGTTGATTTAGATATGTATAGAAAGTAGAATAGTTATACTGTAACATATCTTGTAATTGATAGAGATTGATTGTAGTTGTGTAGTATAAACACAGAATAGGTTATCACAATAAAAGTGATAAGCAGAACTCGAGTATTCCCATAACCTAGAAGCTCTTAAGAATATTGTTCTTGAGAGAGAGTTTTGTAATAGTTTATTAAAGATCAATATAAAGTGTTATTTGATTCCTCTATGCATACTTTACTTCCGTAATACATCGATTTATTTAGTAATTGTATCCAACCCCCCTTAAACAATTACTTTACTGGGCAACACGATAAAATATCCGTGATAATTTTATGGCATAATAATGGTTACCTTTTAGTTAAGTGATTTTAAACTCAAGGCATATGATCCTACTCAGCAGTCAACTTAAGAATGAGTGTCGCTGACCTTTGTCTCGCTATTGGAGCTCACAGACATGTTTAGCACTTTATCTGATCATTATAGTGTTGTTGATCGTTCAACTTTGTATGGTTTCTAGTTTACTATACGTGGAATCCGATTGGCTTCATTTGTGCTTGCGCTTAAGTTGTCATATTTTAATCTCAAATCGCTGTTATTGCATTATTACATGTGTTCCATGTTTTGAATTGCACTTTGGCGTATCTAATAGCATATTCCCTAAAGAATGGCGGAAAGGTTAACCAAAAATATTGGTGAATTAGATATGGAATCACTTCTTTTGTTTGTTGAGGAAGAATCTTCTGAAGACAAACAAGAAAGTCTGGCGCAAGTGATATAAATTCATAAAAAGTCTTCGATGATGATTTTCTCCTGAGCATCAGAATCTTAAAGATGAGTATTCTTTGTCTGAAGAAGTGGTTGATTTATTTTCTGTTCCAGTTGATCTAAAAGCACTGAAGCATGTCTTGGTCCATTTTGGCGACCAGCTTGTGCTAGTTTAGGAGGAAAATTTGGAGGTGGGAGTGTTTAAAAGATGTTGCAGTGATTGTAGAATATGATGTGTTAGTGGTTGTTAATGATCAATAATGAGCTTTTGGCTGTTAAATTTATTTAACTGGTTCTAAGTTTTATTTCAAGTTGTTGGGATCTTAGTGTTAGTTGGTATTGTTTAGTATTCTATGTTCTATTTAATGTTCATCTTTTTTTGGTTGTGATCTTACTAAAAATGTGGTGCATTCTATGTAGTGGCCATTTATAATGGGTCTTTTGGATTCCTGTTGGAGCCTATAGTAATGCAATTTTTGCTTCTAAAAAATGAACCAAAAAATGTATAACCAAACAATAAAATATTCTATATTTTTCTTATTATAGTATAAATAGATTGATAGTACACATATACATAGTTTAACATATTTTTTTAATAATATTTTTAATTAAATATTGTTAATAATGATCTTATTTTTTATGTTTTAACATCTAACTTGAGATTATCATTTGAATTTGTAAGTCATTTATAACTTATAATAGGTAATATAATATTACATTTTTTAAGTTATTATATTTTTTTATGTTTTATTTTAAATACAAGTCACATAATCCGTACATTTTTATTTCATTATTTTATTAGAGATAGTTAATACTCATTTGATATATTAAAACATCTCTTTTTTCTCACATATTATTAATATATTTTAAATGTAACTTTTCTTTATTTAGATAGAATTGTAGTATTTTATAGTTGAAATGTTTAATGTTTCACTTAATATCATAATTAGTGTGATATATTACATATTACAACTTAGTTTTCAATTATTTTATTATTAATTATCGTATAAAATGTCGTCCAATAAAATTATATTATTTTTTAAATTTGAATAGGCAGAAAAACACGTCCTGGTTTGAAACCTGATTGAATTACATGTGAATTTGGTTATCTAACATTAGCAGATTAAGATTCTAAATCATATATTGAATTTTGGTTTTAGATTAAGATTTGCTTTAAAACCAAAAATAAAAAAAATAGGATATAGATTTGAATTTTACGAAACTCGATTTGATAACCTATCCAATGTAAATTCTTTCATTATAATCACATCCCACTTTATTTTTCGTAGAACTTTTTCAACAAAATCTCTCGGAGAGATTTGCGAATCACATATTTCAGAAAAATATATGGCTAAATTTTTTCGCGAAAAATGTTTTTTCAAAAAATATTTCTTAGAAAAAAAATTTGAGATATTATGTACCGAAAATTATTATTGAGAAAGATATTCCAATACAATGCAATGCATTTATTTGCAAATCTAATAAAAACTTTGGTCGAAATTGTTTGGTTAAGACAAAAGAATCGAATTAGTAATTATCAAATCCAATTATTTCCATCACAACTGTTGAATTACTCTACCATGAACATGTGTGATTTACTCAATCGTTTCTTTTTTGACATGGAAAAAAATGATTAAATCAATAGAAAAAAACAATCATTTCAAATATATCACTTTATATATTTCTAAAAAATCAATAGAATTTTTCTTTGAGATTTTCGAAATACATAATTCGTAGAAATTTTTGATAAGAAATTTTTTTCAAGGAAAAATTTTAAGGAACTTTTTTTGAGGAAAATGGTTTCGAGGGAATAAAAATTTCAAAAAAAAAAATCTGGCAATTGTTTTCGAAAAATATCTATAAAAAGATAATTTCCCAAAGAGCATAACTTTTGATATCATATCATAAATTTATTCCACAACTCTCTTATTCGATTTAAGGAAAATTTATTAAAGAACATTTGTATTTTAATGTTTGAATATTATCTTTAACAATGTTTCATTGACATTTAAATTGATATAGACTTATACACAAAAATGAATTTATGTCAATTTCAATTTAAAAGGGAAACGTAATTTTATTATAGTCAACTAGAAATTTACAATACATGTTTACTCCGGTGCACATTCTAAGCATTCTGAACTTGGTAGTTCGGTTTACTTCGGTGCACTGAAACCAAATGAGACTCAAATATTTGATTAGCCAACAATCGATAGCAAGCGGAGTAATATAACACATTTTCTTGGGACTTTAAATTGACATTTAGACAATCGACGAGACTATGCCGGTCGATATCTTCTAACCAACGTATCAAATGCAACGCCTTCTTACCACATAATGGAGCAATTATTTGTAAATCCATGCATTAGATCCTTTTAAAGAGTTCTAGTCCCAGCTGAAGGCTTTTAAGTTCGTTATGACGAACCACGGTTGAACATAGTCTATCACTATCAGTAAACATGTAAATATCAGCGTTGATTCATACAAACTCAAAATTAATAGCATTTATTTTCTACATTATACAAAATATGAAATTAATATATTTTTCTGATAGACATAAATAATGGACCGAAAAATATGTTGATATAAACATAATAGTTTTCCTAGCAAAATATCAATAACCAATTTAAAAAATTGGTAACGGATATAGATTAATGTCTCTGATATACTTCATAAAGTAAGATATCAAAACATAAAAATAACCATGTAACAACTGGTGTTAAATGCTAATTATTAAGTGATATCATCTTAGCTGGAAGTTATACATGCTCTAACGTTGCCTCATACTTGCATTTTTGAACAATGCTCACTAAAGCATTAAGGTCGCCTAACTCAATTGCTAACATCCTTGATCTTGCACTTGTAATTGACAGCCATATTTTCCAATGCAGCAACATCAAATTACTATTTCAAGAAATTTAGTATGAAAATTTTTAGCTATCGTAGCCACAGCTAACATATTTAATAAAGTTTATAGTGCTTGACTTGAGGCACAAATGAACATTGTATAAACTATATTGCAAAAGGAGAAACTACATATAGATATTGATGCAGCATCAATAGGTCATTTGAAGATTTGACCAATTAATGCTTGTAGTCCACCAACTTCAGCAATAGCATCCTATTAATAGAGGAAATATTAGTTCACAACAATCAAAAGTTGGGAGCACCTTTTAAAGGAAACAGTACATAATTAATTGTGTGTTCTCGAGCGAAAACATTCCACAGTATAGTTGCAGTGTCTTTAGCAATTAATATGTAAGTATATATTGCTAAATTAACAACAATACTAGTTCAACCCTCAACTATAGCTTTTACAACCTTAGAATTCACTGACAGGTTTGGTAATGCCTACAAGGCACAATGTATAAACCTAACACACACACACATATATGTATATATATATATATATTTGATAGATATTAATACTGGAAAGCAAGAATTTTTTATATAAACATAACAGTGTCACTAACAGAATATCATAACCAATCTTAAAAATTGATAAAAGACAGAGATTAATGTCTCAAATATATTATATAAGATATTAAAACAAAAGAACAATCCAAGTGACCTTTACAGCTACTGACTGAGGCACCTCCCTCCATGATTTTGAAAGTGTAGTGGTTTTAAAATGTTGGCTTCTCGAATTACGGTTCCACACCGTATAATATATATTACCCTTTTATTATTAAATACAAAATTTTTGAGGGCTGTAGCAGTGTGTTCTTGAACATCCTCTTGCAAGTTTTCTGCTAAACAGACTGATAATGCAACACCTTGATCGAGCAAAGAATTATCAAAACCCGGTGAATTTCTTTCTGCGATACACACAAGCAAAAGGGAGAGTATCCATTCCAACCAATTTATAACTTCATTCAGAACCTGATCTTTGTTATTAGAAGTCCTCCAGTTAGAGAATACATATCTCTTATTCACTATTCAGGTCATGGTCTTCGTGATTTCCCTCCTTCTCACACTGCTCTGAACTCTAATGTCCATCTTCCACCTGTAAGCAACACAGGATCTGACCAAATATATTAATCATTAAGATAATGATCTGGCCAAAAAAATATAATAATACATAACTCAAAGATCAACGAATTCAGATCTAAAAGTGTTTGTCAACATACTGTAAACAAAATGACCAAGTTTAGATATTAGGGACACTTACATAAGGATATCGCTAAAATTCAATGCATACTTAAGTCACGGGAATGTCATTGTCATCTTGATCCCTTGATAAGGTGGCACAAAAAGAAATTTAGAAGTCTATACAAAAAAACTTCAAGGATCATTATAACAAATTCCAAATGGAGAATTGAGAAAATATAAGTCAAAACTAACCTGTTATATGAAATGGAATTCATACGATAGTCATGCGCATGGGAGTATACTCGTCTAAATATTTCGAGAGGAATACTCTCGCTTTTGAGTACCTACGTATGGCACAAATTGGTTGAATAGAGTTCAATCAAGCATTTAGAGTTAAATAAGAAATTTATAATACATGTAAGTACATAAATATGGGAAATAATGTCCACTGGGTGCACTACAATATCACCTTAACTTAATAAAGATACTGAAACATGCAAGAGAAAATTGTTGTAGCGATACTAACACATTAGTCATTAAGGAAAACATAATATGGATGGGAAAGAAGCTGATGACCTACCAATTTTTAGCTCAAATTCAGTTCAAGAATAATTTAGTGTAGTGCAACACTTTTAAATAGTGTTACATCAACACAAGCAATTCGGCCATAATTAAATGACCAGAAGGAAGCATAGCTATCATATTATTCTGGTTGAAACACTCAAAGAACCCATTACAAATGAGAACTTATTACATAGTCGCACTAAAGATGTTTGAAGAAATATCACATGAAAACTAACACAATTTATGATTTAGTATACAATATATTATAATGAAATCAAATTGAACAACACAACCGAGTATTAAAAAGGAGGAAAATAAGATCGAACAAAATCAAAAGAAACAAAAAGAACAAATACTAACGAGTATAATACGAGAATCAAAGTGAAAAAACAAAGAAGATGATGCAACAAAATAGTAGAATCGACATTGATTAAGCTTTAATGCTCATTGATTCTCTTAATATTGCATACTTGAAGATGACGAACAGGAATGTAAAACTTAAATACATTATTGAACGATTGTTTTTACAAAATGATTACAAACTATAGCTCTATATAAAACAAGATTGGCTGATTAAATAATTAATTAATAGTAACTAACTACTCCACTATATATTATACTTTAACTATGTCAACTATTAATTTCAACTATTTACAAAATATAATATAATATAGATAATCAAGTAATAGTCCCAGTATTTATACTGGACAATTACCTCGAAATGCATGATGTCATACGACGAGGGAGACGAAAATTTAATGGGAGGTGGCGAGGAATTCTAAGGGAAAAAAAGGACAAAAGCTTTTGAATAAAGTGTTGTGGATGAGTGAAGGGGCCATGGTAAGAAAATGAAGACGTTGTACTAATTCAAATTGCTAGGAGTGTCAAGGCTCAAAAATGGAGTATGATTACACAGACAATTCCTCGAAGCTCCCGAAAGTCTTGTCAATCTTTAATTTTGAAGAAAATAGAAAATTTATAATAGACTTTGGAAATTTTTTCGCATAGCCAAATATTCTTTCAAAAGTTTCTGGCCTCAGCTAATTACCAGAAATATAGTTTATAAATCTTTGGTACATTGTTGTAGTACATATAAAGATTATTACCTTAGCCCATCAACATTTGAGTTTGTAGCTTCAAATCTTCCTGGAGCATTTTCTTCATTGTTTACTGTAAAATTACAATATATTTTACAAGTTCATTAAAATTATATGTTAACACTTAAATAAGAAATATCATTAAGAAATATCATCATATATTAATAAATTGAATCTTTTTTGCCATGACATGGTTGTAAAGAAATGTATAACGATTAATGCAACATAGATAGTTTGGAAGCAGTATATTCTGGAAAATTGTAAAACTAGAGCTCATTCATTTATTTGTTTTAACTATTGCCATCTAGACCTGGTTACTTTAAATATATAAAGCAATTCAATTAAAGATTCTTTATCACATCAAACTTAAGGTTTTGGGAGAGTTATTCGCTTAACATAGTTTCACACAAAGGATCCATTTGTTCCCATTTATTAAAAAAATTATTTGTTTACATATTTGTTAGTTATTTTCGATTTGTTAACTCGCACGATTATTGACTAGTGTTGAGTTAATGTGATATAAATTGGGACTTCCCTCCTATATTTTAAGATTTGAGGAAAGTTGCACATCTAAAAATAATTTTAACCGTAAGAATCATATTTGGTCACTTGAGTAATTAGCCTAGCACTTAATATAAATTACTCATGTGGATGGGAGGGCTGTCACATTTAAATTAATTTCTATATAAAGGGGAAAACTTATATCTATATGCATACTACTACATTGAGTTGATTGAAAATATTCGTCAATTATTAAATTTATAAGACATATCTCACTAAAAAATCTATTTGAATAGAGAAAGTTTTATATGATAAAATGTTAATTGAATTAAAGGGGCATATATATATATATATATATATCTGTGTGTGTGTGTGTATGTGTGTGTGATCACATTTACAAATTTGGCATCAAGGTTATGGTAATACAATAGATTTATACTACTTCAAATAATAATATACAAGAACCAGAGTCTAAAATTAATTATAGATTTCAGATACTTCATGGGTTATATTCAAGTATGCTACTATTTTCATGTAAAGAGATAGAATTTCTTGGAGCGTTACCTTAATAAAAAACAAGAAAACTTTGAGCATCATTTCTCATCATTGCCTTGGTGCTCCGATTAAGTTTCTAAATGTTTATCTGAGAATAATTGCGAAAATTAAAATCATTGTTATAAAAGAAACTTTTCTCATTAAATATCTTTTGACATTATAACAAAATATTTTAATTTACAGAATCATTGTAGGTGTATGTGTGCGCGCGCGCGTGTGTATTTATATACACACGATTTTTCTAATAAAATTTACTAAAAATATATTCATTTTTGTGTCGGACCCGGTTCTATATTGAGAGTGAGGGATAAGGTGATAAAATAATTATCAATAAGAGTATTTACAAGAGAAATTAGATGAGAGTGTCTAGGCATTAGAAAAATAATTACCATTGAGAATTTTTTTGCATACCATATTTCATGAAACGAAATTTCAAGAAACAAAATTATCTCAGAGGTAATTTCATCATCATGATCAGATCTTAACATTAAGGTAAATGAATTGTAGATAAATGCGTGAAACAAGAAATGAAGAAGATTGAAATTGATACATCAATCATACCGACTGTGTCTATAAACAATGATAACTCCAAGGTTGTGAAAAAGTAGAATGACAACTAGATTGAAATCAACAGGACGTCTTAGATGAAATCTTTCTACCCGGTCTCTTTAGAGAAAGATCTTTATAGATAATATACATACATATATATAAAAACGAGGAGAGAGATATAGCGTATGATGGATATTGGTAGAGGAGAGGGAACATATATGAGAGGTGAGTAGCGGCGAATTATATAAAGACATTTAGGTTTTCATTGAAATCACAACCGTTGATTTTATTTTATCTATAGACCAAAATATATTAGTATTTTATATAATATAATGAGGTATGTTGAACTATTTTTAATTATTTAAATAAGTAGTGATCTAATAGTTCATGTATTGAACAAGTCATTAAGCGAAACAAGCCCATGCCATGGGCCGAGACCATAGCAGTATCAGACTACTTATAGGACTAAAACTAAAATTTCCATGAAAGTACTATATATTTCCCGATTCATCAGATATATGATGCATGCTTAATTAGATTAATCATGTATGTATTATATACGACACACATGCTATACATGTTAAACTAGATTTTGTAACGATTTAAGATTTTAAAATTAACAAATGATAATATGATTTTCGTGTTTATGAAATATGAAATAAAATATAATTTTTCTTAATTTTTGACATGGAGCGATTTTGTTAAAAGCTGGTTCATCGAATTTATAATGTTGTGGGTTTTAAATGAGACCATTGTGACTTCTTAAACTCATTGACGAATATTGATTTGATGTATTTTATTTAAGAACAAAATTGAGAATCTCTTTATGATGGGATTACTATTGTTTAAAATTTAATAAAACCCCAGAGTTGGAATTAAATTGATCAGATGCCTTGCAATGTGTCCAATACATCAACACCTAGATGATAAGGAGTGGGCTTGCCAAAGCAAAGTGCTATCATCTATCGTCGGAAGGCGAGTTGAAGTATATTGATAGTTTTTAGACTATTGTGTTCGACTTAATGAAGTTACCACAGTAATATTGTGAACTTAGATGCATAGAGTTTGGCGAGATTTATTAGATAAATATGAACAAATGTTTATCCACCAAAAATTCTAATAGTTATATAGTTGATATAGTTGATAAGATATAGAAGATTTTTTTTTTTGAATTAATAATGAGGGTTATTAATTTGATAAAAATAGTGGGATATATATATTATGAATAATCACTTGGACATAATTTAATGATTATCTATAAACTAATTCACTTTGTGCACTTGTATATTGTAAATATTAATTGATAAATAACATAAATAACTATTGTAGTGATTGAGAAGGATAAACTGACATGAAATAATTTTCTCGATTAACGTAGGAACTTGAGGATCTTCCATAAAAATTAACCACGTTGTTGTGTATGCAGACAAAACTATATACTGGAGATATGATTGGTTTAAGAGCTTTGGACAAGGCTGGAAAAGTGAAATTCATAAACGTAATATGAGACCATCTTCAAATTTTGTTTAGTGACATGTAGAAACATGTATTTTCTTGAGAGAAAACTAGCATCATTATATGCAAAATAGATTTGAAAGAACATACTAGAGATTCATACCTCATTCTTCCCATCAGAATCATGTACACCTAGTAAAATATGACATTGTATAAGTTATTTACTGCACTTATCCAAATGCTCTATTTGTGAAACTTGAAATATAACTATTTTAATTAGAATCGTTATATGCGTTGTGCAACTGGTTCCTTTTTCATAGCTTTATCAAAAGTTAAGTACATAGTAGCCAGCAACATTACATTAGGATAGCTTTACAAACATCAAGCCTAGATATTGTTACAAATCATTGAGTGATGGAATACAAATTCCAAATGAAAGAGAGCGAAATAAATACTTCACACACTCACATACTCACATAGATTTATATACAAACACATTAGTATTTCTACCCACTACGCGGGGCATTTTAAAAAAAAACATAATTATCAACTATAATCCAACTAAATCGCGATACAGGCAAAATGGAAAAATAATTGAGGCTGCAGTTATAAAGTTGCACATAAGTTTAAACAATGTTCATGAACTCCTTTTAGGTTCAGTTGTGCCAAAATAAAATACGTAAAATGATGTTTAATACCTTGTGGACAGGGGAGACTGAAAATTGTATTCCAACATTCCACCAAATGGTAGGTTGATGTTGATGGCTGTTTTAAAATGTGAAGTTATTAAGTTACTTTGAAAAGAAAGGTAACAACTATTTGTCAACATTACATAATTAATGTCCTACTTTCATAATAAATTGTTGTGTGAAGTCTGTAGCTCAAATTACTACCTCCCCCGACATGTAAAACCCCTTATAGCTATTTGGCCTAGTTAGGTCATTGGCCCTAAATGTCAATTTGAGGTACAAAATATTTCAAAATGTTACTTTTGGAAATACTACAACATTATGTAGCGTTTAGGAAAAAACCCAAAACGCTACATCGTATAGTGTTATGCTCATTCTTTTTTTAATGTGCAAAACGTGATATGACATGGTATTTTTACATGTAGTGTTTTAGCCTTAAAACTAGGGGTGTGCAAACAAAAACCGAAAAATGGCACCGAAAAAAACCGAAACCGACAAAAACCGAAAAAAACCGTAACCGAACCGAACCGACAGAACGGTTTGGTAACGGTTACGGTTTTGTGCATATAACCGAACCGAAAAACCGAACCGTTAATATAATATAAAATTTATTTTAATAGGATAATAATAATGGCTAATAATATATTATTGTTATTTATATTACTTATTTATTATACAGTAGCTAGTAGTATAGTACCATTCTGTACTCTGTAATTAACAGAATAGGACTTTTACTCCTCTAAAGTCTATACTCAGTATATTATACATATTATCAAATGCATGCAATTATTGAGAAAATATTAGAACTGTAAGAATTGTTCTTCAATTCAAAATTTGTTTAAACTCACTTTCTAATTATAATAATAGAAAGTGTGTGAATATAAATTCTAAACTTATATTTTTTTATGTTAAAATATATCAAGTTTATTATGAAAATAGATATAATATTTTTTAAATGAGTAAAACCCGAAAAAAACTGAAACCGATTAACGGTTAACCGAACCGAAAAAAACCGTTCCGGACGGTTCGGTTACGGTTAATTAGTAGAAACCGAACCGAACCGACATACACGGTTAGGTAACGGTTTTTGGTAAAAACCAAACCGAACCGTGCACACCCCTACTTAAAACACTACTTCATCTAGCATGTTTACACATTTTGTTTCTAGAAAACTATTTTTAAAGCCAAATAATAAAATTGTTAAACCCTAAATTTATAAAAAATATATATATATTTATTTCTAAAACTCAAAAGAGATTGGTGAACCCTATAATGTTAAAAATTATTAAATTAAATTACACCCTTACATTTTAAAATTGTTTAATTTAAAGTTTACATTTTTGTTTCTAGGATTTAGGGCTTAAACCCTAGATTGAATTAGGGTTTAGGCTTTAGGGGTAAACCTCAAATCCTAAATCGGTGTACATTTATTAATTTTTTTTTTAATATTTCTAAAATCAAAAGGAAATTGATGAACCCTAAAATGTTAAAAATTGTTAATTTGATGTATCTTTTATTCAGTTTTTTAATATTTCTAAAACTCAAAAGGGGATTATTGAACCCTAAAAAATTAAAAATTGTTAAATTATGGTACATCGGTATATTTAAAAATGATTTTTGAAAATGTAATATTAAGTGATGTTTTCGACCCCAAAACGATACTGTTATGGATTGAAAACTAAGGTATATTAATTGTTATATTTACTACTTGGGTTCGTGAGCTTCGAGGCTCAATTTGACTGATCTTGTGTCTCGTGACTCGATCTGCCTTAACAAGATGCCTACGTACCTTGCTGATTTTCAAGGATCAAGTCAAAACGTAGTTCTGATCTGTGGGGTGAGGCCCTTATATAGATATTTGGGAGTCCTTAAATTGGATTAGGGTTAGGAGACTTGGTGGGCAAGTCTCTGAATTAGAATGGACTTTGGAGTCCTAGGAAGTAGGAAACTGACTTGTTATCCTATGAGGTTTCTTGGAGACCAATCTCCAAGGAATTGTATCCTTAATCGGACTTTATTTATCAGCTGATTTATCCCATATTAATTAATTATGAAATTAATTAATATTCAGGATTTTAGGCCCTTTCTAATGGGCTTAACTACCAGCCCAGTTCTGATATAACTAATGAGATATTAATTACGCAACCGGAGTTTATTTTATTCCCTATCATTTGCCCCCCAACTTCTGGGAAATTATAAAAAGATTTCGCAGAAGTTAAGTTCATTCATTCCCTTACAGGATCTCGTTTTTGCGTAAAGTGTGGAGCGACCTACACATTTACAACGATTTGCCTTGTACACGGCTTCAGGGATATTCAAGAATCCCTTTATCACTTTTCTTTTACCTATATTCTTGTTATTTAGGAATTATCTTGTATTTTTCCCTTAATTTATGGGTTTTACAGGAATTTTTCTTTAATTTTCGGAATACGTCCATAATTTTCAGGAATTTTTCAAGGAATTCCCTTAATTTATAGGATTTATTCTTATTTCTAAGATTTTTCAAGAATTTTCCCTTAATTCTGTGATTTTTCAGGAATTTCCAGTAATTTTCTCTAATTTTCAGGAATTTTTCTAAAATTTCAACCCTTTTTCGACCAGGATTATAGTCGTAATTTCGACTTGGATCCTAGTCGAAATTTTGGCCAGCTCCTGAGGCCTGGTCGAATAATTTCGACTAGGATTCACGACTAGGATTTCGACCTGGATACTAATCGATTTAATGACCTGGATCTTGATCAAAATTTTGGCCGCTTTTTGATTCATGTTTGTAAAATTTCGACTAGGATTCACGACCTAGACCTCGACTTGGATCCTAGTCGTTTTGACGACCTGGATCCTGATCGATTTTTTACCCCTTTCTTGGCTTCTATTCGAATAAATACGACCAGGATTCACGACCTAGACCTCAACTTGGATCCTAGTCGTTTTGACGACCTGGATCCTGATTGATTTTTTGCCCTTTTCTTGGCTTCTGTTCGAATAAATATGACCAGGATTCACGACCTAGACCTCGACTTGGATCCTAGTCTCTTTTTTCCAAATCCTCTTTGGATGTGGGCTTTGGTTCGGGCCTCTCATATTTCCAAATCCTCTTTGGATTTGGGCCTTCACTTGGGCATTCAATATTTCCAAATCCTTTTTGGATTTGGGCCTTGACTTGGGCCTTCAATATTTCCAAATCCTTTTTGGAATTGGGCCTTGACTTGGGCCTTCAATATTTCCAAATCCTCTTTGGATTTGGGCCTTGATTTGGGCCTTTTTTTTCCAAATCCTTTTTGGATTTTATTTTCCTTTAATTATTTTTAGAAATCCTCAAGAATTTTCAAATATATTCTGGAAAGTTCCGGAATGTGGGCTTTTCTTTGGGCTTCCAACTTATTGGGCCTTTTTGCCTTTTCATCTTCACCACATTTCATATATAAAGGAGTGGGTAGAGTTGTTCACTCCTCACTTATCATTTCTAAATTCTCTTCCTCTCTTTTTCTCTTAAAAATCTTGGAGGCGTAAGGATAACTGTAGGTCGGAGTTTTAGTCCCTCGAAGCTTTCGTTCTTAGCAACCCACTTCCCCCTTTTCCCAGCATTATTTTAGGTAAATACCTTTATTTCATTTTTATGCACACTTTATGTATAAAGTTTGTGTCTAAAAACTATCTTTTATTCTGCTCTCTTTAGATGGCAGATAAGAGATTGACCCGTTTGGCCAAGATGAACGTGGCCAAAAAGTTGAACGAGTTCCCCATCCGGTCAAGGTACACTTCCTTGATTGATATGATCAATACCCGAGGGGATGAGTACCCGTCCGATGCACATCTGGATGCGTTTGATCACGTCAATATTTTTCGAGATCCAAAGGAGCTAGACAAGATGAGATCTTTCTTCAAGACAAGGAGCCGTACAAGCTGGTTCCCGCAGGTCCGGCCGACAGGCTTGCCACTGGAAGAAGGACACCATATATGTCTTTACGGACAGCTTGAGGGCAGGTAATAGACTTCATTTCCATCCTTTCATTCCAGTTTTACTCGCAGATGTGGGCATCAGCCCTTGCCAACTCCCTCCAAACTCTTGGAGGTTGATCCTTTGCTATTTTTCGCAATGCGCCAAGCACGATGTCCCTCCTTCGGTCGCTATATTTAGAAAGATATTTCAGTTCAAGAATAGCCCCGACAAGAATCCGGGGTGGGTTTCTTTGAACCAGCGCCTCACCATTCCCTACATAGTGAACGGGAAGTTCATCCCTGACAACAACTTGGGGTGGAAGAAAGAGTTTCTTTATGTCCTTTAGGAAGGCGGTGACTGGGGGACTCTCTTTCGCTCGTCCTTTGGGCAAGATGTTGACGGGAGTCCAAATGATATCATTTTGACTGAGGAGGAGAGTAAGGCCTTCAACCTCCTTACCCAGGACAATGGGGCATCACATTTGCTGGGACCTCATTAGAGAGACGGTTCTTGTTGAACGTGGTCGTTCTCCTATTTCTAAGCAAGGTATGTTTCCTTCACTTTAGTTATTTTCTGTTGCTCTTGCCTTTTATTATCTTTCCAATCCTTTTTCCTTTAATTTATGCAGTGGCTGAGAAGATCAAAGAGGCTACCAAGCCAAAGGACCTGGAAACAACCAGGATGAAGTGCGCTGGAAAGGTCTTCAAGGATCCGCGCCTTGGGGATCGCTTCCCTGAGTTTCTACTCCAAACAAGAGACGGGGACGAAGAAGGCCCCAGCCAACCCCTGCGTACCAAACAGAAGCCGGGGGCCTTCTTTCAACCTACCTGGGGAATTCGGGGAAAAGACACGATCGTTGGCAATACTAAACACGCCAAAGAATGGTCAATTCAGTCTATTTCCCTGGTAGACTACCAAGACTTTGTCCTCCAACAAGACTTGGAGGCTAACGAGGTTTTTGGTGCTCAGGCTCTAGCGACAGTATTTTTTTGTTTTTTTTTACCTTTTGTCGTGATTTTCCTTATTTCTCACTTTTTCTTTATCTCTTGTAGGCGAACGTCCATTTTCAAGGGGCACTTCACCAAGCTAAGGTTTGGAAGGTTGGCTTAGAGGATACGAGCAAGAAATTGAAAGAGGCCAACCAAGAAATTGAAAATCTCAAGGCCCAACTTGCCTCCTCAACCTCCGACTTGGAAATGGCTCGGGTTGAGATTGTGATTCTCAAAAATCAAAAAGATAAAGCCTTTGATGCCTGGATGGACACTCGGGAGTTCCAAGACCTGATGGTGGAGCACGACGCGCTTACTCACCCCGTGAGCTATAAAAAGGGCTGGGATGCCGCGGTTGCGGCTATTCAGGCTGAGTACCCGGAAACACTTGAAGCAGAATCCTTCCCCTGCCCTCTCAAGATCCCAAGGATGGGGGGAGTAACTAATAGGGTCGTGGAACTTATTCGTGAAGAGGAACGATCAGTTACTTCTCCTGATCATGGATCTTCTTCATCAAAGGCCTCGGTCGTGAGCCAAAGTCAGAAAAGAAAAGAGCCTGAGTCCAGTTCCGAGGAAGAGGAATCCTCCTCTGAGGAAGAGGCTGATCCAAGTGTGAAAAAGGCCAGTGTGGAGGAACCCCCAAAACCAGCATCTCCAAAGGCACCTGAGGCATCTGAGGGTAGTTCTGAGGAAACCACCGTGGAAACTTCTGAGGAAACCTCCGAGGGGACAACTCAGGAAACATCTGATGAGACTTCAGGGAGTAGCTCCGAGGAGTCTGAGCCTTCTAAGCCGAGTGTTTAACTTTAGTGTTTTATTCAGTTTGTAAAGTACTTTTAAAAGTTTAACTTTGTTACCCTTCGGGGCTCTATTTAAGCTATCTGAAATTGTTTGTTCGCTCTTTTACTATTTTTTTTATGTACTCGTACTATTCGAGGGTAGTTAGTTCTCATGCCTTTCCATAGCTTTTTCTAATGCTTCTCCGTATTTGTGCCGAAAGTAGATAAGCAAACTCAACCATGCATAAGATGAACCAAACAGTTTGTGATACGTCCTATATGGAAACTTTATATATTGTAAACTCTTTGGTATTCATCCCTTACATAATTCTTTGCAGAATTGGATAGTCTTATAAAACTAACATATAAAATCTTAAGCAGGCAAAGCTTCAAGGTGCTTTTCAACCTACTTGTCATTTTGACAAGTGAGAATCGTGCTCAACCATTTTACACATAGTAAATCTTCAGGTTCTATGCATGCCAGGTTCTCGGGATTTCAAAACCATCCATAGTCGCCAGCTTGTAGATTCCTCTTCCTTGAACACTTTTGACCTTGTATGGCCCTTCCCAATTTGGGGCAAGTTTTCCCTTTTACCCAACATCGGAAGCTTCCACCTTCCTCAGAACCAAGTAACCTTGCTTGAAGAACCTTTCTTTAACCCTTAGGTTGTAGTAGAATGAAGCCTTTTTCTGATATTCCACTATCTTCGCATGTGCCTTATCTTGTATTTCATCAATTAGATCCAAGGCTAATCTTTGCCCATCCTCATTTTCTTTAGCATTAAAAGTTTGGATCCTGGGAGACGAATGTGATATCTCCACAGTAACAACCGTTTATGCCCCATATGCTAACATGAAGGGAGTTGCTCCAGTTGTGACTTTATAAGTAGTTCTATAATCCCATAGTATTGGGAGTATTTCATCCACCCATTTATTCATTGATTTCTCGATCCTCTTTTTCAGTCCAACCAGGATTATATGTTTCGCCACTTCCGCTTGCCTATTGGCTTGAGCTACGGAGGTAAACTGTAACTCAATCTCATTCTCCTCGCAATACTTCTTGAATTCCTCATTGTTAAATTGTGTTCTATTATCGGTAACAGGATACGGGGAATTCCATATCGGCACATGATATTTTCCCACAGGAATTGTGCAACCTGTTTGTTGTGATCTTAGCCAGAGGTTTGGCTTCAATCCACTTAGTAAAATAATCTATGGCTACAATCAAGAACTTTCTTTGAGTTGTGGCCATGGGAAAAGGCCCAAGTATATTCGTTCCCCACATGGCAAAGGGGATGGGAGAGTTGATGGAAGTCAGTATCTTGGGGGGTTGTCGAACAACAGGTGCATGTTTCTGGCAACGATCACACTTCTTTACATATTCTTTGGCATCAGCCATCATCTCTGGCCAATAAAAAGCCTAAACAAGTTATCTTATGAGCCAGTGTTCTGCCCTTAGGTGTTTCCCATAGATACCTTCGTGTACTTCTTCAAGAGCCAAACGTGCCTCATCAGGTCTGAGACACCTTAAGTAAGGAACCACATAAGATCTTTTGTACAAAATCCCATCGATCAAAGAGTATCTCAGTGCTCGAACAGCCAACTTTCGTGCTGCAGTCACATCATTTGGTAGCCAACCAGTTTGAATATGGGCCTTAATGGGATCTATCCATTACGTCCCCAACCCTATAGGAGCTACAAGCTTAACATCAATGCTCCGTGTTTTTAAAACGTGGAAGTATACACTTCCTGAACTTTCCTCTATCTCTGATGAAGCAAACTTGGACAACGCATCCGCCTTAGCATTTTCCTCCCTTGGGATGTGCTCAACATGGCATTCATCGAACTGAGTCATCACAGCCCAAACTAGGCGGACATACTTAGCCATTGTATCATCCCTTGCCTCAAACTCTCCCTTGACCTGGGATATGACCAACTTCGAGTCTCCACCGACTTTTAAGTTCTTGACTCTCAATGTTTCTGTCAGGCCGAGGCCAGCTATCAGAGCTTTATATTCTGCTTTATTGTTTGTAGTTGGGAAGTCTAGCTTCATAGCATATTCAATCAAGAACCCATTGGGGCTTTGTAAAACTAGCCCTGCTCGGATAGAATTTGTTTTTGATGCTCCATCAAAATAGAGAACCCATTATTCCTTCTCCTTAACGTCCTTTTCTTTGTATCCTATATCACCTTCTGTGTTTTGAGGTATAGTATCTTCCTGCCCCCCGACTTCTTGGTTGGGTATGGTACATTCCACCACGAAGTCAGCCAATGTATGGGCTTTTATTGTCGTTCATGGCTTGTATTTGATATCGAATTCTCCCAATTCTATTGCCCACTTAATCAGCCTTCCGCTAGCTTTGGGACTATGAATAATATTTCTCAAGGGATGATTTGTTAGCACTTCAATTTTATGAGTCTGGAAGTAAGGGCGCAACTTCCTTGAGGCCATCACCAAGGCTAAAGCAAACTTCTCAATAGTTGAATAATTCAACTCAGCTCCGTGCAAGAATTTAATGACATAATATATGGGTTTCTGGACTTTAAGTTCCTCCTTAACCAATATAGCGCTCAAGGCATTCTCCGAGACAACCAATTATAGATACAAAACCTCATTCAGAGCTGGTTTGGCCAATAACGGGGCTTGAGCCATTTACTTTTTTAACTCTTCGAATGCTTTCTGGCTTTCCTCAGTCCATACAAAATCCTTAACCTTCTTCAAGGATTTGAAGAATGACAAACACTTGTCCCCAGATTTGGAGATGAACTGCCCCAATACAGCAACCCTTCCAGTGAGCTTTTGAACATCTTTGATAGTCTTTGGGGGCTCCATGTCCAAAATTGCCTTTATTTTATCAGGATTGGCCTCGATTCCTCTCTTGGAGACCATCAGTCCCAAAAACTTTCCAGATCCAACTCCAAAAGCACACTTTGCAGAATTTAGCATCATTTTGTGATATCTCAGGACCTCAAAAGCTTCCCTCAAATGGGCTATGTGGTCAGTCTTCACTGGACTCTTGACTAACATGTCATCAACATAAACTTCCATAGTTTTGCCTATAAGGCCCTTGAAAATCTTATTCACCAACCTTTGATATGTGGCTCCTACATTCTTGAGACCAAACGCCATAACAAGATAACAAAAAACACCAAAGTCAGTTATGAATGATACCTTTGGGATGTGTGCATTTTGATCTGATTGTATCCACTGAATCCATCAATGAAGCTCAGCATCTCATGACCGGCAGTAGCATCTATCAATTTATCTATACTTGGCAATGGGAAACAGTCCTTAGGGCATGCGTCATTCAGATCGATGAAATCTATATACATCATCCATTTTCCATTAGCCTTATTTACCATCACAGGGTTTGCTAACCATTCCGGAAACTGTATCTCCTCAATGAAACCAACCTCTAAGAGCTTCTCTACTTCTTGTTTAATAGCTTTTTGCCTCTCTGGAGCAAAGCTTCTTTCCATTTGCTTCACAGTCTTTCAATTTGGATCCACATTCAGCTTGTGAGTGATCAGTTTCGGGTCTATGCCTGGTATATCAGCTGCCGACCATGCAAACACATCACTATTTTCTTGTAAAAATTTCACCGACTTCCCTCTAAGGGGCTCATCTAGTGTTGCTCCAATGAAAGTCACTTTTTCAGGATCCTCGGGAGCCAAAGGAATCGGAACCAAGTCTTTCGTTGGCTTCCCTCTTTTCTCGTCATTCTCACGGATATCCAGATCTTCAATAGGCAGAACCTGCCCCCCAACTCCATCAGCCCTGAGAGCGGCCATATAACAACTCCTTGCCATCTTTAGATCCCCTCTCTCTTCTCCAATCCCATTCCGGGTTGGGAACTTCATCACTGAGTGGTAGGAAGAAGGGACTGCCTTGAAGGTGTGTATTCTCGTTCTTCCCATGATCGCATTGTAAGTTGAACTAGCCTTTACCACCAAAAAGTCCAACATTTATGTTGCTTGTCTTGGTTCCTGACCTATGGTCGTTGGCAACTTAATTATCCATTCCACGGGGCACTCCACTCATGCGAATCCATATATCGACATATCGGTCGTGGTTAATTGAGAATCATTATAACCCATCCTTAAAAAGGTATCATGGAGCAAGATATCCACCGAGGCATCATTATCTACAAGGATCCTCTTCACCGGGCTATTCCCTATTATCGGTGTTATGACCAGCGGGTCATCATGAGGAAATTTCACACCCTCCAAGTCAGAATCATCAAATGTCATTGTCACTCCTGTCCTAGACCACTTCGGAGCTTCCCCAATAATATGCATAACTTCTCTAGTATATGTTTTCCTTGAGTTTTTGGATGTACCAGCAGCAGTTGGCCCTCCAAAGATAGTATTTATCACAGGCCATCGAGGTTGTGTTCCTTCAAAGATTGCATTTATCACCGGTTCCCTAGGCTGGGGATTTCGCCCCTGATCGTCTTGGTCCCTCCTACGATCATCAAAATTCTTTCTCCCATTGTTATTCCTATCTCCTCCATCTCCTGTATACTTGCTCAACCCTCCTTTTCGAATAAAAAAACTCTATTTCATCTTTCAATTGTCTACACTCATCGGTGTCATGACCAGCATCCTTGAGAAATCTGTAATACTTGCTCTTATCTAGCTTGGTAGGTTCAGCCTTCAGAGGTTTAGGCCAACGAATATCTCTATCTTTCTCAATTTCCATCAAGATCTGGCTTCTAGGAGCATTCAACTTAGCATTTTCATTGAACTTTTGCCCAGGTTCTCCCTTCTTCGGGGTCAATCAGTGTTTTGCTCAGTTCTAGAATACTTGTCCTTATCAATATATTCCAGATCAGTTTTTCGCTTCTTGCCACCAATGGGCTCGTTATTCACTACTGTCTTCCTCATGCTCACCTCCACTTTGATATATTTCCCGGCCCTATCTTAGAGTTGTAACATACTTTCAGGGGATGCTTGGCCAATGACATCTTGAAGAACTCGTCCCTGGTTCCCTGTTGCAGTGTTATCATAGCTACCTTGTCATCAAGATCTGGGACCTTTAAAGCTTCCTTGGTGAAATGATTCAGATAGTCTCTCAAGGACTCTTTTGCTCCTTGCACAATGCTCATGAGGGATGCTGAGCTTTTCTCATGCACTCTCCCACTGATGAATTTCTTAATAAAAGTCTGACTTAGCTCTCTGAAGGATCCAATAGAATTCGGAGGCAAACGGCTATACCATCTTTGAGCCATTCCCGACAGGGTTTGAGGAAAAGTTCGACACTTAATAGCATCGTTCATGGGCTGCAGCAACAGTGCATTAGAGAATGTCCTAACATGATTAGCGGGATCTCCAGTGCCATCATAAGCTTTGATGGTGGGCATCTTAAACTTTCTTTAGATACAGTCGTTCGTTATTTCTTCAGTGAATGGCGAAGTAGGGTCATCAGGATCTCCCAGGGGAAGAAGATTACTTAGATTAGCCCTCGGGACAACAGTCCTTCTCTGTAGTGGACCATCCAGGTCTATGATTGAAGGAGGATTTCTCTCCCTTGGAGGTAGTGGGGCTCTAGAGGTCTGGTGCGCCTCCAAATCGCGCTTCAGCCTTTGAATCTCAGCCTCGTGAGCCCTGATTCTCTCCTACACTTCTTGGGAATTCGTCCCTCTGGTGCTCCTGAGGCGCTGGTTACCATCAGGCATCGGCTCTTTACCAGCACGCCTCCTTCTTGGGGACACATCATCATCCGAAGATTCGGAGTCTCTCTCAGTGTAAGGACCAAAGAATTATTGATCCTCCGAGATAGGAGCCAAACCACGTATATATTGGGGCGTCTACCCTTGTGCTTCACTCCGATTAACATGTCCACTTCCTCCAACCTCGGGGTAAAGGGGCATCTCATAAGGGGGGTTAGTGGTCACAACAGTTGAATACTCATACCCAACGGATCGAGAATTCATAGGTGTATGTAGTTGTTGAAGTTGAGGATTCGACCCTTGAGGAGCCGGGGGAATCGTCCCTTATGTCTGAGGTTCAGTTGCCCCTACCTGGGCTCCTCTTTGGATGGCGGCATAGGTCGAATGCGGAGGTATCTCCACCGTTGACGAAATCATTTAGGTCGTCCCAGCTGGTGTTCCTCCAGGGGCGCTGTTTCCACTCCATATTCTCGCCATGGTTGTTGTTATGCTTTCCCACAGACGGCGCCAAATGTTATGGATTGAAAAATAAGGAATATTAATTGTTGTATTTACTACTAGGGTTCGTGAGATTCGAGGCTCGATTTGACTGCTCTTGTGTCTCGTGACTCGATCTGCCTTAACAAGATGCCTACGTACCTTACTGATTGCCAAGGATCAAGTCAAAACGTAGTTTTGATCTGTGGGGTGAGGCCCATTATATAGATGTTTGGGAGTCCTTAAATTGGATTAGGGTTAGGAGACTTGGTGGGCAAGTCTTTGAATTAGTTAGGACTTTGGAGTCCTAAGAAGTAGGAAACTGACTTGTTATCCTATGAGGTTTCTTGGAGACCAATCTCCAAGGAATTGTATCCTTAATCGGACTTTATTTATCAGCTGATTTATCCTATATTAATTAATTATGAAATTAATTAATATTTAGGGTTTTGGGCCCTTTCTAATGGACTTAACTGTCAGCCCAATTCTGATATAACTAATGCAATATTAATTACGCAACCGGGGTTTATTTTATTCCCTATCAGATACATAATAAAAGCTTAACAAAATGAACACCTTTAATGCTACTTCATGTAGCGTGTTGTGTATATTATAAAAAATAAAATGGACAAAATGCTACTCGATGTAATGTTTTCTCCTATTTCCAAAACACTACACGATAGCCCATCCAGAAGTGACATTTTAGAGACATTTTGGTTTGTTCATTTTGTTCTATTTCTCATAAGAAAAATGCTAAATAATGAAAAAATAAATAATGTTAGGAATCAAACCTAAATTCTGATGATAAACAAAACTATATTTGCATAATTATGTTAAGACATAATGTAACCTTCAATTGTTAACCAACCTAAGGGATAACAATTGGAGGAGTTCCCCATCAAATGATGTGGTCATTGTAACATTTTCTCTGACTACTCAATAAACAGATAGCAATGCAACTATTCATTTAGAAGTCATGTTGACTCAATGGATAATCTAGAATAGGAATGCTAGGTATAAATATTCGATGCCATATAATTCAGATTAAGTGAAGTGAATCATTAACTCCTAAATGAAGAGGAGCAACAACTGCTATATACGTCAGTCTATCAACTGCTAATCAGGTGACTATCAATGGCTAAGGGAAACTGTAGCAGAATGACTTTCAATGGCTAAGGAAGTATGGCAAATAATTATCAGTGGCTAACATAGATTATAGCTACTGATAGTGTCAGTGGTCAAAACCTAGGACTGTCACAACACATGGGCTGATAGGTATCTCAGAAAAGAAGATGATAAGCCAAGATAAATTTTGCATGTAATCTTGGATTCTAAAGAAGAAACATTCCATTTACGCGCATGATAATTTGGATATATATTTAAGTCTATATATTAAGATAATATATATCCTCATTTGTCAAGCATCCTGGGAAAGTTAATTGTTAGGAATATGTTGTGAACTTGATTATAAATTAAACAAAACACCTTAGGAGATTTAACTTAGTGAATTTTGTAGCACTCGACGGATGATTAAATATAGTCCCGATGGATGATGTAATATAGTCCCGACGGATGAGTATTTGGCATCCACCGGGTGAGTATCTTATGTAACAAATAAGTATTGAAGCACATTTCTGTAAATAACTTTGTGTAGATTCTGTAAGAGCATATGAGTCATGTTGACTACTAGTGGATATGCAGAATAGGTTGATTAATTGTAAATATAAGATGTCTTGTAATTCTGTATAAATGAAATGGAGTCAAGTGACAAATAGCTACCCGACTGATGATCAACAAAGCTATTCGACGGATGATCAACAAAGCTACCCGACGGATGACAAGCATGTACCCGACGGATGATCAAATTCAAATATCTGTTGACAGTGACAACACAGTCACATGCGTTGGGTGTTTGCAAAAGGAATGTGGCAGCCTATTCAGCAGGGATTTGAGAACAAAGAAGCATTACCATTTCCATGCTATTATGAAGAGATTCAAAGATGTTGGAATTAGAGGTGGCCACTAGTGCGGTCCGGGCCGGGTTGATTACGGGTTGAACACACGAACAGCGAACACTGAACCGACATGCAATTGAACAAATCGGGTCGGGCCGGGTTCGAACTAACAGACACGGACTCGTAACCGACACTGAACTCGTGAGCCGTGCGGGTTGAGTGCGGGTTGTGTGTGTTGAGTTAGATTTAAACTTTTGGTCCACGTAGCCACAACATCCATCCATGTGCACTCTACTGTCTACTATGTCTATGTCACATCACATGTGAATGTGATGTCTAAGCGGCAAGCAGTCAAGCACAGAGAAATTATAAATAGAGTTTAATCACTTGTATTTTTTTAATTGAAAATTCGTGTATTGAAGATGTATAATAAATATTTTTTACTATATAAAATTCAAAATTAGTATATCAATGTTTATTAAAAAATAATTAATAAAATGTAACATTATTTTCTATTATGTCACATAATTTATTCGAAATATTATAATTGTAATCAATTAATTTTATTTTTTTAAGTTTTTGGTGAAAAAGAGGACGGTACCTCTTTTAAATTTTATTAATTTAAAAAAATTACAAATGATGTGAGAGGACTCCTCTTTAAAAAAATGGAACAAACCGCATCAAACATTAAAAAATTACAAATCAAATGATATTAGAACTTTAAAAAAATTACATTAAATATTTGTTCTAAAGTTATTCGCTAGTTGAGGTTCCCGATTCGGATGAAGTATCCATTGTCATCCATGGCTCATCGTCATCGTCGGAGTCTTCTTTTCTTCCTTGTTGTCTTTTATCGGCTTGATCTCAATCTTGTTTGCAAACTAAAATCTTTACAACGTCTGGCGCAAGACTGGATCGCTTCTCATCTAACACTCTTCTGCCTGCACTAAAAGCGGACTCGGACGCAATTGTAGAAGCCAGGACAACTAAAATATCCTTTACAATTTTTGCTAAAACCGGAAATTGTAACTCATGATTCTTCCACCATGTTAGTATATCAAAATCATCATTTAACTCATAACTATATGAAAAAAATTCGTGAACCATACTAGTGGCAGAAGAAGGTACGGTAGATGACTCGGAAATTCTACATTTTTGTTTTTTGGTTAGTATAGATGAAATGGTACTACTAAACCTACTAGAAGTATTACTACTCTTAGGTGGTATAGTACTTTGAGTTTTTGGAGCATACATATCTATAAGACGAAACAACAAATTTAAACAATTATTTACATATAAAACATGATTATATGAAACTCCTAACACTGCATAATAATGTTCTAACATATTTTCTAAACCTTCCTTCCTAACACCGGGATCAAGAAGACATGCAATACCATAAATATACGGAAATTCGGTAAAGTATTCAATCCATTTAATTTTCATATCCGTAATAATATCACTAAAATTATCATTTTCTTCGTATTCCTTTAAAGTAGTAACAATACTAACACATTCAATGATACAATGGTGTACATTTGGTCCATAAACATAAGAAAAAACTTTAGTAGCATGCGCAAAACAATAAAGTATGTCACGTACAGTAGATGCTAATTCCCATACTTCCTCGGTAATAATTCTTCCTTCGTATTGGTGAATTGGATCGTCGTTATATAAGATGGTAATAATGGGTTTACATTTAATTGCTTCAACAAGTAATTTATATGTCGAACTCCATCTTGTAGGACAATCGATACCCCATTTTTTCGGCCTTATTCCATTTTCTTTACACAATTTCTTGTACCTAGACCTATATTTACCCGCCAAACGTAGATATTTACTTACCTTCCTAATAGATTCTAATAAATTAGTTATTTGTTGAATTCCTACTTGAGCCGTTAAGTTAACTATGTGAGCACAACATCTAATGTGTAAAAATACTCCATCTAAAACTAAAGGAATTTCGGTCCTAATATAATTAATACATTTGTTGTTATTAGCAGCATTATCTAAGCAAATTGTGAATACCTTGTTAAACAAATTAAATTCTTTAATTGTATCTAAAATTCTAGACATAATATTATAACCGGTGTGTGATTCGTCCATAACATCAAATGCAATAATTCGTTTTGTAACATGTAATCGACACCAATCCAATGAACGGTAACACATATATAAGGCTCACCTTGACTCGAACTCCAACAATCACTAGTTAACGAAACCATACCATCAAATTCTCGAAAAAATTCAATTAACTGTGCTCTAGCGCAATGATATTGTGTTATTGTGTGTCGTTTTAGTGTGTTTCTAGGAATTTTTCTAAATTCCGGATTTATCGTAGTTTTCATCATATATTCTACATTATCACTCTCACCGTGAGAAAAATGGTAACTCGTCTAGTGTAACAAAAGTAGCAAAACTTTCTATCATTCTATCTCTACTATAGGAAAAAGGCATACCTCCACCTCCCGTTGATGTCATAAAACCACCGAGTTGTGATTGTTGTGGACCTCTTCGTGCTTCTCCGCTTTCGTGACTCGCCTTCGTAATAAAGTGAATATTCTCCAAATATCGGCTTAGTGTTCCCGTGCCGGTCCCTCGAGCATAACTAAATGGTGGTTGTGGTCTACCATTTTGTACACAAATCAAACAATATACTTTAAATCTATTCGGATTATCCGGCATAGCTTCTTTCAAAAAATATGTCCACACGTGCGATGATTGTCTCGAACTCGTAGCACCTACAGAAATTTAAAAACGAATAAAATTAGTAAAGGAATTTACAATCATCAATTAAAATGAATTTATAAAATGAATAAACACTATATTATAATAAACGAATAAACAAGTACATAACATTTATCCTAAATTCCTAATATATAGAGAAAAAAACTTATAAAAGTAGCTGAATTCAGTTGACCAAAAAACAGAAGCAGAAACCTAATCTATAGAATAGAAACAGAAGCCAGAAGTCCAGAACTAGAACTCTAGAAGCCGCCGCCTTATATATACAATCAAAAACACACAAAATCTAACATCACAGAAGCATAAACCCATAATTTTCAGTTAAAATTGACAGGAAAATAACATACCTTCTTCGGTATTAAACGTGGATCCGAGTCGAGGCGGGAGCATCGAAGCCGACGGGGTTGAACCTTGAGAAGAAATGCTCCCTCTTCCCTGTTCCATTTTCCTGTTCGTCTATTTCTATTACCTTTATTTTATATTCGAATTTTTGTTGTTGAATTAAAAATTGCGAATGGGGATTGAATTATAAACGTGAATTGTTGAGAGTTGGGTTATGTTTGTGAAGTGTAAATTTTAATGTATGATTATGGATGTATGTATGAATGTAGAATGTAGATGGAGAAAGAAGAAAGAAGTCGGAGAAAGAAGTTGGAGGTCGGAGAAATTGAGATTGAGAGAAACAGAAATTGAGGTCGAAGAAATTGTGAATAAAAGTGTTGTTTGTATGTATATATTTATAAGGAAATCAAAGTGTCGTTGGAGGTGGAGGAGTGTATCGTTAACTTGCAGGTTAACGTTGCAATTACAGTCACAGAATCACAGACATCGCAGATCAGACGAGAAAGACGTTGGCACGTGAGGCACACCCGCGTGCGGGCTGTGCGAGTTGCCTGGTCCGTGCGGCTCGTGCGGGCTTGGTTCGTGCGGGCTCGTGCGGTTCCGGGTTCTAAAATTAGAATTCGTATTCGGTTCACCTAATTTAGCGAGTTGGGCGGGTTTGAATAGGCCCGGTTCGGTCCGAATTTTTTACGGTTTCCGTACGAACCGGTCCCAAATGAGCGGTTCAAACCCGCACATGTGGCCGGCTCTAGCTGGAATAGAGTAGTGAAACAGCATAAAGTTAGACTAGATATGTTTTGTTTTATTTTCTTATTTTATTGTCATGTAAACTTGGTGATATATAAACCAAGTGTAGCTAGTGGAACAATTAACTAAGCACATACATTTTCAGAGAAACATTTTCAAGCTGTATTCTGTAGCATTTCTCTGTAAGTTTAGTTGTTCATACTTGTAAGCACCTGTGAGCTAATCAAGCTTCACAGAGTTCTCATTCGATATATATATATATATATATACATGGTGGATACTTTCAAATCCACCAGAAAGTTTTAAAAGCTTATGTTTTTATTACTTTGTGTTTTGATTTATATAACTCTTTCATTCCGCATTCTGCAAATCAAATACTCATATATTTATCGAGTTAGAACTGTTTTAAAATCTTGAAAAAGTAGCCAGAATTACATTCAACCCCCCCCCTTCTGTATTCTTGTTGTATTGTTAGGGAATAACAATTGGTATCAGATCAAGCTCTTGAAGTACAAAGAGTTTAAAGATCACAACAAACAACAAGATGAACAAGAAGGATGTTGGAGTTAAAATTCATTTTCTGGACAAAGATAATTATCACCACTGGAAGGTGAAAATGCACCTACATCTTCTTTCCCAAGATGAGGCCTATGTGGATTGCATAGAGAGAGGTCCTCATGTACCAATGAGAGCTGCAACAGGCAATGAACCATATGTTCCCAAGCCTAGGCATGAATGGTCAGATCCTTATATTGAGCAAGTCAGGAAAGACAAGAAGGCCATGAATATATTGTTCAATGGAGTTGATGGTGATATGTTTGATAACATAATTAACTGCAAAACAGCCAAAGAGGTTTGGGACACAATCCAGATTATTCGTGATGGTACTGAGCAAGTAAGGGAGAACAAGATGCAGCTGCTAATTCAGCAATATGAGCACTTCCACTGTGAAGAAAGTGAGTCTCTCACTGACATTTTTAGTAGATTTCAAAAGCTACTAAATGCTCTGAAGTTGCATGGAAGAGTTTATCAAACAAAAGACTTTAACCTCAAGTTCCTTAGATCTCTTCCAAAAGAATGGAAGCCAATGACAGTCTCATTGAGAAATTCACAGGATTACAAGGAGTTTACCTTGGAGAGACTGTATGGCATCCTAAAAACTTATGAGCTTGAAATTGAGCAAGATGAGAGGATGGAGAAAGGAAGGAAGAAAGGAGGGTCCATAGCACTGGTTGCTGAGTTAGAGAAAGAGAAAGAGATGAGGGTAGAAGCTTTTGAGTCTACATCAAAGGTCTGTGAAGGCAAGGGCAAAGGGCTGGTAGCTGAAAATGAATATCACTTGAGCCAAGATGATATGGATGATATTGATGAACATCTAGCATTCCTATCCAGAAGATTTGCCAAGCTCAAATTCAAAAAGAATTTTGGAGCAGCCAAGCCAAATAGAAACATGGTGGATAAATCCAAATTCAAATGTTTCAAATATGGCTTGGCAGGGCATTTTGCCAGTGAATGTAGAAAGTCTGATTCTAGCAAGAAGAAGTTTGGTCATGTTGATTATAAACAAAAATACTTTGAGTTGCTCAAACAAAAGGAAAGGGCTTTCATCACACAGGAGAATGACTGGGCTACAGATGGTTTGGATGAAGAAGAAGAAATAAACTATGTCAATCTAGCCCTGATGGCCAAGTCTGATGAAACAGAAACAAGTCCTTCAAGTAATCAGGTAATCACGACTACCCTAGCACATTTATCTAAAGCTGAGTGTAATGATGCAATCAATGACATGTCCACAGAATTATATCACTTGTGTGTTACACTTAAGTCCCTCACTAAGGAAAATGCTAAAATTAAAGAAAACAATTTGTTTTTAAGTGAGAGGAATAATGTGCTAGAGTCTCGGTTTATTGAATTTGAAAAATTGAGAATTGAATGTAAGATTGCTAAGGATGAAATAACTGAGTCCTTGAAGAAAGAAGAGATTTTAAAGAAGCAGCTTGAACGAGAACATGAAGTGATTAAAGCATGGAAATCATCCAGAGATGTCCATGCTCAAATCACTAAAGTTTAAGGTATTGAGTCCTTTTGTGATGCAACCTGGAAGAAGAGTAAGGAGAAGCCGGAATCCAATTTGGTTGAAGGATTGTTGACAGATGTGGACTTGACGGATGATAAGAATCATCCGTCGGATAATCAAAAAGATTATTCATCGAGTGACAAAGAGCCACATCCATCGGCTGTAAGTAAACTTGTGAGCAAAGCTAAGCTTGCCAAGCTGAATGAGAAATATGGATCAGTTTCCAAAAACTTTGTTCCCGGAGAATCTAGTCAAGTGAAGAAGGAGAAGAAAGTTAATGTTGGTCATTTGTCCATCATGCAATTGATTGACAGATTAGAAAAGATTGAGGTTAAAGTAGAAGCTAAAAAGAAAAACAATAGAAATGGGAAAGTAGGAATTAACAAGCATAACAACTACATACCTGATAAATATGCACCAAGAAAAATCTGTGTTAAGTGTGGTAGTGTTAATCACCTATCTGTTAATTGCAAACTTGCCATGCCTACTCCTATGTATGTACCTCTCTATTTTCCCAACATGACCGCTATGCCTACCATTCCTATGAATGATATGTCTACTCAGAATATGAATGCACAATTTGTTAATATGCCATTTGAACCTAATCCATATTATGCTGCATTTAGTATGCCTCAAATGCCATTTAGCATGCCTTACTGGAATAACATGTTTGCAAACAGCATGCCTTTTCCTGTTAATCAAAATATGCATGATAATTCTATTTTAATGACCGGTTTCAAAGGTCAAACTCAAATGACTAAGGATGAATCAGAAATTCCCAAGTCAAATGAGATCAAACCTAAGAAACCAAAGAAGAAAGCTAACAAGGCAGGACCCAAGGAAACTTGGGTACCAAAATCAACTTGATTTGATTTTGATGTGTGCATGGAAATAGAAAGAATCTTTGGTATCTGGATAGTGGTTTCTCAAGGCACATGACTGAAGATTCTACCCTGCTCACAGAGTTCAAAGATAGAGCTGGCCCTAGTATTACTTTTGGAGATGACAACAAGGGTTATACTGTGGGATATGGCTTGATTTCAAAAGACAGTATCATCATTGAAGAGGTTGCCCTAGTGGATGGTTTCAAGCACAGCCTGTTGAGTATCAGCTAGCTTTGTGATAAGGGCAACTCAGTAACCTTCAATTCAGAAGCCTGTGTTGTGACAAACAAAAGGCGCAACAAAGTGGTTCTCACTGGAGTTAGAAAAGGAAATGTGTATCTAGCTGACTTCAACTCATCAAATGCAGAATCTGTCACTTGTCTTCTCAGTAAAGCAAGTCAAGATGAAAGTTGGCTATGGCACCAGAAGTTGTCCCATCTAAACTTCAAGACCATGAATGAGCTTGTCAAGAAAGAACTAGATAGAGGTATTCCTCAAGTGGAGTTTACTAAGGATGGATTGTGGCCTGCTAGAAAGGAAAGCAAATCAAAGCATCATTCAGAAAGAAGCTTGATTCAACAATTGAAGAACCTTTGCAATTGTTACACATGGATTTATTTGGACCAGTCAATGTTTTGTATATCTCAAGGAAAATATTTTGCCTAGTAATTGTGGATGATTTCTCAAAGTTCTCCTGGACATATTTCCTAAAGTCTAAAGATGAAGCTAGTGAAATCATCATCAATCACATAAGGCAAGTCAACAATCGTCCTGATTTTAAAGTAAGAAGAATCAGGAGTGACAATGGAACTGAGTTCAAGAATTCTGTGATGAGATCATTCTATGAAGAGAATGGGATTATGCATGAATTTTCTGCAGCAAGAACTCCACAACAAAATGGAGTAGTGGAAAGAAAGAACAGATCTCTTATTGAAGCTGCAAGGACAATGCTTGAAGAATCAAAGAACCAACATATATTTGGGCTAAAGCTGTGAATACTGCCTGCTACACTCAGAATATTTCTTTGGTTAATCAAGCAAAGTGTATGACACCCTACCAATTGTTCAAGAACAGGAAGCCAACTCTAAAATTTCTTCATGTCTTTGGCTGCAAATGTTTTATCTTGAGGAATCAAACTGATCAACATGGGAAGTTTGATGCTAAAACAGATGAAGGAATTTTTGTTGGATATGTTCTGGAAAGGCATATAGAGTCTACAATCTAAGAACCAACATTATTATGGAATGAATACATGTTGTGTTTGATGAGAAAAAGATTGAAGGACTGCAAGATGGAGATTTCCATGAAAGCCTCAAATTTGATAATGGGGAGATGGTTAGTGATGACAGTGAGGATGAAAGTGATCAAGAAACAGTGAATAAGGATAATGCAGAAAAATCTACAACTAATGAAGCACATAATTTAACATCTGTCGAGTTACAAAATGCTTCATCCGTCGGGAGACAATCTGCCTAGTAATTTATACTCAAAAGTACTTCATTTGTGATTATAATGTGTTAAAATAGTTTAAATGTACAAAATTCTTCATTTCGAACAAATGATAGAATTTATACTCAAAAGTACTTCATTTGTGATTATAATGTGTTAAATAGTTTGATACATAATTGTATATTATTCTTTTCTAACCAGACTTTATATCATAAATAAATTATTAGAGAATTAAAATTATATTTGTTAATTTTATTTATTTTACCAAATAGAAGATAAAATAAACAATATTTATGTTCAAATTTTTTTAAAAAATGATATCAAAAATTTATATAAAATCAATAGGGTATTAAATTTATAATGAAATTTAAAATTTTATAAAAAAAATTGTGATACAAAAAAATTGTTTAAAAAAAGAAAAAAAAATTGATGTTTTTTTAATGATTGATTGCGGAAGTACAATGCTTCCGTAATGAGTCATTGCGGAAGGAGAGGAAACTTTTTATAATTCCGCGTCATTGGCGCGTTGGTTGGTTGGAGAATTGAATACTCCTTCCGCAATGATTCATTGCGGAAGCATTAAACGCACATTCACCGAACCCCTTCCGTAATGAATCATTGTGGAATGAGCATTAAATGTATTCTCACCAACCTTTTTTCGAATTTTTAAATATAAATTACTTAAAAAATATATAAAAAATTGAAAAAAAATATAAATTTGGACAAAACAATAACACTATTTATTTAAAAAAAATTGTACATTTCTATCCAGAATTTTTTGAAAATATTTTTTATTTTTCCTTTTTAAATTACTTACTCTAATTTTCATATTTAAATTACTTCAAAAAATCATAAAAAATTAAATTTAACATAAATTTAGTCAAAAAAATTACAATATTTATTTTCTCAAAGTTTTTATTTTCCTATATTTTTTCTAGATTTTTTTTAAAAAGAAACAAATTCCTTTATTCAAATTTTCAAATTTAATTACTTTTAAAAATCATAAAAAATTGAAAATAATAAAAATTTACTTGTGGAAACAGAAAAACAAGAAATTTTCTCCGTTATCGTCTTAATCGCTTGAAATTGTCTCGATTATACCTATTTTTTAGTTTTAATCGAATAAAAATTGTTAACTACAGAAAATAAAATTTATCAGTTCTCGTCTTCCGCAATGAAACATTGTGGAAGGACCTTTTGCAATGATTCATTGCAGAAGGGTTGGTTGGCTTTGTGGAAGAGGACCGTTAAAAGTAATATTATAATATATTCGATTTAACATTCCGATAAATCCCCGATTTTCGATAAATCGTAATGGATAACTCAACCGATTTAGTCCGATTTTTAAATTCGATTTCTACGATCATGATTCATAATAATATTTATTGTATTTTCATGGTGATTTTAGTATTTTGGAAGATGCTTATCCAAAAAGATAATATACTTAAATTTATAAGTAATTTTGGACTAAAAGCATGTATTATACATAATTTTAGTATATATAATTGAAAGTAATTTATATATTGTATAGAGTCTTACTTTCAATACAAACTAAATTGAAATACAAACTAAAAAATTCACCACCGTCATTTTAGTTACACCCTTCCACGCACAACTCCACCTAATTCCCTTCATTTTTATTTGAATATTTCTCGTCAATTGGTGAATTCTTTTTAAAATCTAGCTTCACTATATTTTTCTACATTCTCCAACAATCAGTATGAATACCATATTTTATATATTTCGACGATAAATCACTAATTATGCCTACAAAAATCACTAAAATCTACTATTTCCTGAAATAGTATTGATTTCAACTTAGTGATTCGGATAAGTTTAAATACCGATTTCTTGTCCAAATATAGTGGAGAAAAATACAGTGAAGTTATTTTTTTAAAAAAAGTTAACCGAATAACATGAAAAGTCAAATTAAAAATGAAAGGGAAAATATATACATGAATACATAGTACACATAGAGGTGAGAGAAATGGATTAAATATGTGATTGTTATTGGTTTGTAGTTTGTATTCTAATATTGATTTGTATTTGAATACTTGTCATATTGTATATATGGTGTATAAAATAAAATTTATATTTTCAAAATTAAAAAAATGTAAACCTATAAGGGGTTGTTTGGTGCGCCAAATTTTGGAATAAGATATAGATTTTAGTCATTCCAAACCCTTACCAGTGTTTGGTTAAAAAAAAAATTAAGGCTCATTCCTCAAACCCCCAAGGTATGAATTTTTCATGCCCCAGGAGAGAGGTGGGTGTGAGTGAACGGTATGGAAATCAACTTTATAATTATAATTATGATTTAATTTCTATTTAAGTATTTAAATGTAATTATCTAATACCAAATAAATATATGAATAAAAAATATATTAAAATAATAATAAAATAATACATTTAATTAAATTAAAATTATTGACTTAAAAAATTTTAAATTAAAAAATTTCATTCCAACGTTAAACCAAACGCATGATATGAGATATGATACTTCAACCCGTACTACCTTAATCCGATTTGTGATTTCAACCTTATACCACGTCTTGATCACCCCTGGCTATTTGATAATTCTTCCGGGTCCTAAAGGAAATTCGATGGCTCGATAGATAATATAATATTCTAACTGTCAAGGCAAATGGAACAGTCTCTTATGCAAATGGGACAGTCCCTTTACAAATGAGACAATGAATGGGACAGTCTCAATTAACTGCCGAAAGTAAAATGCTGAAATAAGAAATGCAGAATGCTGAAAACTGAAAAGTAAAAACAGCAGAAGTTTTCACTTGGTTCGGCCCCTACACCTAGTCTATGGCCTACATCCAAGTCCCCATGACAACTAGCATAGAGAATGTATTATATCCACTTAAAACAAAGTACTTATAAACTTTCCTTGATTACAAACCTGACCCACTTGAAAGAACCATTTCCCTAGCACACAGCTACCTAGCACAAAGCTATTTGGCCTTCCTGTTGTAATCAAACTCCCACAACCCGGGACAAGTGGTATAATACACCTTTCAGATACAAGAATATAATATGAAAGTTTACAACTCAAACTAGACTTCTTATTTTCTGGATATGTATCTCGGGTATAGAACAAGAAAGTATTTTCAGATGATGAAAGATTAACGTGAAAGCATTAGCCAAATCTGAAATAATGAGTTGTATTTATAGGCAATATTCTAACAGATTTTCAAAAGAAGGATAATATAAAAAGATTTAAAAATAAGTTTGTTTAAAAAATATTTGAATGAGACTTTTGAAACTAATCTGTTAGAAATTTGAAAAAGATAAATTAAGTAAAGATAAGGCTTGAGAGATTTAAACTTGATTTATAAGATAAGGTGGTTTTGTTTGAGATAAGGTTTATCCAGATAAACAAGATTTACACAAACCCTAACAACCTAATACTAAACCTGCGGGATAGATTCTGCTGCAATCTGATAAGCAATATTGAAACAGTCTTATTACATTATTCCATTCTGATTTATCTGCATTCGGTTGAAAGATCTTATCATCATAAACCCAAACAATTAACATTCTCCCCCTTTTATGATGATGACAAATTGCCCCCCTATCAAAAACACTTAAAGCTCCTGGAGGTAGAAAATTAGCAATAACAGAATATAACAAGTATAATATGAATGCAACAATGTGAATGAGACAGTAAGATATGTTAAGGATGAATGAGACAGTATGCATATAATGAGAATGAAACACACA
The DNA here is from genome assembly GCF_009905375.1 of Apium graveolens. NCBI lineage: Eukaryota > Viridiplantae > Streptophyta > Magnoliopsida > Apiales > Apiaceae > Apium > Apium graveolens. The sequence continues at coordinate 262,491,322 of NC_133652.1, read as the reverse complement.
AATGAGACAATCTCAATTATAAAACTAAGAAACCCCAAAGAAAAAACCCACCCATTCAACCAGGGTGTCTAGTTTTCTTTTAAAACATTTAAAAAACATTCATCAATCATCGAACATCCTCAAACAACCTTAGTCTGAAACACAAAAACATAATCATCATAGTCTTAAAAACCAGGAAACCACATAGAAAAACTAAAGTCTTAAAGCTTAAACAAAAACAAAGAAACACAAACAAGCAAGCAAGCATCCAGAATTTCTCCCCCTTCATCATCGTAAAAAGGCTTAGTCTGAATCATCATCAATGTTGACTGGAGCCTTCCATTTTCCTTTGCCCGAGCCCGAAGCTTTATCCTTGGCAGATGGAAAGACAGGAGCAGAACCATATTCTGAGAAAAGCTTGTTAAAAGCATCTTGAGCTGGTGTCTTTCCGTCCCTTTCACAAATCCAGTCAAAGATCTTTTCTTTGTATTCTTCTCTGGTCATGCCGAAAACCGAAGGTGGAGGGATGGCAGGAAGTGGCAGAGGAGCTGTGATTTCTTCTAAAGTGCAATCGCCAATCCAGTCTCTTTTTTTGTGCCAGTATATCTTGCTCTTGTCTTGCATGGCTGACAACTGCTGAGATACAAACTTAGTCTTTGAACCTAGCTTGAAAAACAACTTAACAAACTCTTTTTCTCAGGCCTTGGCCGAGGAAATCATCCCTTCTTGTAGAGTCCCAAGCTCAAAGTCTATTGTTTTGGCCAACTTGACATCAGAAGTATGCAAAACAGATAGCTTTGCATTGATTGAATCCAAGGACGAACAAACAAACTTACGAAATAACTCAAACGAAGCATGCATCATACTAACCTGTGAGGTTAGCGAACCCAAAGTCTCAACAGATGCAAAAGTTGATTAAGATTAGCCAAAGCGGCAAAATTTTCATTTAATTTAATCAACAAAGAATTAAGAAGAGTATTTGTAGGCTGATCAAAGGGGTCTGAGGCATAGTTTGGGGATTTTGGAAGTCCACCAACGTGCCTATGAGTTTCATCAAAAAGCAATTTATTTGACTCTGAAACAAACAAATTATTTGCTGTTAAAACAGACAAATCAAACAACGTACTAATTTTCTCAGATTGAACAGAAAAAACAGAGACACAAAAATACTGAAACACTTTAGACAAAACTTCAGGATAAGCCAAGTGCATCGACTCATGAGTCGAGCAATGGTGCATATTTTTGATAATCAGGGAAGACACATCACAAGGAACCTTTTTGACAAACATAGAAATTAAAATCGAATCTTGAAAAGTGATTCGATCTCGACCACTTTTACGAGGCAATAAATTCGTATGATACCGATGGTTTGATAGAAACATCAACAAAGTTCTCGCCAACAATAGCTTTGGTTGTTCCTCATAATGAAGCCCCGGAACATCAACAAACGCCTGGTGTGTTGTGAAAGGACACACCCCTTGATCTGACAAACCTCCAATTCTGGCAAGAGCATCAGCCTTGAAAACGACAGGAGTCCCTCGAACATTGGAAAACACAATGCCTTCTGAAAGCAATTGAAAATTTGCATAGAACTCACGGACAAGCTCTGGGTAGATAACTTCTTCTGGTGACAACAGCGATTCACACCCTTGAAACTTGAACAACTCATACACTCCAACTCGGGTCAACAATTCAATATCACAAATCCGCTCTTTAAGAATAGGCTTTGTAAAGATTTTGGAGCCGCTTTTTTTTGCATATCTGTCGAACGAATCAGGAGATGCTTCACTTGACGCTTCGGAAACAACGGTAGCAACACGACGACGCTTCAAACCAGACGGACCAGCGGTCGGGGTTTGGTTAGCGGTGGATCTCGGATGGCGAGCCATGGAAGAGGGAAGATTTTAGGTTTATGAGAGAAAAAGATAAGATTTTGAGAGAATGAGAGGGTAGAATGAGAAAAGAAAATGAAAAGATTAAGAAAGAGGATTTAAAAAGAAGTAGGAACTGAAGAGTTAGAGATGGAAGAGGAAGTGAACATGTGCAAGACAAAAGTGATGTATTGAAAGAGTAATACATGCACGAGTTCCAAGGATATGAAAAGTCTAATCAAAAGATATCCTAAATCTATTAGAAATAAACATGCAACAACACACGGACTAAATAAAAAAAATAATACTAATTATTATACAAACAGGTAACAAACAGATAAGCACATGTACCAATTAATGATTAACACTAAAATTTAAAACAACTAATCACATAAAATTACACAAAAATACGTAATAAATTAGAGAGAACACATACCTAATTCACGACGTATTGTACAAAATCTATCTTCAGCTAAAGGCTTAGTGAAGATATCTACACGCTGTTTCTCAGTAGATATATAAATAAGCTCAATATTACCTTTAGTAACATTATCTCGTAGAAAATGGTGACGAACATCAATATGCTTAGTACGAGAATGCATGACAGGATTTTTAGAGATATTAATGGCAGAAGTATTATCACAATAAATAGAAATATTTGAATAAGAAATACCAAAATCCTGCAATGTTTGTTGCATCCACAAAATTTGCGCACAACAACTTCCAGCTGCAATGTACTCTCCTTCAGCTGTAGAAAGAGCTACTGAAGTTTGCTTTTTACTATGCCATGCAACTAAACAATCTCCTAAAAATTCACAAGCACCACTTGTGCTTTTTCTATCAACCTGTGACCCTGCACAGTCAGCATCTGAAAAACCGATTAAGTCAAAGGAAGAGGAGCTTGGATAAAATAATCCCAAGTCACTCGTACCTTTCAAATATTTAAAAATGCGTTTAACAGCATTCAAATGAGATTCTTTAGGTTGAGATTGAAAACGAGCACACAAGCATACACTATACATAATGTCCGGTCGTGAGGCAGTTAAATATAATAATGAACCGATCATACCTCGAAATTTAGTGACATCTACAGGTGTACCTTGTTCATCCTTAGTAAGCTTAACTGAAGTACTCATCGGAGTTGATTTAGGTGTGACATGATCAAGTGCAAACCTTTTGAGTAAATCCTTTATGTACTTGCCTTGGTGAATAAATATTCCTGCATTAGACTGATTAATTTGCAACCCTAGAAAGAACTGCAATTCACCCATCAAACTCATATCGAATCCCTTATGCATGCAATCAGAAAACCACTTACACAAAGATTCGTTAGAAGATCCAAATACTATATCATCAACATAAACTTGTACTAAAAGAAAGTTATCACGTTTATGAAAAATAAAGAGAGTTGGATCGATTGTAAAAGATTCGTTAGAAGATCCAAATACTATATCATCAACATAAACTTGTACTAAAAGAAAGTTATCACGTTTATGAAAAATAAAGAGAGTTGGATCGATTGTACCACGAATGAAAGCATTGTTCACAAGAAACTGACTGAGACATTCATACCAACAACGAGGAGACTGTCTCAATCAATAGACAGATTTCTTGAGCTTGTAAACATAGTTAGGGTACTTCTCATGAATAAAACCTGGAGGCTGCTTCACGTAGACTTCTTCCTTAAGATTGCCATTTAGAAATGCGCTTTTGACATCCATCTGATAGAGCTTGAACTTCTTGTGAGCTGCAAAAGCCATTAAGATTCGAATAGCTTCTAAACGAGCTACTGGAGCATATATCTCATCATAATCGATTCCTTCCTGCTGGTTGTATCCCTGAGCAACCAAACGAGCTTTATTTCGAATGATATTTCCATCTTCATCCTTCTTATTCTTGAAAAACCAACGAGTACCAATGATCTTGGCATCCTGAGGAGGTGGGACAAGTTCCCAAACTTCACAACGCTCGAACTGGTTCAATTCCTCTTGCATGGCAACAGACCAGTGTTCATCGGCAACAGCTTCTTGAGCATTCTTTGGTTCGAAATCAGCAACAAATGCACAGAATGCACACAGATTATGAAATCTGCTTCGAGTAGAAATTCCTTGATCTAAATCAGTAAGAAGATTATCTGGTGGATGATTCTTCACAATCCTAGAAGACTTAGGAAGTTGAATATTACTCATCTCTTCCTCATTAGAATTGTCTGCCTGGAAATGAATAGGAGTTGTCTCATTCAAAAGAGACTGCCTCATTTCCGCTTGTGAAGACTTATCCGGAGGAGTAACAGAATTCACATTTGAAATACTATCAGGAGTCTTTGGAGAGCCAGAAGATTCATCTGAAACTTGAGTAGATCCTGAAGAATTATCAGAAGACTGAGATGGACCTGGAGAGTCTTGACTGCTTGATTTGTCAGAATGAGACTGACTCTTTTCAGAATGAGACTGTCTCATTTGGGAATGAGACGATAGATCCGCAGTGTCTTTATCAATTTGAGATATATTCCTTGAGGATTCATTGAATACAATATTGATGGATTCTTCTACTTTGTTCTTGACAGAATTATAAACACGATAAGCTTTGCTTGTTGTAGAATATCCCAAGAAGATTCTTTCAGTAGATCTTGCATCGAACTTGCCTCGATTATTCTGAGTATCTAAAATAAAACACTTGGAACCAAATACTCGAAAATAACTAATGTTAGGAGTCCTTTTCTTAAGCAATTCATACGGAGTTTTAAGCAAAATAGGACGAATAAGTACTCTATTTAAAACATAACAGGAAGTGTGTACCGCTTCAGCCCAAAATTTCCTTGGAAGCTTACTCTCATGCAGTAGAGTTCTGGCAGTTTCCTGTAAAGTCTTGTTCTTGCGTTCTACTACTCCGTTCTGCTGAGGAGTTCGCGGAGCTGAGAATTCATGAGTGATTCCTCTCAATTTGCAGAAGGTTATGAAATCCTTCTCGAATTCACCTCCATGGTCACTACGAATAGTATTGAGCTTAAATGAATACTTAGTCTCAAGGTTAGTAATAAGATCCTAAAACTCAACAAAAGCTTCATCCTTAGTTCGTAAAAATAATACCCAAGTAAAACGAGAATAATCATCAACTATAACAAAAGCATAATTCTTACCTCCCAAACTTACATACCTTCCTGGACCAAAAAGATCTAGATGAAGGAGCTGCAAAGGAACAGAAGTTGATACTTTATTCTTAGCAGTAAAAGAAGTTTTCACCTGTTTTCCTAGCTGACATGTTGTGCAAGATTCAATCTTCTTGAATTTCAGCTTAAGTAGACCTCGTACCAGATCATGAGAAGATATCTTCCGAAGAAGATCCATGTGAACATGACCTAGACGTCGATGCCAAAGATTCTGCTGATCTTGAACAGTAGAAAGACAAATTTCCTCCTGCTGTTCATCAAAATCTAACACGAAAATATTTCATTTCCTTTTGGCAACTAAAGCAAACTCGTTAGTTTGAGTACCAATATAACATACATCTTTATCGAACTTAACCTTATGACCAGCATCAGTAAGTTGACTTACACTAATGAGATTGTATTTCAAACCATCAACTAAACGAACATTAGAAATAGCAAACCTGTCATTACCAATGGTGCATTTTCCAATAATTCTGACGGTGTTTGAATCTCCAAGAGTAACTAAGCCACCTTCCTTGGCAACTAGAGATAGAAACTTGGATTTATCACCTGTCATGTGACGTGAACAACCACTATCGATGATCCATTTATTTCGCGGAACATGGACCTTCAAACAGACCTGCAAGAATTGTTTTATCTTTTAGGTACCCACTTAACATTGGGTCCTGGTTGGTTAGTATCACAAATCTTATATAAATGTCTATCTGATTTCTTAATCCACATCTGAACAATATTAACAGATGTATTAGCAGATTTATATCTAGTAGACGATTTATAAGATGAGTTAGAAGAGTGGCCCTTGATACCACATAATCTAGATTCAGATGTAGGGTGGCCAGCTTTGCCACAATCTCGACATTTCTCATAAGGCATCTTATATTTCATAGGAGCTCGCTTATATCCTCCTTGAAATTCACGTTTCTTGATTGATTCACATCCTAAACCTCCTTTATCAAGAGAAGATTTTTGTTCTCCAAGAAGAGCATTCAAAGTTCCTTCTCCATGGAAATATTTAGCTAAATCCTTTTCAAGTTGTTCAACTTTTTGCTTTAATTCCGGAACCAGTGGATCAGGAGCACTGTCTTCTTTAACGGTTTCTGGATCGACATATATTGACTCTTTTTTCAAGACTTCAAGACATACATCTTTCATCTCAATTTCATTTTTGAGATATTGATTTTCTTCAGTAAGTTTTGAAACCCTTTCAAGCAAGAATTTGTTCTCTGCAACCAAGGCTTCTTCCTTCATGGGGTCATCCATTTCACTAAGAACTTCACTTAATGCTTGTTTTAAATAAGCATTCTTTTTTTTTAACTTCTTAACCTGGACCTACAAATTCAACACGGATGAAGATATAGTTGAATTATACTTAATAGTATGTACCTCATCATTGTCACTGGAGTTGTCTTCTAGTCCAACAAAGCAAAGTTGAGCGACTTCATCGTCTGAATCGATCTCCACGTCAGATTCACCATCACTCCAAGTAATTAATGCCTTCTTTTTGTTCTTCAGCTTGTAGCAGTCCTTTTTGAAGTGCCCTTTCTTTCCACACTCAAAACACGTATCCTTGCTTTGATTCGTTTTAATCTCCTTGCTCGGATTAGATTTGAAGTCCTTCTTTGGAAACTGTGACTTCATAGGTCGTTTGGAGGCATTCCGTTTGGCAAGAAATTTATGAAACTTCTTTGTTAGAAGAGCAATCTCTTCATCAGAATCATCAGGAGACTCGTATGCATCTGCATTAAGTGCAAGAGTTTTCTTGTGAGGAGCTTCATCTTCTTCATCATATCTGCGTAGCTGATTTTCGAATTCTTCCAATTCACTGAACAATGTTAGAGTATCCATAGTCAAAAGCAGTGTTGAATCCTGCAGAATGGTAACCTTTGGAGCAAACTTCTTTGGCAATGCTCTGAGGATTTTCCTATTAATCTCAGATTGAGGAATGATCCTTTTCAGAAGTGAAATAGAGTTCATCAATGTCAAAAACCTCCCTTGAGCATCTCGCACGCTTTCATCTCTTTCCAACCTGAAACCTTCATAGTCACTCATTAGCATACTTAATTTTACTTCACGTACCTTAGACGTGCCTTTGTGGCTGACTTTGATCGTATCCCAGATCTGCTTGGCAGTAGTACATGCTGATACTTTTCTTAATTATGTAGCCACCATGCCATTGAGAAGTGAGTTCATAGCTTTAGCATTGGAGTTCATTGCATTCACTTCTTCAGGAGAAAGATCTTTGAGAGATTTTGGCTTCCCTTCTTTCATGGGAATTGTAAAACCATTCTCTACAGCATCCCATTCGAATGCATCACGCTGGAGAAAGATTTTCATCTGAAACTTCCAGTCATTGTAGTTTTCAGCACCATGAAGCAGTGGTGGATAATTGTTTGAATACCTATCTGGTTGAGCCATGGATCGCTAGCAAAATAAACACTAAAAAGAGAATTAAATGCACCTGCTCTGATACCAAATGAAATTCGATGGCTTGATAGATAATATAATATTCTAACTGTCAAGGCAAATGGGACAGTCTCTTATGCAAATGGGACAGTCCCTTTACAAATGAGACAATAAATGGGACAGTCTTAATTAACTGCAGAAAGTAAAATGCTGAAATAAGAAATGCAGAATGCTGAAAACTGAAAAGTAAAAACACCAGAAGTTTTCACTTGGTTCGGACTCTATACCTAGTCTATGGTCTACATCCAAGTCCCCATGCCAACTAGCATAGAGAATGTATTATATCCACTTAAAACAAAGTACTTACAAACTTTCCTTGATTACTGTAACACCCCAGTCCCACATCGAGGAGATTTGGGACTTCTGTTTAGTTTATAAGGCAAAGTAGTACTACTATGTGCACCAACAAATCATGATCTTTTGGGGGTCTGTGGTGGGCTTGTCGTAATCCAAGTTGGCTGCACTCGGGACAGTATGCTTCGACTTCTTTCGGACTCGGAATCAGGACTTGACCCGGTTTTCGAAAAAGGCTCGGGATTTGACCCGGGTTGTCACAATTACAAACTTGGCCCACTTGAAAGAACCATTTCCCTAGCACACAGCTACCTAGCACAAAGCTACTTGGTCTTCCTGTTGTAATCAAACTCCCACAACCCGGGACAAGTGATATAATACACATTTCAGATACAAGAATATAATATGAAAGTTTACAACTCAAACTAGACTTCTTATTTTCTGGATATGTATCTCGGGTATAGAATAAGAAAGTATTTTCAGATGATGAAAGATTAACGTGAAAGCATTAGCCAAATCTGAAATAATGAGTTGTATACAGATTTTCAAACAAAGGATAAGATAAAAAGATTTGAAAATAAGTTTGTTTGAAAAATATTTGAATGAGACTTTTGAAACTAATTTGTTAGAAGTTTGAAAAAGATAAATTAAGTAAAGATAAGGCTTGAGAGATTTAAACTTTATTTATAAGATAAGATGGTTTTGTTTGAAATAAGGTTTATCCAGATAAATAAGATTTACACAAACCCTAACAACCTAATACTAAACCTGCTGGATAGATTCTGCTCCAAATAAGCAATGTTGAAACAGTCTTGTTGCATTATTCCATTCTGATTTATCTGCATTCTATTAAAAGATCTTATAATCATAAACCCAAACAATTAACACTAAATTAATGGGTAATTTACACAGGTTTAACGGTGTTTATCTAGTAAAAAACATGACATATCTCTGAATCCCTGGGTCCAACTTGGGCTATCAAGCAGCCCTGCAAGAAATTAACAAAAATTGAAACGGCACTGAGTAACCAAAACGACAGCGTTTCATGTTGTTTTTTTTAACTCCCCCACCTCTCAAGCAAAACCCTAACAAAGAGATAAAGCAAAACCCTCATCTTCACTAAACCCCCGATGTCTACGCTTCTTCCTGAACCAAACACAAACGGGTCGGATCCTATGGCACTCCAACCCGAAAATCTTGGTGACCCAAATGCAGCTAAAGATACAGAGAAGCCATTAGCTACGGCTGAAGAGCTTATAGCAAAAGCCATAGCTCCTGTAAAGCAACAATTTTTATGTCATAATCCCATTAAATCTTCAATTCAACAACCCAGTAACGACGTCGTTTTGGATACCAAGCCTTCTTCAAATGCCTCTGTTGTTAAAGAGAAGAAATCTAAACGCCAGGCCAAGAGGGAACGTAAACAGGTTCAATTTTACTTATAAAGATTGAATCTTTTTTAACTGTTTACCGTGTTTTGCATTATATGTGTTCAACTTTTGTATGAATTGTTGCGTAAAGATGGATTCTTTTTTGCCCATTTTTGCGGAAAGTTGCCTAATTGGGGAAAATATTTTTTATCAATGATGAGAAATTAGTTTGAAGTTTTCGATATGATGATGAGTTGATGATATGTATGCCCTTTATGGTTGAGTACATTTTTTAGCTTTATATTATTTTTCGAGAACTGAGCTAGTTTGCAAGATTAATATCTTTGCTTCGAGGTACGGAATTGTTAGTTATAATGTCTGTGTTGCTCGAGGCAGTTGACTATGTGTAAATTGTTTGTTATTTGATTAGTTTCTAGATTTTCATGGTTGTTATTTTAAGCGTGGTAAGTCAATAATGTCTGACTAGTAGGACCCCCTGTAGAGTGTAATTTAGTTGCTTATCGTATTGGATAAAATATGATGTTCTTATATAGTTTGATGAGGATGTAGATGATTTTTCAGAGACGGTGTTGTAGTTTTTTCAGTAGACATTGTATCCGTTATGACCCTTTTTTGTCTACTTACGGAGTTTGGACTTCTTACAAGTGATGTTTCTTTCTTTGTACGCTGATATGTGTTTCTTTTTTATTTAGTTTATATCTTACAATGAATTAATGGCAATAAACGTTTCAAACCTCGCAGGAGCAGAAGTCTGTCCTTCATTTATGTCCTGTGATTGCAAAATCTGGAAATCTTAGTTCATGTCAATATGGAGACAAGTGCCGTTTCAGCCATGATGTAGATGGTTTTAAGTCTGAGGTAAAAGCAACATCCCGGACTAAAATATTTTTCCCAGCCAACTCTTTGTTTTGAGTTTATGTTCCGAAATGCAGAAACCAGTGGATTTGGAGGGAAATTGTCCTTTTTTAAAGGAGGAAGGTCCATGCCCTTATGGGCTGGCCTGTAGATTTTTTGGTACACATAAAGCTGATACTGGGACAATCAGTACTCAAACAAGGGAATCTGAGACTAACGGACTGAGAAAAGATGTTCAGAAGCTCTTGTGGAAAAACAAAATGAAATTTCCCAAGGCTGATGCCCAACTGAAAATACTCGGACTTTTGGTATAATCATACACTTATAAGCCTATCCTTAGTAAATGCTTGTTATGCAATCATATGTTGTTATTACAATGTGTTGAATGATTTCTTTTTTCAATTTACACAACCTGTGAATGTACTTTTGTTACTCACTATAAAGTATTTGATCTTATTTAATAGCAAAAACAGGCTAATTCAAAGAAGAAAGATTTGGCAGATGATGAAGAAGAGGATCTTACAGTTTCAACTGCTTCACATGTTAATGAAGGAAATGGTTGTGCTGAAGTGGACATGAGTATTAGATCTGACTGTTGTACTGAAGTGGTAGAAGAAGATGTCAAGATATATGACACTTCTATGCCTGATGAGCTCAGACCTTTAAAAAAAGCCAAGGCATCAATCAATGAAAGTCAGTCATGTGAAGTAAATAATGGTCTGTCTTACGAAAATGTCTGTGGCACTTTACCGTTGTTTATCGGGTCAGTTATGTAATCTTGGTGTTTATTTTTTGAAATAGGTTCAAGTGTCCAGGAGAAAGATCTAGAGGAGTGCGTGAAACCTACAAGTACAGACAGCCATATTGCTACCGAAACAGACAAAAGCCTAAAAACACACGCTCGAGAAAAGAAACTTATTGATTTTAGTGACAAGCTCTATCTTGCACCTCTTACAACTGTTGGAAATCTTCCTTTTCGAAGGGTTTGCAAGGTGTTAGGTGCTGATGTAACATGTGGTGAGATGGCAATGTGCACCAACCTCTTACAGGTTTGTAGTAATGTAACTATTTTATTTAAATTGGTCAATGAAGTCAAAATGGCAGCTAGTGGAGTATAATTGCTTTTGAATTATGTTTTTGGGTACATGATTTTCTTGAGCATATGAAAAACAACAATGAGTAAATTTTACTCTGAAATCTACTTTTTTCTTGCATGAAGCAGTGTTTTTCCTGAAAAGTATCAAACAGCACCCATAGCATGCTTCCCTTTGATTTAATTCTCTGCTCTGTGTCTTGTCTGTGCTAATTAAGATAAGGTTACTAGTTATTTTGTTAATTCAGAAGCGTCCCGGTATTATTAAGCTGTTAATGTTATTAAAATAATCGTCACACATCTCTGGTCCTTTACAAAACTTTATAGAAAAACGATTCTAAACTACTGGGGTATGTTTATAGGGCCAAGCATCTGAATGGGCTCTTCTTAGACGACATTCTTCAGAGGATATTTTTGGTGTCCAAATCTGTGGGGCATATCCAGATACGGTTTCACGAGCTGTTGAACTTATAGATCAGGAGTGCACTGTGGATTTCATTGATATTAATATGGGGTGTCCAATTGACCTTGTAGTTAACAAGGGTGCTGGGTCAGCTCTTCTTACGAAACCAGTGAGAATAAAAAATGTCTTACAGGTAGCTTCAGGCACTGTGGACAAGCCGATAACCGTCAAGGTATGAAGTAATATTGCCCTGATGTGTATTAATGTTAATGTTGTTCGTTTTGCTAATTAGTTTTCATAGAAATTAAATTTGTACACATATATTTACAATGTTTCTACGTTTGCGTTTCTCTTAAGTTTTTACAGAAGCTGAGCAAAAGTTGGTCAAATTTGGTTTAAATTATAGTATTATTTCAATATTTAACCTGCATTTCAGCCACGAAACTACACCCTTACTAATTATCTAGTCTTTCACAGTTGCTGTTTTTATTTAACTCTCATGTCATGTATTTGCAATAAAACAGATTTAGAAAAGTTTGCATCAAATTAATGGCTTTTTACAGTAATAATAAAGGTCTAATATTTGCTTTTTACTTTTGACTATCTGATGTTTTAGTGCAGCATTTATAATAATAATAATACAGAAATTGTGTTCAATTATTTAACACACAGAAATCGCACCTTGAACTGTATACTGTAATAGCTGACCTGTTTTGTATTTTGGTCGCTTTCAGCATGAAGTTTCATTTATTAGAACTTTAAATTTAAGACCTTCAAAGTTGTGCTAGTCAGATGCTTCAAAGTTTGAACTCCACATTTTTCTCTTATAAATACTTACTAGCTCTTTTTTGTACTCCAGGTACGAACAGGATACTTTGAGGGGAGAAACCGTGTTGAGGGTTTAATAAATGATATTAGTAACTGGGGAGCTAGTGCTATAACTATACATGGCCGATCACGTCAGCAACGATATAGCAAGCTTCCCGATTGGGAGTACGTGTACGGTTGTGCTAGAAAAGCTCCTGATGCATTACAAGTCATAGGAAACGGGGATGTTTATTCTTATTTAGATTGGAACAAGCACAAGACTGCCTGCCCCAACCTTTCCACACTCATGATTGCTCGAGGTGCACTGATGAAGGTTTGTAGCTACGACATTAGTTTGGGGAAAATGAAAATACATTTTGGAAGATTTTGTTATATTGCCCATTGTTTTACGAGTTAAAATGTTTGTAAATTTTTTTGCGATTGCAGCCCTGGATTTTTACTGAAATTAAGGAACAGAGGCATTGGGATATCAGTTCTGCAGAGAGACTCAACATATTAAAAGATTATGTGCATGTTGGCCTTGAACATTGGGGCTCTGATTCAAAAGGTATGTTCATTGTTCAATACATTGATATTTCCCTTTGATTGTATTCTACATTAGTTAATTAATAAAGCTAAGTAATTAATAGAAAAACTATATATGGCCCTTAGATTACAGAATTTAGAATATTGAATTGTTTGGAAGATGTTAAGTTGGCAAGTTGCTGTTGGCGGTAGTTGTAAATGCATCTTATTTCTGTTGTATCTGTTCTACATATTCCAGAGTAAGAAACATTATTATCCTTTTCACTACAGCTACTAAACAGCCATTTTCCTGGAATGGTACATTAGCTCCTTAATGTCACGTCTCTGGATTTCGTAAGGCTCATGGGTAATGAAGGAAGATGATAAACCTCCTTGGTTCCTTCATAATTTTGGACAGTTGTATCAGCGGTTACGTGTTTTAAGTTCGACAAGGATGATAAAATAAAAATCTCTTAAATACCTATCTGTCAAATGTCACTGGTATATTCCATATAATTTGAGTGTGCTATTTGACTTATGCAAACCTGTTCAACTTACCAATTGTGCTGCAACAAGACAGAGATTTCTAATATTTGATTAATGTTGGTACAGGTGTAGAGACAACAAGACATTTCTTGCTAGAATGGCTTAGTTACACATATAGATATATTCCAGTTGGTGTACTAGATGTCGTCCCTGCTCAACTAAATTGGCGGTCCCCTTCATACTTCGGTCGTGATGATCTTGAGACCTTAATGGCCTCCGATTCTGCTGCAGACTGGGTAAGCAATCTTATAAGTTTGCTCGGAGCCAGCACTCTTTTGTAATTTGTATAATCTTAATACTAATGTATAGTATTCTGTATTGTTTTGTTGCCTTTTTTGTTCTGTAGATCAAGATATCTGAGATGTTGCTGGGCAAGGTTCCAGCTGGATTTACATTTTCACCAAAACATAAATCAAATTCTCATGACCGTGCAGAAAATGGCTGATTTGGAGTAATACTACGCTGTACTTCTTGACATTAGGATTTTTACCATTACCAATTTATCTATTTGCTTGCGAAATACAGTTCATCATGGTCGGTTTCAATTATTCATTTGGGTCAGTGCTGCTAAGTGCGCTGATAGCCGGAGCAAGCCCAGGAAAGTGAAGACAGTTTTGTTTAAATAGGTGAATAAATGTATTATGTGACCGACTGATCTTCGGAAGAGAGAGTTGAGTTGTTTCTGTCTTCAACATGTACTGTATCAAGTTTTAATAATTTTTTTCAAAATATAAGAATAATTTAAATCATGTGCTGATTTCTGTGGTTTTAACTATGTTCAGGTTTTAGTCAAGGTGATGAAAAATTGTTTGTAACATCTGGGAAATATCGTATAATTATTTATATCAATATATGATTATTATGTGAATGTTATATGAATTTTTAGTGAATTATCTGGTGTTTGATAATAATATTTGGATGTTTGTATGTAATAAAATGTGAGTATGTTAATTTTAATATGTCCAGAATAAAATATAGATAATTAAGGTATTTTTCTGGTAATTTTTGGAGTGTTAGATGATTTTATATTAATTTATGAATTATTAATTATTTTCTGAATAATTACCAAAATTATTTTATAAAGCCGGGAATCGTCCGACTTCAATCGTTTTTACGTTTTTACAACCCGAAACGCTTCCGAAAACTCCTTCCTAACCTAATTTGGTAATTCCGGACATTTTCCGTGTTTTAACTTTTTCGAGCCGGGTTACGATTTGACCTGTAGGAGTACCGGTATGAAATTTTCGATACGCAAATCATTTCATATATCGATAAGAATTTATATTCTCAAAAGGCGAGACATTATCACTTTAATTTCGTATAAAGTATTTTATAGTAAGCTCTATTTTGATAATTATCCAATTCTGGTATTAAAATCGTATCGTCTTTTCAGTTACTTAGCGGCTAAATAACCCATTTTCAGACCTGATTTATAAATGTAATTATGGAATTATCAAACAAATAAAATAGGTGATGGTTCAGTCAACTGTGTGTCATTGTGGTATAAACTGTTTATGATTTGTTAGATGTGAGGATTAATTTTATAATCAATTATCGAGCTATATCCATTTAATTCATTTTAAAGTGATTTTATTGAATATTTATTCATAAAAATGCTAAAATTGTTTCTAAAATTATTTTTGTTGTGCTATAACTTCATTTATTATTTTTAGGAGTTTATAAAATTTAGAAATCAATATTTTATTTATTATTTAATTTTAAATAATTTTATGATTCCATTTAATTGTAAAATCAACATTTAATACCAAGATATTTCAAAAATCATGAAAAAAATTATTTTGATATCTTTTGAATATTCCGGGAAGTGTGATATATAATTTATAATTTTCTCGATAAAATTTGACGTGCAACTATTTCGTTAAATTGCGAAGAAATGAGTCAGACATTATAAGAAAATAAATAAGTGGTGATAAGAACAAAATAAAATAATCAGAAGAGATAATTATATCTCCTCTTTTCCTGATAAACATCAATTGTCTCCGTCTCTCTCTTCGTTCTCTCCCTCTCTTCAATTCTCTCTCGCATCTCTCGACTGTCTCTCTACAATCTCTCTCAAAATCTCTCTCCGTAATCTCTATCTCTCCCTCTATTGTTTCTTCCCTTTCCGTTTTCCCCTGTTCCTCGGTAATTTTCCGATCGCCGCCTTATATATTCCAGCCTTGGATTCATTGTTCATACCTGTTATTGCTGCATATGTGTTTATATATGTATAATTGTGTGTGTGTGCGTTGCCTTGAACCGCCGCCTCTCCTCGGATCTTTCCGGCAAGACGGTGGCGAGTGGGTGGCGCGTGGCTGCTTTGTTATTGCGGTTCCGTTGTCTGCTCTGTTTTACTCACTGTATTGTGTTGGTCATACCGATGTTTGGCTTGATCATCGTGGGTTTTGCTGCATGGTGTGTTGTTCTTCTTTCCGGTTGCCGCACTTTTCCGGCATGGCAGCCGGACTTGTGTACCTGTGTGCGTGACACGTATTGTTGCCTCTGTGATTTTATTTAATTGTCTGACTGAAATTCTTTTTATTAATTTTGCAGAAAAATATTGATTAACGGTTCGTGATAAAATAAAATTCGTACGAGAAATGATTGAAATTAATCGGTGGAATTCGTATGGAAACCCGAATTTAACGGGTACCGACGAATTTTACCGCCGTCGGCGATGAGCTTCGGCGAGCCGACGGTGGGCGATGATGATTTCTATCTGAGTCCTACGTTATTAATTAAATAAAAATAGTTGGTAAATTAGTTGTGAAACGAAAATGGGAATAAAATAAAAATACGAATGAAAATGCAAAATACAAATAGTATTAATAATTAAGCGAATCGGAGTTTGGGACTTGGTAATTGGATTGTGGATTGAATTATGTCGTGGTTGTTATTGTGATTGGATTGTTGTTGTGGATGGACGTCGATTTGATTTCGACGGGTAGGCCGATAAACAAAGGAAACGCTGCCCGATTTTCGGGAAAATATCCGAAAATACGGGAACGTAACCTATAATTATCGGAGACATCGAATAACTATATACAATTATATTATATGAACTTGACTGCGATTAAGACAAGATAGTTTATAAATAATCGATTATCCTGTTTTTCGAAACGACGAGTATATGTATTTTCTGAAAATAAATACCGAACCGAGTTTCGAAGATGTGAACCATAATTGCTATGTGTATTTCGATAATACATATAAATATGAATCCAGTTATGAAATCGTATGGGTAGAATATGATAACGAGTTGATGTTAAGCTTAAGCGGTTATCTGAATTAGGGTATTTCAACCCTGTAGGTTTTAGACGGAAGACCCGAGATTTGACATCGGACTAGGAACGATCTAGTGATTAGACGTCGAGATCAACGAAGTTCCAACTGAAGGGTCTGAATGTTGGGATCATATCAAGAATAGGAAAGTAGTTTGACGATAAAGCCGAACGATCAAAGTCGAACCAAAGTCAATAGCGGTTAAAGCTTATTGAGGCAAGTACCCTAACCTCACTTATCCTTTAAGTGACGTTTAATTCGATTCATATTATGCAAGTATCTCTATCATCACTTATTGTTCAAGTGATATTTATTTTAAATTTTATCATGCAAGTATTGCTTTCCCTATTCTCAGTTTAGAATTGATAAACATATCGCTGAATTAAATAATTCTGTTTATGCAAGTATTCTGGATTTTTCCTTTTAAATACTGCAAGTATTCCTAACCTTTCTCCTTAAATACTGCAAATATTTATTCTCTCCTATTCTAAGTTCAGAATAGTTAACTGTTTTATATTTCGCTGCAATTACTCTTATTATGCCAGTTCTTTTAAATTCTTGTTCCTATAATTAGATTGCTCTTTTGAGCAAATACCCATTCATTCGGGTTATTTGCGAACCCTAATTTGGGATGTTTTGAAATCAGAATGATTTGATATCAAAATACTCTACGGGCTGGACGATTATTATAAGGACCAGTGATGAACTGGATCCTATGGGCCGGAGATGGACCGGACCCTTTAGGCCATAGTTGCCTGGGTGCCCCATATGTTGGTTGGGTCTATGCAGTTGGGTATAGATCCGCATTATCTCCTGACTGATCAGCAGGTTATAGTGCATATGTTGGTTTCTAGTGTTCAGTCCAATTTATTGTTGTTCGCCATTAATGGCATTCCCTCTTGAAATAAAATGTGATTATGGGTTAAAGTTATTCTTTCTTAGCCCTCAATTTCGGGAAATTACAATGTTTCTAAATATATTCGAGGTTCAGATTGTTGCTGCAGCATTAGTTGCTCAGTGATAGTTAGGATCTTGAATGAATTGAGATCTTCTTAATTATTCAATCCGTCCTTATCAGGCTGGTTTAGCAGGCTAAGTCTATGGAAACTTAGTCGATAACGATGGATACTGAATAGTTAGGAATTTCTTGAACGTTGTTTTATGAATAGTTATTGCATCCATTGCTCAATTATGAAATGATACCAGAAGCTATTTTGAAAACACGCGATCTCTAAAAGCTCTGACAAAAATGTCATTATGTCCTTTGTGATTTATAGCAATACAAATCAAATTGATTTTAAGTTGATAAAGTATATCCTTTATATGATTTCGTGTTTCGCTCTTCAAAATATTTCAGAGATTTTGTCTGAAAGTTTTCTTTGAAATTAATGTTTGAGACTCAAATTATATACTTGCTGGGCATTTTTGGCTCACTCTTGCTTTGTCAATTCTTATTTCTGCCAGAAACAGATAAGGATTAAAGTGAATAGCTTTGATAGACAGCAGAAGTTAGAGAAGTTTCCGTTGCGAGAGATTGAAGGTGTTAGAAGAATGTGACAAGAGCATTAGTTCAAAGGTATATATACTTGTTTTATAGTTGAAGTGAGTTGTAGAAGGTTAGATTCTTGTTTCACACCATGACCTGTAAAAGATCCGGATTCAAGGGGTTATTTATTTATTTCTTTATTCTATGTAAGGATTGTTTAGTGACACCAAATCTTGACCCCGGATTTGGGGGTGTTACAGTTTGGTATCAGAGCTGCAGGTTATTGGTCACTGAAATAAGAATAGGTTAGAGTAAGATATGAATGATAGGTCGTACAGGATAGGAAAGACCCTAGACATATTCAGGATAAATTAAGTTGAGTGCGAATTAGGGTTAGCAGATCCGATAAGGAGTTGGTAAGATAGGATTGATGAAAAAGTTCAAGGCGAATATCACAACATTATAGGTATATTGAAACCTCAGATCATACAATAATAAGGAATCGACGAAGATTGGGTATGTTACCCTACTTTTCATGTGGTTTGAAGGAAATGCGGGTGATCTCGTAAGCATTTGTGTAAGGGGAAACTAGGTGAGTGATGGTATGATTTAATTTAGAATTAGGTAAAAGGAAAGCTTATCGTCGGAGGCAACCAGTGAATGGAAGCTGATGAAGAACCAACGTTGCACGTTTTGAAGGCATCACCGTTGCGAGAAGATTCTTATCACTTATCGGGAGCTGCATGAGGAATAATATTTACCTTCCTAGATATAGGTAAGATTAGCAAGAAGATGCGACCCTATTCACATATAGAACGTCGAATTGCGTGCGTGGTTGTAAGCATAACGTCGAGGATGACGACATGAATATGAAAGACAATGGCAGATGTTAGCGTTGAGTCCAAGTTAGGAATAAAATGGCATATAACGGTGAATGAAATTTCGTCGGCTAATAAATGCATGTATAGTCCAAGGAAAAGTGGAAGAAGTACCAAAGTAGAGAGACCTTATATGGACATTCTTTGAATTAGACATTTTATTGGTAAATCAGGAAGATAGCAAGTAATGTATATAGTAATGACGACCAAAATAATTGATTTCCAAAACTTTAAAAATGAGATTTCGGAAAAGATTTTCTTAATCAACTTTCAGAAGATTTTTGCATAAAATGAGTTTTACAAATGATTTGTCAAACTACTACTTATGTTCTTGTTATTATAAAGAGAAAATGATCTAAAAAGAAGAATGGAATTAGACTTAGTGTTGTTATTCAAAGGGCCAAGTAGACCCATCAGCAGGAAGAAGGTTTAAGGTTGCTGTGAAGAATGAAAGTAAACGTTGTTTAATAAAATCAATAATTAAATCAACATATTAAAATATTATTTACCCCAATTCATGAAATTATTAAAATTTAATGAGATTCGTGATTCGAATGGACGGAGGATGATTGAAGGAAATGGCAGAATCTTCTAGATGATTAGAGAAGAATCGTATTTTATCGACGAAATTGAGGCATTGCGTGATCGATGGGTATTTTACGCGACATAGATGAAATCTGAAGCCGTGATTATAAATTTCGGGAGGACGCGATTAAGATCAAATTATTGAAGCATTTGATGTAAAGGCATTTCCAGATAGCACTTCGAAGCAATGATGTGACTTGAATCGTGAACCTGTACTCGCACGATCCTGAAGACAGATATAGGTGAAGCATGGAAGGTGATCAACACTAATATTCTTTCTTCTAATACGATAGTATATGTTTATCTTGATTCGTGAATACGACTGAGCTTTTTCTGTTGATAAATCATATGAGGCGGAAACGAAAGAACATTTTTGTATCCCTCCTAAATTGTTGCTTTTCTCAAATTCTTGATTCCCAATTGAGACAACAGTGTTATGATATGACGCTTTGTCGAAATGACGAAAAGTCGGGTGGGACGCCACCTAATCATGTGCTGTATGCCATATAGTATGAAAGACTGGCCATCTTGAGTATGAATATGGTTGTCTCATCCTTCACTCATTTTTCTTCCTTCAATCAGTTGTCGCATTGTTATTCCTTATTCCGTTTTTTCAATCAAAATCATATTTACAAACTCTCCTCTTGCATCGAGTCTGTTCTTTGACGATTCCAAAAGAAATAGAATAGTTAGTGCGACAGGTAGAATTACGTGTCAAAGGAGAATATGATTGTAAGTTGATAAATAATGCACTTCAAACTAGAGGATTTCGGCGCGAAATGAATGGTTAGTGAATCGTACATTTATTACAAAATAAGGAAGCAAAGTTATGTGCGTCAGACGCTGCAAACAAGTATCGGGACGATAATCAAAGATCAAGGAAATTCCGAACAATGACTCAGACATGTAATTACGACGTGAAACATCCCTTCGTCGCTGGAAGATACTGTTCGTGAAGACTCAAGATGGAAGAAATCTTAAATGTAATCAAACTTCGAACGTGTACTTCAAGAAATTGTAAAATTTTCTAATTTGCGTAAGTAAGGGATGATGAATCCAATGCTCATACCCGGGTCAGTAACGGAAGTTCGATGCGAAGCCATAAATAGAGATGAAGCAATGGTGACTCGATTGTGAAACTTTTCAAGAAATAATAATCTAACGATTGAGTTTCTACCAGATTGTGATGGTAATAATGGAGACCATGCGCAGTTATTAAAAGATAAACCGATTAATAATGGTCAGAAATAAATTAACAGAATCATGAAATCAAACCTTAAATTCATTAAGGACAATTCGTAATATTCTAAGAAAGGTATGGTTATATTAATCATTGCGGGTTTCAGATCCAATCCCAATTAAAAAGAGATATGTTATACTAGTTAGATGCTGATCAAAGGTGAATTGTGGGAATTGATGATTTAGTTGATGGAAGTGGATGTATATGATTGTGGATGACTTGGTTGATTAATGGTGTCGGCTTGAGTCCGACTGGTAGTCAATGGTGTAGGGGAAGTGCTGCCCAAATTTTCAGAAATTACCCTATAGTTAAGAACAAAGAAGTATATGATCATTCTCGTCAGCATTCCAGATAATTGCAGTCTCGGTTCTTGAGAAAGTTGTTATGACCAAACTGACTTTATGTAATTGGTCTTTGATTCCAGTTAGCTAGTTAGCACTTGGTTTAAGTGACCATTTAAAGGAGTTGATTGATCCACTTTACCAATTAATGGTTAGTTAAATGGAGATCGATTCCAATTAGATTGAGTCAAGCTCTAACATAATTTCCAGATCCGAAATGAAAGATATAGAAATTTGAGAAAAAGTAATGGCGTTACTGTAAATTAAAAAGGCCTAGTTCAATTAGCGTGATGTTATTGAAATCGGGTGTAAGGTGTGATCCTGAAGAATATGTTCTTTTTGATGAATAAAAAGAATAGGAAGTTATTGGTTCATGCTAGTAAGAAGAATATTTCAAGACCTGAAGCGGTTGAATAGAAGTTGCTATAGAATAATGGAAAGCTCGCAAATTCAAGCATCCAATGAACGACGGAGATTGATGAAGTCCGCATGTGAACTCAGGAAAAGAGATGAGAATCAATGAAGAGAAGTCAAACACGTGATTTGTGACACGTCAAGTAAGGCTAAGAAAATAGCTACCGAGGAAATTCGATAATTTTGTTAGTAAGAATTTAAATAGTGTAAATAAAAGCCTTCATTCCAGTGTGAATTCCAGGAATGACCTATTCAATAATAAACAGAGTAATATTACTAAGAAAAAGAAATTTGTTATGTATAAAAAAAAAAGATAATGAATAATGAAAACAAAGAACTAATCAAGACAAGAAGTGAAATCAAAAGGATGATAAAGAAATTTTATAAAATAATCCAGAAAATATATAAGTTGGGAATGTCGGTTGTGCCAGAACTATTAAGAGAATAAGATGGAACGTCGATAGTTGAAAATAGGAGTTCGTTCCAAAAATGCATGTAAGCAGGGGAATGAATAAAGGGATAGGAAAAGTTAGAAATTGAGAGCAGGTTTGATCCGACTTCTGGAATATACTGATACTTATTTTGTTGTTAAATATCAAAGGTGGTATTAATATAGATGATTGGTGTTGACTTCAGTATGGAACGTTGTTAGCATCAAAGTTCATATTTATATCTAATTTAATATGACAATAAAATTAGTATTAGTACCAAGAGTTCGGTTTTGAATAAAGTTATGGTTCATTCTATTCCAAATTAATATTCTATTTAAAGAGTAAAAGATTTCACTTGATGAATCTATTTGTTAAAAAAAAAAAAAAGAAATTGAAAAATACTACAAAATGGTGAGTTAAATGCGATGGTCGAGATTGCCTTTTTAATTGTTAGTTTTAATATATTCAAAACATTTCTAAGCATTAAACGCCATGAGTTTAGTATATCGGGCGGATACGGAGTGAAAGTACAAGAAACCAACTAAAGGTTCTCGAATACGATTAAAAACAATTATAGGCCAGATTAACCAAACAGAAGGAGACGCGAGAAGTAAAGTTGAACAGTCAGGAAAATAGAAGGTGCATAATCGCAAATTGTTCAAATTAGAAAGAAAATCAGATTGGTATAACTCAAGTTAATCCATCAAGACAATGAGATAGATAGAACGGTTACGAATGAGCTGACCCTTTTGTTATAGGCATAACGAGTTCATAAGATATTTAAATGTATATAGCTGAGAAAGGTAATTTAGTTCCCTACGTATAAAAATGAAGGGTGATTCAGGTTATGTGAGTAACTGACAGATTTAATGTCAGTAAAAGACCGCTAAATTGTAATTAAAATAATGAGACCGAGGAATTATAGGAAAGGTACTTGGGGAATATCATAGTTAACGTCAGAAAGCCAATGCGCCCTGGTTCCCGTGCATCATTTACAAATGAAGAAGAAGATTACAGGAACGGTTACCTCCAGTGCGATAGGAAGTGATTACAAATTAGATTATTTGAACGAAGAAACATATGAGGACGAAATTCAACACCGAGTAACAATTGGAAATGCATGTAGGCACGAGTTATTAGAATTAAAAAAAAAAAAAAGAAAAAAAAAAGAGAATTAAGATGTGTTATGTTGCTCCTCCTAAGTAGTAAATAGACATGATAAGTAGAAGTGAGTTGGCTTCACCGTTACTCATACAGCGCATTCATAAGGCGTTTATCTGTAGATATTCGGAAGGAGTAAGCTAGCTCCAGTATATATAGGAGATGGAGAGTTGAATTATGCAAGCAATAAATAAAATATGATATTAGCAAGAGGCTATAAAGGAAAGATTGGTATTATACGTTAAAGTTATGAAAAATTATGAGGTTGAGAGATTAACCTGAGAAAATGAAAGTTATATACTTGAAAAATATTAATATTATTCCTTAGAGTGATTCTGAGGACAG
Source organism: Apium graveolens (assembly GCF_009905375.1). Classification (NCBI taxonomy): domain Eukaryota; kingdom Viridiplantae; phylum Streptophyta; class Magnoliopsida; order Apiales; family Apiaceae; genus Apium; species Apium graveolens. The sequence continues at coordinate 262,467,763 of NC_133652.1, read as the reverse complement.
AATCCTTTTAAGGGGGGAAGGATGTAACATCTGGGAAATATCGTATAATTATTTATATCAATATATGATTATTATGTGAATGTTATATGAATTTTTAGTGAATTATCTGGTGTTTGATAATAATATTTGGATGTTTGTATGTAATAAAATGTGAGTATGTTAATTTTAATATGTCCAGAATAAAATATAGATAATTAAGGTATTTTTCTGGTAATTTTTGGAGTGTTAGATGATTTTATATTAATTTATGAATTATTAATTATTTTCTGAATAATTACCAAAATTATTTTATAAAGCCGGGAATCGTCCGACTTCAATCGTTTTTACGTTTTTACAACCCGAAACGCTTCCGAAAACTCCTTCCTAACCTAATTTGGTAATTCCGGACATTTTCCGTGTTTTAACTTTTTCGAGCCGGGTTACGATTTGACCTGTAGGAGTACCGGTATGAAATTTTCGATACGCAAATCATTTCATATATCGATAAGAATTTATATTCTCAAAAGGCGAGACATTATCACTTTAATTTCGTATAAAGTATTTTATAGTAAGCTCTATTTTGATAATTATCCAATTCTGGTATTAAAATCGTATCGTCTTTTCAGTTACTTAGCGGCTAAATAACCCATTTTCAGACCTGATTTATAAATGTAATTATGGAATTATCAAACAAATAAAATAGGTGATGGTTCAGTCAACTGTGTGTCATTGTGGTATAAACTGTTTATGATTTGTTAGATGTGAGGATTAATTTTATAATCAATTATCGAGCTATATCCATTTAATTCATTTTAAAGTGATTTTATTGAATATTTATTCATAAAAATGCTAAAATTGTTTCTAAAATTATTTTTGTTGTGCTATAACTTCATTTATTATTTTTAGGAGTTTATAAAATTTAGAAATCAATATTTTATTTATTATTTAATTTTAAATAATTTTATGATTCCATTTAATTGTAAAATCAACATTTAATACCAAGATATTTCAAAAATCATGAAAAAAATTATTTTGATATCTTTTGAATATTCCGGGAAGTGTGATATATAATTTATAATTTTCTCGATAAAATTTGACGTGCAACTATTTCGTTAAATTGCGAAGAAATGAGTCAGACATTATAAGAAAATAAATAAGTGGTGATAAGAACAAAATAAAATAATCAGAAGAGATAATTATATCTCCTCTTTTCCTGATAAACATCAATTGTCTCCGTCTCTCTCTTCGTTCTCTCCCTCTCTTCAATTCTCTCTCGCATCTCTCGACTGTCTCTCTACAATCTCTCTCAAAATCTCTCTCCGTAATCTCTATCTCTCCCTCTATTGTTTCTTCCCTTTCCGTTTTCCCCTGTTCCTCGGTAATTTTCCGATCGCCGCCTTATATATTCCAGCCTTGGATTCATTGTTCATACCTGTTATTGCTGCATATGTGTTTATATATGTATAATTGTGTGTGTGTGTGCGTTGCCTTGAACCGCCGCCTCTCCTCGGATCTTTCCGGCAAGACGGTGGCGAGTGGGTGGCGCGTGGCTGCTTTGTTATTGCGGTTCCGTTGTCTGCTCTGTTTTACTCACTGTATTGTGTTGGTCATACCGATGTTTGGCTTGATCATCGTGGGTTTTGCTGCATGGTGTGTTGTTCTTCTTTCCGGTTGCCGCACTTTTCCGGCATGGCAGCCGGACTTGTGTACCTGTGTGCGTGACACGTATTGTTGCCTCTGTGATTTTATTTAATTGTCTGACTGAAATTCTTTTTATTAATTTTGCAGAAAAATATTGATTAACGGTTCGTGATAAAATAAAATTCGTACGAGAAATGATTGAAATTAATCGGTGGAATTCGTATGGAAACCCGAATTTAACGGGTACCGACGAATTTTACCGCCGTCGGCGATGAGTTTCGGCGAGCCGACGGTGGGCGATGATGATTTCTATCTGAGTCCTACGTTATTAATTAAATAAAAATAGTTGGTAAATTAGTTGTGAAACGAAAATGGGAATAAAATAAAAATACGAATGAAAATGCAAAATACAAATAGTATTAATAATTAAGCGAATCGGAGTTTGGGACTTGGTAATTGGATTGTGGATTGAATTATGTCGTGGTTGTTATTGTGATTGGATTGTTGTTGTGGATGGACGTCGATTTGATTTCGACGGGTAGGCCGATAAACAAAGGAAACGCTGCCCGATTTTCGGGAAAATATCCGAAAATACGGGAACGTAACCTATAATTATCGGAGACATCGAATAACTATATACAATTATATTATATGAACTTGACTGCGATTAAGACAAGATAGTTTATAAATAATCGATTATCCTGTTTTTCGAAACGACGAGTATATGTATTTTCTGAAAATAAATACCGAACCGAGTTTCGAAGATGTGAACCATAATTGCTATGTGTATTTCGATAATACATATAAATATGAATCCAGTTATGAAATCGTATGGGTAGAATATGATAACGAGTTGATGTTAAGCTTAAGCGGTTATCTGAATTAGGGTATTTCAACCCTGTAGGTTTTAGACGGAAGACCCGAGATTTGACATCGGACTAGGAACGATCTAGTGATTAGACGTCGAGATCAACGAAGTTCCAACTGAAGGGTCTGAATGTTGGGATCATATCAAGAATAGGAAAGTAGTTTGACGATAAAGCCGAACGATCAAAGTCGAACCAAAGTCAATAGCGGTTAAAGCTTATTGAGGCAAGTACCCTAACCTCACTTATCCTTTAAGTGACGTTTAATTCGATTCATATTATGCAAGTATCTCTATCATCACTTATTGTTCAAGTGATATTTATTTTAAATTTTATCATGCAAGTATTGCTTTCCCTATTCTCAGTTTAGAATTGATAAACATATCGCTGAATTAAATAATTCTGTTTATGCAAGTATTCTGGATTTTTCCTTTTAAATACTGCAAGTATTCCTAACCTTTCTCCTTAAATACTGCAAATATTTATTCTCTCCTATTCTAAGTTCAGAATAGTTAACTGTTTTATATTTCGCTGCAATTACTCTTATTATGCCAGTTCTTTTAAATTCTTGTTCCTATAATTAGATTGCTCTTTTGAGCAAATACCCATTCATTCGGGTTATTTGCGAACCCTAATTTGGGATGTTTTGAAATCAGAATGATTTGATATCAAAATACTCTACGGGCTGGACGATTATTATAAGGACCAGTGATGAACTGGATCCTATGGGCCGGAGATGGACCGGACCCTTTAGGCCATAGTTGCCTGGGTGCCCCATATGTTGGTTGGGTCTATGCAGTTGGGTATAGATCCGCATTATCTCCTGACTGATCAGCAGGTTATAGTGCATATGTTGGTTTCTAGTGTTCAGTCCAATTTATTGTTGTTCGCCATTAATGGCATTCCCTCTTGAAATAAAATGTGATTATGGGTTAAAGTTATTCTTTCTTAGCCCTCAATTTCGGGAAATTACAATGTTTCTAAATATATTCGAGGTTCAGATTGTTGCTGCAGCATTAGTTGCTCAGTGATAGTTAGGATCTTGAATGAATTGAGATCTTCTTAATTATTCAATCCGTCCTTATCAGGCTGGTTTAGCAGGCTAAGTCTATGGAAACTTAGTCGATAACGATGGATACTGAATAGTTAGGAATTTCTTGAACGTTGTTTTATGAATAGTTATTGCATCCATTGCTCAATTATGAAATGATACCAGAAGCTATTTTGAAAACACGCGATCTCTAAAAGCTCTGACAAAAATGTCATTATGTCCTTTGTGATTTATAGCAATACAAATCAAATTGATTTTAAGTTGATAAAGTATATCCTTTATATGATTTCGTGTTTCGCTCTTCAAAATATTTCAGAGATTTTGTCTGAAAGTTTTCTTTGAAATTAATGTTTGAGACTCAAATTATATACTTGCTGGGCATTTTTGGCTCACTCTTGCTTTGTCAATTCTTATTTCTGCCAGAAACAGATAAGGATTAAAGTGAATAGCTTTGATAGACAGCAGAAGTTAGAGAAGTTTCCGTTGCGAGAGATTGAAGGTGTTAGAAGAATGTGACAAGAGCATTAGTTCAAAGGTATATATACTTGTTTTATAGTTGAAGTGAGTTGTAGAAGGTTAGATTCTTGTTTCACACCATGACCTGTAAAAGATCCGGATTCAAGGGGTTATTTATTTATTTCTTTATTCTATGTAAGGATTGTTTAGTGACACCAAATCTTGACCCCGGATTTGGGGGTGTTACATTGTTCGGATGCAACGTCAACTTTTTATAACTTAATATATTGCTTACGTTTTAATTTGTCTCAAATTACTTGGTAAATTTTGATTTCGACACTTGTTTTAAGGTGCATTGACTTAATAGTTATAGTTTCTTTTTTATTTTTTAAAATAAAATTAATTTAAAGGATATTTCAAAAAATAATAAACGTAACTAGACGTTCATTGCACCTTAAAATGTCAGACAAACAAGCTCCCTTTATGACCTTATATGAGTTCTTAAATTTAGTTATAAGAATTTTGAAAAAAATGACACTTTAACGGTATTTTAGTTCTTCTTTAAATCATTTTTTAAATCGTTCTTTCTTAAATTATTTCTTAAAATTCAAAATCATGTGTTAAATCACTAAAATTAATATTTTATAATATTTGTAAGAAAATCCACTAGAATACTGTTGAACTCGTTCTAATAATCTGATTCCTAAACGGTCACGCCTATAAAAAATGTGGTTCGTAAGAATCGAACTCAAGTTATTTCATTCAACTATACAACCTCTTACCACTACACCATGTTTTCACATGTTCTTTTTATCATACACATAATATGTAAATGTGCTAAATTAATATTTTATTTAACTTTAAAGATAATTATTTGAATTCCGCAAAAAAAGGATAGTTAGTTGAATATTTGTACACTTAATTTTAAAGAATTGAATTACAGATATAAAATTAGACATAGTACATAAATTGATTATTATCTTATTTATTAATCATTTTTTAGTTTGAAAATATATCTCATATATTTTCAACATATTTTTTTTATAAAAAGTAATTAAAATATACATATATAATTTTTTTTAAAAATATTGAATATAAAATTGCTTATATATAAATAATTTATATTGGTATTACATATTTACATAAGTTCGAATTGTAATGAGTTAATGCATTTTAGAACTTAACTCATTATTCAAAAAATACTTGAAATTTGAATACATGACCCGGCCGAAAAACATCGTCACATTATACGTTTAGTAAATTTAAATTACAAGCTCGGCGAGAATATCTTACCAATAATGTGAAATTTTTTTAATATCTTATGTTAATATAAATTAATGTGTTTGAGTTTTTATAGGATCAAGTCAATTGATTATTTATATTAAAATTACTAACTTCAATGGTAATAAATAATTATTTTTGGGATTTGTCCCAATTTTAAGAATATTTGAAATTTGAAATGAGATCTCACTAGATTTGTTAAAACTATGATTATATATTAAATCGATTTATTTTTCATTTTTCACTTTAAAAAAAACTAACGTTTTAAAAAGAATTCTTTTAGATCAACAATATTCATTGATCAAGATAATATTGTACAAATATTTTGAATTATTTTAATATTTTTAATTATTCAAATAAAAGTTATATCTATTGTATATTGTAGCATTTGATTCAATGCATTTTATATTTTTTAAAGAAAAAAATATATATTGTTTAATAATTTGAAGGAATTAACCAATTCAACTAATATTTATAAAACTTTATCGAACTGAAATTTTTTAATTTTAGAAGAATATTATAAAATATTATGAAGTTATTACATGAAAAAATATTAGAGTCGTAATGAAAAAAACTTCAAAACGATTTAAATAAATATATAAATACAATTTTTTTTTCGAATTCTTGAAAAAATATCATGAATATCAATAATAAGTCTTAAAAATATATAATTCATTTTTATGTTACAACCATGATTGATACTCAGTTGCGTAAAAAATATATATGGATTATTTGTCAGTGATAATGTGAATACCATATATAAATTATAGCAATTTATTTCTTACATGATTTCAATTTTTGAATAATTTTAAATGCATGTTATTTAAGTAATCAATTATCTCGCTAGATGTTAATAATGATTATACATGTACATAAATAAGATATTTAGCATATAAATAATTGAAACCATCATAATTTACTAAGAAATGTAACATACAATAATTTACATGCTAACACACACACATACATATAACTTAATCTTACTTTGTTAACAGTAGTGTAAATAAAAAACTAACATTTTCCCATACATACATATGTTGAATTTCAAAAACTAATATTTTTCATTAAAATCAACTTTAATATTAACAATAATGTAAATGTTACATTATTGTATATTATGATTGCAAGTCATTCTGACTTCAGTTATGCATTTTTTATTTTTTTAAATTGAGTAAGTTAATTGTAAGTTAGTAGTTAACTCAGTAATAATATAGAGCAGTACATATAGTTTATTTAAATAAAATTCAAGATTTTGGTCAACTTTGTATTCAACATATATGTTAATTTGTAGTTTTTTATTTGTAAACATACTAACGACATTCTAAAGATTAAGTTTAATCGTTTCGTTTTAAACGTACACTTACTACCCTATTTATATTAATTCATTAAATATAAAATAACGGGTAAGAATAATATAATATAATAATAGTTGAGAAGATATTCACTCCTAAAAGTGAAGAAGCATTCAAAGCTCCTCATGTTATAGAGGGGTACATGAAGTTTGTTGGAGAGAAATTTTATCTCTATTTCTTCAAAATTTGACTGAAGAGCCTATATACGGATATTGTTGAAGTTGCTCTATAAACATTATAATTGTATGATGTATTAAAAAACTCTAAAAAATGACATGTGTCTCGCACGAGTTATTATGCTAGTTATACCGTTATTTAAGATTATCACAATCATACATTCACATAATATACTTATTTTATTATCCACTATCTCTTTTATGTGGCTAAAATTAGAGTTAAACCTGAATTTCTTAAAGTGCGTGATATATAAACAAGGTCATTCAAAATGAATGGGACGGAGGAAGTAGTATGGGCAAACATCCACCTCGAGGCAAACAAAAAAACCTTCGGCAAACACCAAAAATTGAATGGAAAAATCTTCAAAAAAAAAGAAATTTTTTTTCGTCACCCAACTTATTTTGTCTTTAGAAACTTACCATTTAACTATATTTTTTTTTCTTGTACTGACTAATGTTAGGTTTATTTTTTTTTGTCACTAACGTTAGGTTCAGATTTAATTATTAGCATTATTTCAATTTTTTGTAGCATTATTTAAAACATATTGGTAATTTGTAATATTTTAATGATTTGATATATGTCTATATCTTTATATATAGTTTGACACGCATTTTAAGACTCCTTAAATATGTAGTTTCATAATTTTTTTTAACTTTTTCCTTCTGAATAATAATTTAACGTTTAAACTTTTATATACAAAAAAAAATTTAAAAAATAAGTTATGCAAATATGTTTGTAAGAAAAATATCTTGTGAGAGTTGTTTGATTTAATACCAAATTCACATTATTATAACATTATTTTATTTTTGTATTTATATATATACTTGTTTCACCATTTCATTAGAATGCATGAGTTTATAGTTTTGATTATGGGTCGATAAGAGTTGCATGAAGGAGTTGTGATTAGTGATTTCATTGGGTTTTTGAAACTGTCGTTTGGTAAAATATTAATATGTAATTTCTTAATGTTTTTAGTACTTTATGATCAGTTTGCTAATTTCATTATATTGATTTTTTTATTTTCTTATTTCCCAATAATTTTAGTACGAATTATGATGCATCTTCCTAATAATTCTAGTTTTGAGCTTAGTACCCCACCTAAAAAATAACAAACGTATATGAACTAATTGTATGCGTCTGTTTATAATGTATATATGTCTGTTCTGACCAGATGTTTAAAATAATATGTGTGCTTCAGGCGTATATAATTCGGACATTATACGACTCCTCCATATGCATCTGGCAAACTCAGACGCATATAAACTTTCTTATAAGACATATGATTTTTTTGTATTAGTTATCACTATATTTTAATAATGCTATAAAATGTTGACAAAATACTAATAATCAAATCTGAACCTAACATTAGTGACTAAAAAAAATCCGAACCTAACATTAATGAGTAAAACAAAAAAAATTATAGTTGAATAGTAAATTTATAAATACACAAAAAGTTGGGTGACGAAAAAAATCATTTTAAAAAAAAAAATATCTGAACCCTCTTCTCCTACCTTTATTGTTGGAGAGGAGATCAAATCTTCCCTGTCGCTTATGATGCAATTTCCACTCTCAAGCTTGAGCACATACCGGGGGCAAAGACCTTGGTTCATTGATTGATCTTTAAATCTCTTTAATCGGCCTAATTTAGTTATTTAATAGTAATTGATTCGAGGATGTTCATGGTCAATGTTATTAAAATTGATAACCGACCCCGGATCCTGCAGCGATAATCGGCAATTAATCAGAAATAATAATTGGATGTAGAGTATATTTTAATAATAGATTAATATTTAATTTATTATCATTAACATATTAGTTTACAAAAATAATGTAACAATTACTCGGATATTAAAAATTGAATAAACAAAATAATTTACTGGAACTAATTTGTAAAATCAGAAATCTGATGATGATCGAAGATGATTATGATTAAAATAATTTTATTTTTTAAAACACAATTTTCAAAATTAAGAGAATAATATTCCTGACATGTGATTTTTAATATCAAATATTATTGATATTTTTGTATTGTACATAATTTTCTATAATTACAATAATACCCTCGTATTTTTATATAAGAATTTTTATTTATCACAGAAAATTTAGTTGAGTAATCTCAGAAATATTATTCTCGAAAATTAATAAAAAACAGATAATGAATTGCGAAGGATAGCGAAAAAATTGAAACTCATGGCGGGATAATTCTCCATTCTCGTTCCCTACCGTAATCGTGATAATACATACACACTGACACACATAATACACGCACTGCAAAACCTCAGCTTCGAAAAAGATGTCGAAATGGGACTACCCCAGGCTCCCCCTCAACGGAATAGTGTCACTACTCGCCGAATCTCAAATCGCCAGCGTTTCCGAGTCCGATTTACTCCACCCCAGCCCCGATTTAGTAATAAGCCTCTACAAACGTATCCTCTATTACCTCGAGTTATTTCAGTATGAACTCTCTCTCTCTCTCTCTCTCTCCCTCCCTCCCTCCCTCGCTCTCTCTCGCTCTCTCTCCCTCTCCCTCTCTCTCCCCTCTCCCCCTCTCCCGCTCCTCACCTCCCCCTCTCTCCATCTATCTATCTCCCTCTCTCTCTCTCTCTACGTATAGGCAAATGTATTCTCTTAACTTAGGGGTTTTGTGTTGATATTTTGGTTGCAGGGAAGATGATGGAAAAATCAATTTTGATGCATTGCAGCAGTTTGAGAATCCGGATCTCCATTTGGAGTCGGTTCAAATTATGAATTTGTTGCAGAAAATTAGGGGTTTTGTTGCTGCTCTTTATTGCCCTAGAAAATTTAATCTTAAGGATCTCGTTAGGCCTGATTCTGATCGTACTGAGTTTTTTCTCAGTGCCGTGCTCAATTTCATTCTCTACAGGTCCCTTTTTATCTCAATTTTTTTTATTAATGTAAGTTAATCCCTCCTTTCAAGTTACAAATCCACTTTTAAAAAAATTGTTTGAATTTAGTTGTCCACTTCAACTTTCGGTGCAAATTTATATTTCCAAATTCAACTCTACTTCACATATCTCTTATTTATATTTCCTAGATCAACCTCATTCCGCATATAATGGTCAATTAATGCAATTAATTTATCAACATTCAATTTTCTTAAAATACGTGATTTTTTGAAAGTGGACATCTAATTTGAAACGGAGGGAGTACTAATTAATCAGAGGATTTAATTGAAAATGTATATATAATTGAAGTCGATAACCAATTGAGTAATACTAACTTATAAGAGTTTTATTGATGTTATGGTTTTTAGACTTATAGCTTTAATTGCTTATACACGTTATGAACATATGTCCATAGATTAATATTATCTCATTTATTACCATTTTCCACCACATTCCATTACTTCTAACCAAATGTACTTGCTACTTAAGTCGGTTTTATGCCAGAAATGGAATGATAATCGCTTTCACCAGATGTTACTTAAACTTAATATATTCCTCATAAATTTAAGAAAATGCAGAATTTCCCCCCTAAGGCCTAAGCTTAAAACTTCTAATAATGTTCCTCAAAGTTACCTAAATGGCTAACATAGGAATTGCAAAAGTATTTCTTCAATTTCGTTAACAAGTTTCAATGAATGTAGGTTTGTTAGGTGAAGACTGTGAGGAACATGTATACAATTGAAATTTGGGGCATAGTTGATATATTGTTTAGCCTATCAGGAAAAGCTATGCAGTTGCGTGATTAAGAAGTTCTTTTGGAATCTTAATATAATGACAATCGGAGCTTGGAGGTCATTGTTATTTTTGGAGTTTGAAAGTTAGCCTTGTGAACAATGTTGATATTTTGATTTCTTGTATTGGGTTTCTCTATCTTTTTGCTTGTCGGCAGTGTTATCGAAAGCATTAAGCGCACCGAGGCGCAAAACTCTCTGGAGCCTAGGCGCAAAGTGCAAAAGCGAGGCGCGCGCTTCTTAGAAGCTAGGCACATGTTTTACAAATTTTTTTATTTATTATTTAGGATATATGTATATAGGTTTATAATATAATTATACTTCATAATATATTAAATCACACTTTAAGCCAAAAATAACTTAATTTATCCTTTATAATATATTAAATAATACTTTTAGAGGGAAAAATTCCAGGCAAAATTCCAGGCTTCTAGCTCCCAACATGTAGATATTTTATCAATCATCTTCCCCAAAGTCATCTTCATCGAAGTCTTCATCTTCAAAATCCTGATCTGACTCTTCTTCATGTATTAAAGTGTTCTCTTCAAATTCAAACTCCCGTTCTTCTTCTTCGTCCTCATCTATTAAACGTCGAGGCCTCTTACCTCTACTCTTTTTTGAACTTGAAGGATTGGGGTTATTTTGAACCCTATTAGACTTTGAGGCTGATTTTGATTGCGACCTGGAGTTATATGCAGGCTCTCTAGCACCTGAAGCCTTTTCAACTGTTGACCAATTTAGTCCATCATCATCGGAGAAGACCTGCTCATCATCTTCATTTGATTTCCCGTCCAGGTTTTCAACCATCCACTCATTGCTTTCATCAACATCAAGAAGTGATGTAGGGTCAATTTTATCTCTTAATTCAAAGCGTCGTCTCAATGCTCTGTTGTATTTGACATATACTAAATCGATTAGTTTTTGTTGGAGTCTGTTCCTCTTTTTACTATGAAGCAGTGTTGTGAAAAGCATGCCTAGGGGCAAAGCGAAGCAAAGCGCACCCTTAGCGCCTTATATATGTCGAGGCGAACAACTTCAATCAAGCGCACACTTTTAGCCTTGAAGCACAAAGCGCGCTTAAGCACGAAGCGGTAGAAAAGCGCGCTTTAGCGAAGCTAAGCGCTTAATAAGATATTTAATTTTATTGGGCCATTTTTAAGGCCCAAAAGTACTAACTCATAACAAAAAAAAAGAATTTTGGGTCACTTTTAAGGCCTAAAAGTACTAACCCATAACAAAAAAAAGAATTTTAGGCCCAAATAAAAAGGCTATATCACGCTCTCAGCTTTCAATGACTTTAAAAGGGGAAAACCCTAGCCGTTCTCTCCTCTCATTCTTATGAAGAGCGCCATTCAGCAGTCAGCACAAACCCTAATAATAAAGTAAGTATCTTCTCACTTACTTTCTCTGTCTACATGTTTATACATACATACATATATATATATGTATATATTATCTTCCTTGTCTTCTGCTCCTTGTCCCCATATATATTATATAACCCATACATATTCACATGCACATATTTAAAGTTTATTATATAAACTTAAAGTTTACTTATACTTTATCTTTCAGATTGTTAATTAAAGATGACTAGCAAAGCTATTGATCCCGCTCATAAATATGCCACTCGAAACCCCACATGTTTATACAAGTTCACGTGCAATTTCTGTGGAAAAGAAACAACAGGAGGAGTTTTTAGAGCAAAAGAACATTTAATTGGAGGTCGAAGAAATGCAAAGAGCTGTCCAAAAGTTCCATCAGAGGTGAAAAAAGAGATTGAAGAGTACATGGCTGGAAAAAAGCATGCTAAAGAGGATGAGAAAATAACATTTGAAAATCTGGGATCAGATTCAGAAGAAGATTTAGGGGAGATTGAAATTCTGCAGAAGAGCCTAAAAAAGACATCTGGTACCTCAACTTCAAACCAGAAAATGAAAGGGCCACTTGATTTATTGTTGAGACCTCATCCTGAAAAAATGGTTAAAAAGCGTAAGGGGCAGACAAGGTTGGATGAAAACGACGCTGTTAAGAAAGAATTAAGGGCCAGGGCTTGTACAACTTTTGCAAGATGGATGTATGACGCTGGTATTCCATTCAATGCAGTGAACTACAATAGTTTTGATACGGCAATAGAGGCTATCGGACAATATGGTTCAGGAATGAAACCACCAACTTACCACGAGGTTAGAGTGCCATTACTGAAGAAAGAAGTGGATACAGCAAGAAAGATTATGGCTGAACACAAGAATGAATGTGAAGCTAATGGTTGCTCGATCATGTCCGATGGTTGGACAAACAAAAACCAGAGGACATTGATTAACATTCTAGTTAACTGTCCTAAAGGAAGCTTCTTCATTGAGTCTATTGATGCATCATCATATTCAAAAACAGGACAAAAGGTTTATGAGCTGGTATGTTGAAATGGTTGGGCCGTCAAATGTTGTGCAAATTGTGACAAATAGTGCTTCTAACAAAAAGTTTGCTGGACGAATGCTAGAAGCAAAGTATGAACATCTGTTTTGGACGTCGTGTGCTGCACACCGGAAGCAATTGCTTTCTCTAATGTTTTCTTGATTCTTCCAAATTTGCAAATGTCTTCTAATATCAAATTGTCTTCTAATATCAAATCCATGCAGTGTGCAGCGCACGGCGTCTAAAACAGATTCCAGCATTCGTCCAACAAACTTATTGTTAGAAACACTATCTATCACAATTTGCACAACATTTGACGGCCCAACCATTTCAACATGCTGAGAAAGCAGCTCATAAACCTTTTGTCCAGTTTTTGAATATGATGTTGCATCAATAGACTTGATGAAGAAGCTTCCTTTAAGATAGTTAACTAGAATGTTAATCAATGTCCTCTGGTTTTTGTCTGTCCAACCATCGGACATGATTGAGCAACCATTAGCTTCTCATTCCTTCTTGTGTTCAGCCATAATCTTTCTTGTTGTATCCACTTCTTTTTTCAGTAATGGCACTCTGACCTCGTGGTAAGTTGGTGGTTTCATTCCTGAACCATATTGTCCGATAGCCTCTATTGCCGTATCAAAACTATTGTAGTTCACTGCATTGAATGGAATACCAGCGTCATACATCCATCTTGCAAAAGCTGTACAAGCCATGACTCTTAATTCTTTCTTAATAGCGTCGTTTTCATCCAACCTTGTCTGGCCCTTACGCTTTTGAACCATTTTTTCAGGATGAGGTCTCAACAATAAATCAAGCGGCCCCTTCATTTTCTGGTTTGAAGTTGAGGTACCGGATGTCTTTTTTAGGTTCTTTTGCAGAATTTCAATCTCCTCTAAATCTTCTTCTGAATCTGATCCCAAATTTTCAAATGGTATTTTCTCATCCTCTTTAGCATGCTTTTTTCCAGCCATGTACTCTTCAATCTCTTTTTTCACCTCTGATGGAACTTTTGGACAGCTCTTTGCATTTCTTCGACCCCCAATTAAATGTTCTTTTGCTCTAAAAACTCCTTCTGTTGTTTCTTTCCCACATAAATTGTACGTGAACTTGTACAAACATGTGGTGTTTCGAGTGGCATATTTATGAGCGGGATCAATAGCTTTGCTAGTCATCTTTAATTAACAATCTGAAAGATAAACTTTAAGTTTATATAATAAACTTTAAGTATGTGCATGTGAATATGTATGGGTTATATATTATATATGGGGACAAGGAGCAGAAGACAAGGAAGATAATATATATGTATGTATATATAAACATGTAGACAGAGAAAGTAAGTGAGAAGATACTTACTTATTATTAGGGTTTGTGCTGAATGGCGCTCTTCAGAAGATGAGAGGAGAGGACGACTAGGGTTTTCCCTTTTAAAGTCGTTGAAAGCTGAGAGCCTAATATAGCCTTTTTATTTGGGCCTAAAATTCTTTTTTTTTTTATGGGTTAGTACTTTTGGGCCTTAAAAGTGACCCAAAATTCTTTTTTTGTTATGGGTTAGTACTTTTGGGCCTTAAAAGTGGCCCAATAACAATAAATTTCTTATTAAGCACTTAGCTTCGCTAAAGCGTGCTTTTCTACCGCTTAAGCGCGCTTTGTGCTTCAAGGCTAAAAGCGTGCGCTTGATTGAAGTTGCTTCGCCTCGACATATATGAGGCACTAAGGGTGCGCTTTGTTTCGCTTTGCGCCTAGGCACGCTTTTCACAACACTGCTTGTCGGGATGTACAAGGTTTAAACTTCTTAGTGTCTGTAATTAAATTTATAAGTTTATTACGGAAAAAATCAAATTATGTGAAGCAACTTAAGCGGTTACTTTTGTAACTTAACAAGTTATTCAATCACTAGTATTGTTTTATACTTCATGTTTGTGACCATACATGTAAATTACATCATTATATTTCCTTATAGTTTTAAATAGTATTAGACCTATTTAAAAGTGAACATCTTCCAGAGGAACAAAATTGGATATTTTGAATCCAATAATGGAGGAGATGATGTTGATTGATGACCGGCGAAAAGTGTTGGAGGGCAAAACTTCAGAGGTATATCTAATTGTCTGTAATTTATTGAATTGAGATCAGTGCTTAAAGTGTCAATGTATTGTCTAACTAGTGTCCTGCAGTTAAATGCAGAGATAGAAGAGTACAACAAAGCTAGAGAAAGTTCAATCCCACTTGTTCAAGAAGTTGAAGCTAAAGTTAAAGAATTGCATCAGACTATCCCTGGTCTTAACAGTCATCAGATGTCTTTGAAGGCTTCAATTAAAAAAATGAAGGAGAATGCAAAAGAAATGGATGAAAAGGTTGTACTAGTGCTTCTTAAGCACCTCCAACAATTGTAGACTGAAGATAATGTGCAAACATAATTTAACTATGTTGATATAACTATTTGGTGCCAAAATCTCTTTCTTATTATTCCAAACAATTGAAGTCAATAGCTAATACTCGAATAAAACGATTTGAAGATAAACAACAATGGTGTCATTTTGAATACTAGAAATATTTAACTTTTATGTATGTTTTGACTGCCGTTTCGATTTCCTATCGCAGATTTCCAGTGCTGAGTTTGCTTTGGTACAAGCTGTCCAAGAAAATGCCAATTTACGTTCTAAAATCGTTCAGTCACCGGATAAATTGCAGGTACTTGTAAATTGTAATGTTGATAAATGAGGTATCCTCGTGAACTGCAGGCACGTTTTAATATATATGTACATGAAAGATTTCAAATTAGCTCCGTATTTATAAAAAAATTGAAGCCTTGATATCCTTCTGATGTCTTTTTCTTTCTTGTTTGATCATTTTTTTCAAGATTATTCATATTGAAATATTGTTTTCATCTAAACATTTCAAATAGTGAGTGAATGGAGATGGTGTACCAGCATATGACTTGTATACTGTTACAGGAGTTTACTTACTTTTTTGGTGTCTAAGTTTCGTTATATTGGTGTGTGCGGAGCATCCATTCCCAAACTTTTGCATCAACCCCAGCCCTCATTTTTTATTGTTTTTTAATGTTTTTAATTCTCGCAACAAAATTCTTCATTCCTCAATTTTTTTAACCCCTTTCCATCTATATTCTAATTTTGGTAGGTGTTCTGTATTGTTCAAATTTTTCAACATATTTTATGATAGTTAGTATTCTAATATCTTTATCAAATTTAAAGAGAGCCTTAGAGGAGCGAAAAGCAATCCTAGCAGAGGCAAAGAATGCTGAAAGGTCAGCAATGCTATCTTTTCAGGAGAAGACTTCCACTTGTGAAGTTTACACAAAGGTATTCTACTACTGATTCTTCATTATTCTTGGTGTGTCTGAGCTGAACTAGTAAAAGTTTGTACATGTGTTTCTTCACTTGTGTAGCTACCCGGAATATATCTGAGGGCTTTGTTTTTTTGCTTATCTCTGGTTGGGGTTAAAGTTCAATTATCTAGAAAACAAACTCTAACTTTGATTTTGAAGATTAAACTCTGCGAACTCTTCTTGCATCCAGTTATAGTTCTTGAAATATAGTCGAAATTTTATAAGCCTCCAACTTCCGGTTCTACTGGCTCTATTCAGATTTAATTATTTATATTATGATAGGTTTAGGACAATAAGGCCAGGTGACGAAACAGAACTGGGAAATGGGTTTTAACAACTGTATATGATAGGTCCATCAAGATTACCTGGCACAATAATAGAATAACAGCAATCCAGAGTATAAGCTAGAAATTTCTGTGGAGTTTCTTATGTGTAGAAAAAATGTTTATAGTTCTGAATGTAGTATGAAATAGGCCGAGTATTAATGCATGAACTAATTTAAATTGTAGAAGTTGGAATCAAAAGCTTGTTTGGTGGTCTAATGAGATAACAATCTAACACTAATTTCTGAATTTGCTAAGCTTGTTTGATGTTCAGATGTACATTCACCACAATAACTTTTATGCAATAGCTTGAACAAAATTCATTCTGATCAAGGCATAATCCATTATTCAGCTTGTACATCCATGGTGATCTGGGGTACAATTTTTCTATGTCTAGTAATCAGCTTGTAAATTAGACTTGTAATTTTGTATTACGGAATTCATGGTTAGCTCACATAGTTCAGTTTGTATTGTAATTTTCATTTTATAAAAATTAAGAACTGAACTGTTAATTGAACCGAAAAACTGTATATTTTTGGTTTGTCTATGGTCAAAAGATAGGAATTGAATTGTGTATCGATTTTCGAAATAATCCGAACTGACTCGATTCATGCACACCCCTTATCAAAGTATTTGAGCCTAGTCATATTTAATTAGATTGGTACAGATGATAGGTTGGGTAAAATCGGGTGACAAAATAGAACTTGGAAGGGTATTTCTTTTGTTACCAACTAAAAGAAAAGAAATGATAACTTGTAATGTTTATTCTGTGTCAGGCGTCCGAGAAAATGTCAAAGCACTTTGCTAAGATGCAGGACATACAAGAACAGGTTTGATACTCAAACTGATTATATTTACCTGTTTAATTTTCCATCATTCATAAACAATGTTTGTGGGTTCAAGTGGTTATAGTTATATAGAAGTTGGTCTTAGCTGTTAGATAGGTGAGTTAATCCTATTGTTTGCTAGGCAAAGTGAAAAGATTACCCATGTATTCAGCACTTCAACTTTATCATCTTTTAAAAGAAAATTTAGTTTACGGTATCTAATATGCAATATGCTGCTCCTTTGATAGTCCATTAGCCAAGGTTACAACTTTTGACAGTTGTTCCATCTTCCATCCATTAAACTTTAATAGCATGACTGTGATCTAAAGAACCCCTTTTCAAATAGGTGAACTCTGCAAAAGCAATTGAAAAGGAAATGAAGGTTCTAAAATTAAAGCTGGCCGATGAGGGAGTATTGGACAAGTCTCTTGAGGCTAAATTGGTGGAACGACAAGGCAGAGGTTGCACACTTTGTTTAGTTCAGATTTAGTCCTTTTTCTCTTGGTAGTAACTAGGGTGACATGTCTTAATCAGCGAACCAACGGCATGAACTAAAAAAGCAATTAGAAAAGGAAGGAGTGCTCAACTGTGAGGCAGCTACTAAAGAATTGACAAATGTAAAGCTCGAAGTAGAATCGAGAAAGCATCACTTTGAATTAAGGAAGAGAAATGTTGAAGCACTTCTTACTGAGGTACACTCAGAATCTTTTGATTATTATTTTATTTGGTTTATATTCCTTGTACAAAAAGTTCAACTAAAACATTGTTATTTTTTTGTGTTTGATTGCTAGGTGGATACTATAGAGGCTAATATCAAATCAGCAAAAGATTCTTCAGCAGCTAAACAGCAAGACTTAGGCTTGAAATCTGAAGAGATTGTAAAAGAGGTATAATATGTGCCTTTTATGCTTCGATACATGTTAGCTTTTTATCCCATTAGTCACACAACAGCAGCTCATGTTTTGAGCTGTAATTTTTATTACATAAGGTCTTAAAATTGTTGCCTGTTGGTACAAGTGCGCCTTATATGACTTGATTTACAAATATGATGTGCAGTTTTACCAATATAAGAACCGGCTTGAAGACTCATGGGCACCCCTGGAAGTTCGCCGGTAGTTCTTTAAGGAGCTATCCAGTCTAGCCTTAGCAGGCCTATAAGGAGGTTCACTTTGTAAATCTACTAGCTTTACCAAATCTGGTTTTGTAGTACAAATCTATTTATATTTAACTCAAAAGTATTTCAGCATTTTTACGAGCTCCAGATGACTTCCCAAGTCCCATATTTAACGTAAAAGAACAAATTCGTATGATCGATCACACTTACTGGCAAGGTTTAAAGGGGATGAAGTCGATCCTGATGGAAATTCCATTAGGCAAAGATACTTTGGTTTGTCAATGTAATGTGTGCACTTCAATTAGATGCTCATTTAGAATTCAAAAGCAGCAATGTTCACATACTTGATTAGTTTTAGTTATCCTCCAACCCAGGTGCAGAAGTCTTTCCTGCCAGCTTCACTTTTATTTTCATTGAAATTGACTCCCTTTATGCTTGCACGAGAGTTGCTGCAAGGAATTTCCTGTACCAAATCATTATACATTCACAGCTTCCACAATGTGTGTTGTAGTGATTGTCTACCATGTTTTTTGATTATAAATGCCAGAAATATATTACCTTGTTTCAGTTGGACCAAAGGTGACCCAAACTTGTATTGATGAGTGAAACCAATTTCTTGCTTCATTGTTTTCTTCATTTATTTTCAGTAAGCACTTATTCTCTTAATATTTCTAAAACATTTGGACTCTAGAACTTTTTGTCCAGTTTCTCCAGTTACCTAATGTTAAATGGATGGGATATTCTTATAATCAAATTATTCAGATCCCTCGTTAAAAACCAATGATGCGAATGCGACCTTGTGAACTTGCATTCATCAGCACTTGCACAATACAGGAGTGAACTTGTAGTAATATATGGAGGGTGTTAGTATTTACAACATTTTTTGGGAAAATCCTATATGCAGTGTGTAAGATGAAACCCCCGTTCTGTAATTGACCATAACAAAAAGAACAGAGATTTGAGGAACCGTCTTCAATTTTGATCAAACCTTCAAGCAAGGTTATAGATACAACCTCAAGGGCCTTGACATAGACATCCCCAAGTTGAACAATGTGGATTAGAAACACACAATACAAGTATAATCCGCCAATTTAGAAGAAAAACAAAAGTTTCGGTTGATAAGTCATTTGATATCATCTAACAGTGACTATAAGACTTTCACTCGCTACAGACTACGAGTACAGTTCACAACATAAACAGACCCAAAAAGACGAGCATGGTATTTCATACAACATTCATCATGATCATGACACTAATGAACTGCATATAAAAATCTCCAGAACAGAATAACATTACAAAGTTTGCCAGAAATGACCTAAACAGTAAATAAACTACTCTCATTCCACATCCCATGTAGCAACCGTGAGTTTTCACTTCTAATATCCGTTGACTAGCAGTATAAACCAGCAATCATGCAACAGCTTCATCTTCTTTTTTCACTGAGTTTATAGTCTTCCCGACTTCATTTTTAGTTCCATGGATCCATCCTTCATCAAAGGAATCTATACTTCCGCTTAGTCCATCATCCAAAAAGTCACCAACTCGTTTCACTTTACCGGTGGGCAGAACAGGGTACTTGCCAGAAAAACAAGCATAACAATAGTTCTCAGAATCAGTTCCCATAAATTCTTTCATGCTGTCAATTGGAAGGAAGGCGAGTGAATCACAACCGATAAAATCCCTGATTTCTTCCACACGCATTCTATTGGATATCAACTCCTCGGAGCTAGGTGTGTCCACCCCATAATAACAAGAAGCAATTATAGGTGGGCTTGAGATCCTCATGTGAACTTCTTTGGCTCCTGCCTCCTTCAATAACCTAACAATTTTCGAGGATGTTGTCCCCCTTACTATTGAATCATCCACAACCACAACCCTCTTCCCCTCCAAAACCGCTCGAACCGGAGACAACTTAAGCTTAACCCCAAAATCCCTAATTTTTTGCGAAGGTTCAATAAAAGTTCTCCCAACATAATGCGACCTGATCAACCCTTGTTGAAATGGCACTCCTGCCTTCATAGCATAACCAAGAGCAGCTACGACCCCTGAATCCGGAACAGCAATCACAACATCACAATCAGCAGGTGCCTCAGTAGCAAGTATTTCCCCAAACTTCCTACGAGACTCATAAACAGACCTTCCAAAAACAACCGAATTAGGCAAAGCAAAATAAATATGCTCAAAAATACAAGCTTTCGGCACCACATGTTTCATCAAACAAAGCGAAGACTCAATCCCCGTTCTATCCACCACAATAACCTCTCCAGGCGCAACTTCCCTCTCATAAGTAGCCTCAATTAAATCCAACGCACAAGTCTCCGAAGCAAACACAACAGCCCCATTACTCCTCCTACCCATAACCAACGGCCTAAACCCATACGGATCCCTAACCGCAACCAACTTTTCTTCAGTCAAAAACACCATCGAATACGCCCCCTCAAGCTTCCCACAAGCTTCAACAATCCTCAAAAAAAATGGCCTAGCTTTACTTATAGCAATCAAATGCAAAACAACCTCAGTATCACTACTAGTCGTAAAAATCGACCCATTCTCCTCTAACTTAACTCTAAGTTCTTCATAATTAACCAAATTACCATTATGAGCAACACCAACAGAACCATATCTATATCTAGTAACAAAAGGCTGAACATTTTTTAACATAGAAGCACCAGCAGTAGAGTACCTTACATGCCCAATAGCCGAATCACCGGGCAACTGATCAAGCTTAGACTGATTAAACACTTCCGAAACAAGGCCAACACCAGTGACGGAATGCAACACATTGTCATTATTTGTCACAATCCCAGCACCTTCTTGACCACGGTGTTGTAAAGCATGTAAGGCCAAATAACACAGTCTTGAGGCTTCTTGGTCACCGTAAATTCCCACAACACCGCACTCTTCTCGGGGTTTTTCATCCAAATCTTGATCTGGGGTGTGATTATTTGAGGTTATGACGGTGGAAATGGGGTTGTTTGAGAGAGATGTGAAGAGGGTTTTGGAGAGAGAGGAGGTTGAGGGGAGGGTTTTAGAGAGGGTTAAGAGGGGTTTTTGATACGGGGTTTTGGAGATGAAAGAGTGGGTCTTTTGGGGTTGTGTTGAGAGTGTTTGGAGATTGGCTGCGGCGGTGGTTGCTGCGGCGGCGGCGGCGACGGCGACGGCGGCGGCTGCCATGGGAAGAAGGGGGGAGTACAAAGATTACACACACAAGAAGACGCACAGTTGAAACACACGCCGCTTTGTAGATGCAACTTGTACTAATTTATAGTCGAATAAAACTGTAGTACTAGTAACTAGGAGTGTAAAATTAAAAGATAATTAGTATTTATTCAAAAAATAACAAAAATGGAGATTATTAGTATAATATAATAGAGTATATATTTTATAGAAAATATATGGAGAAATATATGGTATATTTGATACTACGTTGGAGCATCTTTGCGAATGTAGCAAGTAAATAGAAAATTTTGAAATGAAAATCGCATCACATTTTTTTTTCCTTTTTATTGTAAAAGTGGGTTGAATGAGTACACAAATTAATATTAAACAAATAATGATATCTTTTTACAATCAAGATATCTAATATTTTACCCCGACAAAAACAGATATCTAATACAATTTTATTATTATATCATTTTTTCTTGTGAAGTAATATTTAAAGTTGGATAACAATGAATATATAGTATATGATTTGTTGAAAGTGAGAATATTTACAAAAGATAAGAGGAGCTCGATAACTATCGAATATAATAATAAAAAAATTATTCGATAAGATTATGTTATTAAAATTTTGATAACTTTGAATATATAAGAGCAAATTCAATTCTAAAGAGAAAATGACTATAATTATTGTTACAATTTGAAATTAAAAAGTGTATTTTGATCTTAAAATAGGACTAGTGCTCCGATACATATTCTAAAATAGGACTTCATTCAAATTTAACCAACATTCCACAAAAGTCATGTACTAGAACTTAACTTAAAACATATAGACTTTGAACCATCGCTCAAAAGTCTTACAATTCGTATATCTTCTCTATAGTTTCTTAACAAAATATTATTATGTGCAGTTTTTTTCTAAAAAAAATATAACGGGGAGATTTCGGCGGGAATTCTTCTGATGATGAAAATGAGTGTTCAATGCTACAAGTCACAAGTCTTATTGAGCAGCTATAAATAAATGCAAACTAATCAAAATTCAAAAGTAGATCATCTTGGTTCCATTGTTGGTAGAGCTTTCATTCGACGTGATAGAGCTGCTACGAACGAAAGAATACATTCGGATTACTTTTCCTCACATTCTATTTTCAATGATAAACATTTTCGTCAACTGTTTCAGATTTCCAAAATCTTTGTTTAAAAGGATTTTAACTCAACTTCAGCAACATGACAACTATTTCATGACAAAACATGATATTGTTGTTGTTGTTGGTTTATCAGGTATTCAGAAGATGACCTCTTCGTTGAACATGCTTGCGTATGGAATGTCGGTTGACAGGTGTTGATGAATATATAAAAATCGAAAGAGTACTGCTATTGAGTCGCTTAATTTTTTTTTATAAAGGAGTTGTGCAGATTTTTAAAGCAGAGTACTTGCGAGCTCCAAATGAAACCGATATCGCAAGAGGGATGCTAAGAATCTTGGACTGTATGCATTGACAATTTGGAAAAAATCTAATTGCGTATCATGGAATGTACACGGGACATGTTAAAAAGTATAACATTATACTTGAAGCAGTTGCATCTTATGATTTGTGGATTTGTCATGCTTTCTTTGGGAGGCTGGTTTGTTTAATGATATTAACGTTCTTGATCAATCTCTTTTTGACAACCTCTGTGTTGGTCAAGCCCCACTGGCACAATTCGTGATCAACGGAAGATAGTATAAAATGGTCTACTACCTTGCTGAAGGAATATACCTGAAGTGGGCAACAATAGTCCAAACTATTAGGGAGTCAAGTGATGAAAAAAAGGCTAATTTTGCAAGGATGCAGGAGGCATATCGTAAAGATGTTGAAAGAGCCTTTGGTGTACTTCAAGCAACCTTTACAATTATGAAAGGACTGGCTCGTTTTTGAAACCAAGTTGATTTGTATTACATAATGAAAACGTGTAATATCTTGCACTATATGACAATTGAGTATCAACGCGGTGAAGAAGACAATGAAAGAATTGAACTACTCTACGAGAGGCCAAGTAAAGTTTCACATGATCAAACATCCACATTTTCTAAGTTCCTTGTTCGTAATAAAAAGATACGGTCAAGTGAGTTATATCACCAGCTTCGAAACGATCTGATTGAGCACTTGTGGACTCGTCAAGGGGAAGAAACATTAACATATGTATGATTGTATTATTATGAAACGAAACAAATGTTTAGTTCTAATTCTAACCTATTAGCTTTATTAAGTTGCTTGATCAATGTACTGGTGTAATATCAATGAATGTACTTGATCTTATTATTACTACCTAGTTTATTTTTAGTATAACCTTAAATGATTTAAGAATCTGTATATATGCATATTTTGGTGAAAGCTGTCAGTTCAGAAATTAAATAGGATGGCTTAAACTGGAAAATAAATACAATGTTTTAAACGGGAAGACCTCAAGTAGTTGTGAATTTTAAGCTTTTGATTTTGGGTAGTTGTGAATTTAGGTAGGTTTTGATAATGTGCATTTATATTGCAGCTAACAATCAAATTAAAGATCAGAAATAATTGAATTCATATGATCTTTAAGGGTGTACCAGTGAGGTTTCAAACTTTACGTAATTTAAAATCGCCTAATAATATACTCATCAAATATTAGAGTTATAAGGGAAAAGTCACTGGTAAGTTTTGTGAAACTTTAGATATGAATTCGATTACATTCATGATTACACTTCAGATAAGAAATGCACTGGAATCGAACTTAATATTCTTGCAAATCTGGATAGTAAGTAGTTGAACTAGAGCTACTCCATTTTTTCAAGATTGCATTCCGCTGATATTGATTAGGGATGGCAATATGGTCGGATTTGACAAAATCCAAATCCAAACCCGAAATTTTATACCAAACCCGAACCAGATCCGAACCCGAAAAATACCCGAAAATTCAAATCTAAATCCGATCCAACGGATTTCGGATCGGATTCGGGTATATCCAAAATCCGAAAAAAATTGGATACATCCGAAACCCGAAAATTTGAATACCTGAAACCCGATATCCAGAACCGAAATCCGAAAATTTAAATAAAATATAGACAAACACATATACAATATACGAAAAAAATTACTAAATAGGCATCCAATCAATCACCAATAATTTCTAAGTCTAATTCATTAAAAAGAAATGTTAAGAAATTAATGAAGCTTAACAATTTATAAATTAAAATAAAATGAGAGTAATTAGAAGTTGTGAAGCAACAGAAGAAAAATGAAAAGCCAACATCATGTTAATATATTAAGCCGGAGTCTCAGTCTTCAACTCTGCATCATTAGTTCGATTCATCAAGTCATGGCCCTTATATGCACCGTATGAAGCAAAACAAAACAATCATTCTCCTAGCTGAGCCCTTAGTTTGATGCATGAATGATTATCATCAATCAAGAATTACACATCAACTGAGCCTGCATCAACAATTCAGACCATTACCAGGGGCATATGTACATTCTCAAGATCCATTTAATACATCAATGGTTCTTCTACTTTAAAAAAACAGAACAAGGAAAATGTGAAAAAAACACCCCAACAACAAAGCGTCTTCTACTTTAAAAAACTGAAAAATAATGGAATATGAAAGGAATCAAAGGATGATATAACCAGGATGCGATCAAGTTACTATTTTCATGTGCATTGTGTTAGGATCGCACCTCATGTCATGTGATAGTATCATCAGAATATGGTGGTTTATATAGATAATAACTCTCAGTTGTAACTATGAACTAAAAGAATGGAATACACAAATTCAAAGATTAATGGACAGTGGACATATATAAAATCAATCAGAATAGTAGTTGACTGCTGTGTTTTAGCTGAGCTGAAGTGATATTATGTAGCTCCGAATGGCCAATTAGTTTTCTTGCAATTTCGATACAATTAACAGTTCAAATTATTATATATTATTCCCAAAATACTCTAACAGGGTTCCGTTAGGTTGAAAAATTGCACAGGTTTTCAGAATTCTAGTGATGCCAAGCATTTAGCGCCAAAATACCCGAATTTAGAAACAAGGACGAGACGCTAACCAGAGGATAGACAAAAAAGTGAGGCGCAAGCCCTTTCTGACATAAAAGGTCACATAACTGTTTCAGAGGTTCATTAACCTTATTATTCAGCCAGAAACAAGCACATACTGACAGTTATAGACAAAACCAGACAAATATTCTTCAAACACAGTTGAAATCACAAATTTCATTTTTTATGGTATTTCGACATGGCACTTTAAACATAGGTTGAAGATATGACGAATATCTCTTGAAACCAACATGATCCACAATCGAAATAGGATATTCATGCATAATCATCATTTTTGCAAGCTCTTTCCTTGCGTCCTTGGGGTTGAAATTATAAGATGCTAAATCTGGATGGTCTTTGTTGAAATTGCTTGCTAGAAGTTTCTGCCTTATACCACTTTGGCCCCTAGTATGATGCTTCGATTTAAAGTGGCCAATTAAATGAGAAGTCCCTACACCCGAATCACCTCTAAGTTTGGCACCACAGTATTTACACATAGCTTTGATGACGCCATCAATTCTGACTTTATCAAAGTGTAACCATGCTTCACTCTTGCCTTTTTTGAGTTCTTTATCCTCCTTGACATCAACTTTACTGCTTGTTATCACATCAAGATCAGCGCTGGAAGTGCTTATATTCTCAACGGGAGTAGATTGTAATTCCGGTGTTACTGAAGGTTGAGAATTTTCGTCCGGATTAGACTGAGAATTAGGGGCTGAGCCTGAGGTCGACATAGCTGCATATCATTAACCAAAAGACCTTATTACTTACTAAGAATCACAGATTCTACATTATACATGGGAAAAACTTAATTAATTACTAACAAATAACAGTCGAAGATAGTAAGTAAGTAACAAATAACAAATCTCAGATTTTATATAAGATTAAAGATAGAGATTTTATATAAGATTAAAGATAGAGAATATAGATACAAGATAGATACTAACCGGTAAACAAATTGAATGAACCCTTGATTGTTGATTGCCCTATAGTAATACAGTCATGGTCCTCCTGGTAGTGGAAATCTTTGTGCGGCGTCGCGGGTGAATAAAATCTAAGAGGCTGTCTGAGGCTCTAACCCTAACTACTTAGCAGCGTGTGTACTATACTACTATGTCCACTGTCTATTCGTTTATTTTAGGTTTCTTTTTGTATTAAAAAGAAATAATAATGATTAAAATATTTAATGAATAATTGAATATTAAATAGGTGTTGAGGAAATTGAATGGATTTAATAATGTATAATAAAATAGTGTGTGTAAAATTAATATATATATATATTAGTGAATTAATTAATTATCAATAATACATATATATATATATATATAATATTAGGGGGTTTTCGGGTTTTATTCGGGTTTCGGATTCAGATCAGATTCGGATTGGATTTCGTATTTTCGGATCGGGTTTCGGACGGTAATCATAAAATCCAAACCCAAATCCAAAAAAAATCCGGGTCTAAAATTTAAATCCAAATCCAAATCCAAATCCAAAAAATCGGGTTCGGTAAATCCAAAAAATCGGGTTTCGGATCGGGTATACATCAGATCGGATTATTTTGCCATCCCTAATATTGATAATAAGCTTTTCTTTCTAGATCTTGTATGGTAGAAAAATCCATTCTCATTATCATTTCTTCCATCTCAGTATCATTTCTCTCTGTCTTCTTCTCCTCACACGTTGTTTGCCTTTCTAGAGATGCAATTCTTCTCTCCTCCAATTCAATCCTCCTAGTTTGATTTTCTGTCATGTTTTTGTTGGTATTTCTAGCAAATTAATGTGTCTAGCACTCTCAAGTTCTTGAACCTTATTTTTTTATCTTGTTGTGTTTGGATAGTTTTGTTCCACAAGGATTCTTTCTCGGTGAAGACACGTTGCCCCTACATGAAGTGGTTTCTGCAACATCCACTGATTCAAAACTGTTGGGAACTTGAGTGTATTCATGAACGGGGGACGCAATTTTTGTTAGGTTTCGGGGCATAAAAACAAAGAAGAAACCAACATTAAAACTGTAAAAACTGAACAGAATCGAAATTCACCACATGATCCATGCGAAAATAATGTTTAATTCGTGGATGAGATGTTTACCTTATGAAACTTTACGATTATGGTTGTCTAATAGAGGTCCTTACTTAAAACGATCACCATGTATCCCTCCGAGCGATCTACGTCGTATATGTATCCACACGAAAGTGGAGGAGATGTGTACTAGCATACTAGCACTGAAAATTTGAACTCGTTCTTCTTCTTCTTCTTCTTCTTCTTCTTCTCCTCTCTCTAGCTGCTAGGATTTTTGTATTTTTAATCTAATAAAAATGTAGTCCTTTAATTCAGCCCTAAAAGAGATTATACTCCCTCAATCTCATATTATGCGCCATGTTTGCAAATTTTACACTTTTTAAGAATACGTAAATACTCCATGTAATCTAATAAGAATGCTGCTATATTCTCACAATTTGACTTGGGATACCTCTCTTCCTCTTTGTCCTTGAACAACTAGGATTTTGTAAACCATGTATCCATCTATATAAATTAGCCCTCAAAGAGTTTATATAATGAGAAAAATGAGTTTTCTAATTATAATCTAATTATAATTAATACTAATCCAAAATCCCAATTTATTATTTAATTAAGTCACATTTAATTAATTAAAAACTTATTTAGGAATTAGTTTAAGTAATTTCTCTATTTTATTTATTTAATTAATTAAGTCATAGCTTTCATCACCGCGAGTATAAAGATTGAAGAGTCATTTCATATTAAAAAAAAAATCCTTCCAATCATTTTACAAAGTTTCCCTCTTAATCTATCCTTTCAATATTGAAAATTTTAAACTTTCCTGCCATTAGTTTTGAAAATTTTAAATTATCCCACTATATTTGAATAAAAATAATGGAACATGAGCACCTGAATCTTATTCAGCTAACCGAGTTCATATATAATGAGTTATATAAATAATAATTTTTGACTTAAATCTTCCACCAAGATCAGATGAAGAATCAAGCAAACAAGCAGACCAACAATCAAGCGAAGAAGAAACCAATGTCCATGTTCAGAAAAATTCAACTCGACTGTTTGATCTTAACCAAGGCATCTTTCTTCATAAATTTGATTATTTAATATATTTTTTTAGTCTTTTACTAACATGTTTTCCATACTACAGATTTGGAGGATATTTTCAATGAAGAAAACTTGGATCAACAACACACAGAATCAACTAGAAACATTGATTTAAATGAACCTCCGCTAGACAACGGTAATTTAACAAAAGTTGGTCTGTTTATATTTTTGGCATAAGATGATCTACTAATATTTAATCTTATAGGTGAACAAAATGAACAACAAGATGAACAAGTTGTATTACAAGGTCGGCGAGTGCCAAGAAAACTCAAGGTGTTATCTAATGAAGAATGGCGACAATTTTATTTAATTTTGATAAGAAAAAGTGTTCCCGAAAAGTTTCGACATGCTATGACGTTTCTCATTCCATATCTCATATGGAGTCTTTTGAACCGATTTAGTTGGAACTCGGTTTAGTGTATATACGGTCGTTTCCAGAGGGTAATCCTAGAAACTTATTGGAAGATCTGTTAGACTCATCATTAATCACACCATGTCCAACAAGGTACGATTTCTCCTCCCAGAAACTCCGTTCCATTGAGGCGTTCTAGGAGGAGTAAGTTGTGATACGATACCGCACTCCTTCAGGAAACCTTTAAACTCGAGGCTTAAGTATTCTCCTCCACGATCTGATCATAGAACTTTGATACTTTCCCCTGTTTGCTTTTTCACTTTTGCCTTGTATTCTTTGAACTTTTCAAAATAATCAGATTTGTTCTTCAAAAGGTACACATATCTACCGAAGTATTAAAATCCACTTCTTGCCATCGTATGCATTGGACCACATACATCACTATGTATAAGTCCTAAATGTTCGGTGGCCCTTTCACCTTGTTCGGTAAAATGAGCTTTAGCCATTTTTCAATGAGACAAGATTTGCATTTTTCGTATGATTCAAAATTAAACTTATCCAAGTAGCCATCTTGATGAAACTTGGAAATACATTTCTCATTTATGTGGCCTAAACAACAATGCAATAGGTATGTTTGATTTGAGTCTATCATCTTAATATGTTTGTTATCATTACTATTTACATTATAGACAGGAGTATCAAGATCAAGAACATATAAAACATTAAACAAACATGCAACCCCGTAGGTAACGTTATATGAAAAGGAACAACTATTTTTCTGAATAAAAAATGACAAACCTTTCTTCTTTAAACAAGAAACCGAAATAGTGTTTCTGCAAATCGCAGGCACGTAAAACAATTATCTAGTTCTAAAATAAGTCCAGTGGGCAATGATAAATTATAAGTTCCTACAGCTAAAGCAACAACCTTTGCTCCATTTTCAACACGTAGGTCGACTTCTCCCTTTTCCAATGTCCTACTTTCCTGCAATGATAAATTATAAGTTCCTACAGCTAAAGCAACAACCTTTGCTCCATTTCCAACACGTAGGTCGACTTCTCCCTTTTCCAATGTCCTACTTTCCTGCAGTTCCTGCACATTTATACAAATGTGAGAACCACATCCAGTATCTAATACCCATGAAGTAGAAGTAGATAAACTAACTTCTATAACATAAATACCTTAATCAGAAGCGCCAACAACCTTCTTCTTCTTTAGATCCTCTAAAAAAACATGACAGTTTCTCTTCCAATGACCCAATTTCTTGCAATAGTGACAAGTATCACCCTTTATAAAACCACATACAGGCTTCAAAGCCTGTTTGGGAGCAGTTTTAGGAGCAGCAGCAGATTTAGATCCCATCAACTTCTTGCCTTTCTATTTACCTTTCCTTTTGGCACTCCCTTTGTTCACCATCATTATGGGAGCAGGGGATGCCTTCTGAATGTTGGTCTCAACAGTTTTTAACATTGCCAACAATTCGGTAGATGTCTTGTCTATCTCTTTCATGTTATAATTCATTACAAACTGAGCATAGTTAATGTTCAAAGATTATAAGATCGGATCTATCTGGGCTTTCAGACCAATTACAAAACCCAGAGTAGCAATGTACTTCATATATCCAATCATCTTCAGAACATGCGGTCCAATCGGATCACGATCACCCTGTTTGCATGCATACAAAGCTTTGCTTGTATCAAACCTCTTTTGACAAACTTGTCCTTCAAATAACATTTAAGGTGCTCAATCATGACATAAGAATCCATATGCTCATGTTATTTCTAAAGCTCAGAACTCATAGTTATTAGCATCAAAAAGGTGACATCCGTGTCATCATTTATATGCTTTTGATAAGCAGCCTGTTGAACACGGGTTGCAACTTCAGGAATAGGTTTAGGGCGAGGAACATCAATAACATGGAGCTTTCGCTCCTGCCTGAGGACTATCCTCAAGTTCCTTTGCCAATCAAGGAATTTTGTTCATTTCAGCTTGTCTTTCTCAAGGACTGATCGCACAAAGAAGTTGTTTGAGTTGTTTACCATTTGACATTTACAATAGTAAAATGCATAAAATGAATTAGTCTACAGATGATTATTAAATTATGTTCAAGTGATTATTTATATATATATATATATATTCACAATATATATTTCCCTCTATTTTTATCAAATCAATAGTCCTAACTATTAATTCGGACAGAATATCTTCTATATCCTTTATAGCGAGCCAAGATCCAAATTTCACAACATTTTAGTTCAGCTTTGGCTTTACTCTTAAAACATGATTCAATAAGGTAGACAACATGTGTCAATTATATGAACTACATAACTCTTGGATAGTTCGGTGGAACAATATTTGTTCATATTTATCTAATAAATCTCGCCAAACTCCATGCCTCTAATTTCACAATCCTATTGTGGTAACTTAGTTAAGAGAAACCCAATAGTCAGAAAATATCAATATACTTCAATGCATCTCCCACGATAGATGGGAGTACTTCGCTCTGGCGGACCCACCCCTTATCGATCTAGGGGTTAACGTGTAAGACATATTGGAAGGCATCTAAACAACTTAATATAAATTTTAGGGTTTTGTTAATATTAAAATGATCATGATCCCATCATAAAGAGATTCCCGATTTTTTCTTGAATAAAATATTTTTAATCAATATTCGTTAATGGTTTGATTTCCAGATAGTGAGGGAGTCACAACAGTCTCGCTTAAAGCCCACAACCTTACAAATTCAATGAACCCACTTTTGACAAAATCGCCCTATATCATAATTAAAGAAAATTCATATTTTATTCTGTGTTTCTGAACTACGAGAATTTCATGACCGTTTGTTAAATTTTAAAATCTTGAATCGTTACAGATTTTATCTTATTTAGCAGGTATGGCATGGGTGATGTATCTAATACATACATACATACATTGCTAATCTAATTAAGCGTGCATCAATATAAATACTTTACACATTCATTCATCACATAGTATATGTAAAGTGCATTAAAATAAACATGGTAGGTTATGACCTCATCCTATGTGATCTTCATCAAGCTCATGATAAAGATCATGGTCAATGTAAGGAGGTTAAGTAAATAAATACAACTAACTATTACATCATATGTCTTCTTCCTTTATTTGCTTCCTTGTATAACTTCCTTAGATCACCTTCAATGGACTTCTTCTTTAAGTCTTCTCGTCTTCAAGTATATTACATATTTGAAATTTAAAAGACTAATCTAATGAACTTACAAGAAGAACTCGAGTTACATTCGAGATTTAATATTACAAGATCAAAACGACATGCAAGTCGTATTTAAAAACCAAAACCACAATTAAAAAACCATTAATCTAAGGTCTAAAGGCCATAACCATCCACCACGCTCAAATAACATATAATAATATATTTTATCATATATTTATTAATATTAATCTAATTAATCATATCAAGTGGAACATATACAAAACACTATTTTACGGATCAAAACAGAACCTTTCTGCTTGATTCTTCATCTCTATATCATCGTGTATCATATACATACAGTATGTTCCAGTCCCCTACACAATTAATCATAACAACAGTCATCTCATATCATCAACACATGCATGATATCTTCATATCTATCATGGAAAATCATCAACATACATAATATCATCATATTTATCATGGCTGATCATCGACACATAGATAATATCATAATATCTATCATGGCAGATTATCAACACATGCATAATATACAAATCACATATATATAGTCATGAAAGATTGTATACATGATATTATCATCAAAATCAGTAAACACACAAAAGAATTAAAACCTTTCGCGAGTGGATCTGATGCTATTGTTAGGTTCCGGGGCATAAAAATACAGCAGAAATAAACATTAAAACTGTAAAAACTGAATAAAACCAAAACCCACCGCAGGATCCATGCGAAAACAATGTTTAATTCGTTGATGAGATGTTTACCTTACGAAGTTTTACGATTATGATTGTCTAATGGAGGTCCCTACTTAAAACGATCACCACGTATCCCGCCGAGCGATCTACGTCGTATATGTATTCACACGAAAACTTGAGCGGGGGAGGTGTGTACTAGCACCGAAAATCTGAGCTCGTTCTTCTTCTTCTTCTTCTTCTTCTTCTTCTTCTCTCTCTCTCTAGCATCTAGGGTTTTCTATTTTTAAATCTAATAAAAACTTAGTCGCCTAATTCAGCCCTAAAAGAGATATATATGAGAGACAAAAACGAGTTATAACCCTAATCCAACATTGAAGTTATATTAAATCTAAAATTCCAATTTATTGTCTAATTAAGTCTCACTTAATCATCCAACAACTGAATTTCTAATTTAATAATAATAAATTCAAATTTCATTTAATCTATTAATTAAGACCAACTTAATTAATAATAAATAATTTGAAATTTATATTTAATTCAAATTCGAATTTAAATTAAATATTTCTCCAAGCTTTCTTTGTGCGACCCTATAGGTTATTATTACGTTGTCAATAATTTAAATATCCATATTAAAATTATAAACAATGAGTGGCACCTAGTAATACATCATTGCTATCCAAGTAATAATAATTAAATCGGTGATCGATTAAACCTTTCGTGAATAATTTACAATATAATGTAACCCCTTTAACCATATATTATAGATTAAACTCGAGACATGTTATGTGTCATTCTCTTCATGATTTAATCCAGATTTCCTTGATCACTGAGTAGACTATCATTTCAAATCAACATTTGAGCGTGACGCCACTCATTTCATAGTCTAGCTCACAAAAGAAGCCAATAATATTACTCCAAAATTGGAGGGTTAAATCCTTTCGAGATCATTCATATTATACATAAGATTCACAATATACCTAAAGTCCACTTTTATCATTACCCGATCAAAGGCAACTTTTAATGTAATCAAAGTATAATAATTATCGTATAGAATTGCAATGCTTTCAAGTCTAAGGACCATTACTTCAATCTCTCTCTCTCTCTCTCTCTCTCTCTCTCTATATATATATATATATATATATATATACCGTATATGTGTTCGCACAAAAACTTGAGCGGAATTGCAATGCTTTCAAAGTCTAAGGACCATTACATCATTCTCTATCTCTCTCTTTCTCTCTCTCTCTCTCTCTCTCTCTCTATACCGTATACCGTATATGTGTTCGCACGAAAACTTGAGCGGAATTGCAATGCTTTCAAGTCTAAGGACCATTACATCATTCTCTCTCTCTCTCTCTCTCTCTCTCTCTACCGTATATGTATTCGCACGAAAACTTGAGCGGAGGAGGCGTGTACTAGCACCGAAAATCTGAGCTCGTTCTTCTTCTTCTCTCCCTCTCTCTCTCTCTCCCCCACTCTCTCTCTAACATCTAGGGTTTTCTATTTTTAAATCTAATAAAAACTTAGTCGCCTAATTCAGCCCTAAAAGAGATATGAGAGACAAAAATGAGTTCGAACCCTAATCCAACATTGGAGTTGTATTAAATCTAAAATTCTAATTAAGTCTCACTTAATCATCCAACAACTGAATTTCTAATTTAATAATAATAAATTTGAATTTCATTTAATCTATTAATTAAGTCCAACTTAATTAATAATAAATAATTTGAAATTTATATTTAATTCAAATCCGAATTTAAATTAAATATTTCTTCAAGCTTTCTTTGTGCAACCCTATAGGTTATTATTACGTTGGCGATAATTTAAATATCCATATTAAAATTATATACAGTGAGTGACATCTAGTAATACATCATTGTTGCCCAAGTAATAATAATTAAATCGGTGATCGATTAAACTTTTTGTGAATAATGTACAATATAATATAACCCCTTTAACCATATATTATAGATTAAATTCGAGGCATGTTATGTGTCATCCTCTTCATGATTTAATCCAGGTTTCCTTGATCAATGAGTAGACTATCATTTCAAATTAACATTTGAGCGTGACGCCACTCATTTCATAGTCTAACTCACACAAGAGGCCTATAATATCACTCCAAATTGGATGGTAAAATCCTTTCTAGATCATTCGTATTTTACATACGATTCACAATATACCTGAAGTCCACTTTTATCATTACCCGGTCAAAGACAACTTTTAATGTAATCAAAGTATAATAATCATCGTATAGAATTACAATGCTTTCAAGTCTAAAGACCATTACATCATTATCACTGTGAAAATTACTTATGACACAACAGACCTGTAGAATCTCATATTGGGTCTATCCAACACCATGTATATTTACATCTGCCTTTGTTTTCAACTTTAGTATCACTATATTTATGATCAATGAGATGTGATTACCAGTTTACGAATACACTAGTCTTAATGCATTATTATTGTCCCATAATAATAACTCGACTATGGATATTTAGGAATCTCGATACTATTCTCATAATCTCATTTCTAAGTCACGTACTTAGAGATATATAATTTATATCATATTCTAAGGACATTTATTAATCTAATATTTATACCGCAGTAAATTAAGATATAATAAATTACGAAAGAATAACCAATAGAACATAAACATTAATAATCCAAATGTCATAAATAAAATATAATAGTGTTGTCTCTAGGGGCACAAATACTAACAACTTTGTCTTCAAGTTCAGACAAGTCGATAATTTATTTTGTCCTCTTACTAGGCTTGATATCCTGCCACTTTATAGACTCTTCCAAGATTTCCCAACATCTATCCATGCTAGTGAAATACTTTCCGGTGTCATCATAATATGGTTGTTTTGCTATTTCATAATACAAATTGGCAAAAAAAAAGTTGTCAAAAATATTTTAGTACATGTTCAAGATAAATATGATAATAAAATTACCTCATTTTGATATGTCATACCACTGTAATGCTCATCTTGAACACTTATTTAGCACCCACAAAATTATTGCAACACCTCTGAATAATATGCCAACGAGCTTTGATACTTACTTCGGTGCGGTTACTGTCATCAATTTTTGCTTTGTACTCTTACTGAATTCGGAGCAAAAACTGGGTTCTTGGCTGAGAGTTACCAATGATTGGGTCTTCAGTGACGCATAAATAAGCTCTACATATAGCTTCATCTTGTTCTTGAGTGAAAGATTTGCCCCTAATTGTTGATATTGTTGCCATTTCTTGAGTAGAGTAGGTTTGTTGAATTAAAGATGCAAAAGGCTTTGAAGTTGTTGATTTAAATTTTTAGTTCAGGGTGAGATATACTTGTTGAATTTAACGAAGCAGTTGAATCATATTTAATATGTCAAGCTATCATAAAATTTACATTTATTAATATAGGTGAGATCAAAATGTATTTTAACATTTTTTGATAAATGAATATAGTTCATTTTCCCTCCATATTGTAGTTGGAAGGATGATGTGGAAATGATATCAATTGCTATACTTGATCCTATATATATTACCAACTATCCATTTATGCATTTATAGGTCCTAGTATAGTTATGCATTGGAGTTGATTTTTTTTTAGTTTTGTCCTATATTATAGCTATAGGAATAAGTATAGTTATGCATGGGACTTGCTCTAACACGTAGCTCATTGAAAGTGAAAATATTATGACAGATGAGAGGAACTCGATCCCTATGGAGTATCAAAAATTACTTAGTAAGACTCCGTTAAAATTAATGTTAAAAAATTATTTTGTCATTGTGAAAAAATGCTGATAAATTAGGTGTTATTTCAAAAATTAGATAATTATTTGATAATATTTTTAACATGTGCATGTTTTGATATATAATATAAAAATAAGTTTTTTAATGAGGTCTGATATTAAAATTATGTGTATACTTCCTAGAAAGCCGATCGATTATTGTAGCGATTGTCAAACGCATAGGTACCTAAATTGATATAGTATATATTATCTTAATGACACCATGATAGCTTTAATACCCAAAATTGAAAAAATACGATAGAATTTTAGATCCATCATTCATTGTAATGTTAATATAAGATTATTATGAAATATATGTTAAATAGACTAAAAGCACATTGGTGGATATAATTTTTAATGTGTTAAAAGGTTTTTATTCCTAAAAGAATAATCCTTGATAATGTATCATATTGAAAGCATTCATTGTATGACTGATGACAAAGTTAAAAAACTTTTGTAATGACTTTAAAACTTTACGGCAAAAATATATAGTAAAGTTGAGATAAATAATTTTATTCGTAAGTTATGTCATTCATGGCTTCTTACTTTATCAATCATAAGTCGAATACTAGTAAGTTTTATTTCGAAATATAATGGAGATCACGAGAAATATATCTTTGATGCTAGATTTTATCTGAAAGTGAAGAGTAGACTTAGAAGGAAACCGACTTTTAGAAGATGGTGAAAGAAATTCGAAGTTCTAAAAATTAAAATGTGATGGAACTCTTAGCCAAAGTAAATGAGTCAATGTATACTTTAATAATTTTGTTATTTTATACTAACATTTAAGAAATATAAGAAATAAAATGTTGTATGGTGAGGGGACACCTCCTCTGACAAATTTGTTGAATTAGTGTTGTCATTTTTGTTAATGATATTAGAGGAGATAAAAAGTTTGAAGTTGTTTAAGTTAATAAAGTAGTTCGAAAGTGGATTTCTCCATGAGTAGGAACTTTCAAAATTAATATAGATGATTATGTTAAAATCGATGATGTTTGATGTAATATCGCTGATATTTAAGAGATTGGAAGCGTCATATAATTTTTAGTAAATTTTAAGTTCATCACACAAAATTTAAGATAATTTGTTTTTGAATTATTTGTTAATGAAAATAGTAAATTTGGCAAAGGAGTTGAAAATGACTGAGCCAAATATGGAATCAGATTGTCTAAGAGTTATAAATTTTTTAATCAAAGATTAGCTAGGTTGTTTTAATGTGGAGGGACTAGTTGCATGTATTGACGGAAAAATTTGGTAACAACAATTTTGGGGTTCGACGCCAGAATCAAGATTCAAGATATATGACAGTGATTCTTAGTCGGAGAATTGACAGTAGTGTGATGGGTGTGTTAGTTTGTTCTTGAGATTACCTAGAGTTAATGGTGACTACTTCGGAGCTATTAACTTATAATATATCAAAATGTGCCTATGTATCCCTGTTTATAAAGAATCAAGCTAACGTAATATTTGGGGAACAAGAAACTTACGTGTGCCAGGTTTTCCATTCAGAGGCAGATTAGGATAATCTACTAAAAAGCATTCGACTAATTTTAGAAATGTTAGCCAATGAGGCGTAGACTGGAAGGCCCAAGGCTCGATTATGACTTCGAACTTCACGGATGAGGCATCTCTCTGAATAAGGATAACTCTCCGCTAGCATCTATTTTCCTATATCATAGTCACAGGTATAACCATGAATTATCTCAAATGTAAACACATTCTTATCCTCCGAATGAGAAGTACCCATCAATTAGTAGGAATGTGATCCCAAATTTTTGGGTTCAAATTGCAGAATTACTCAAAAAAATTCCAAAAACGACACCCGTTGGTAATAGAAACAAAGCTCCCAAAATACACTGAGACTACAGGACGAGAACATTATTCTAGACATATTTTCTGAAGGTCTCTAATTACAAACATCCTCCTTCTTCGATTCAATTAAAAAAATCAATAAATATTTACAAAAATTATGTTAGTAAAATTTTATAGTCAGTTTCCTAAAAACATCTCCAATAAATTATTCAAAAAAACTCTCAAACCAAAATATAAAAAGTATGTCAAACAATCAAGCTCTTAAATTATTTTCCTCAAATATTTTTCTAAATTCAAGAAGCAACCAACCGAGAAATCTTATGAACCATATACCGAGGGCACGCTCCCATGTTCAGAGAAAACAAGGTGCGGCCTCTTATTAGGTGACAACAAATTCCTAATTTCACATCTTTTCCCAAGTTCATTTGACCCGGAGACATTTATTACCCAAATTTGACCATAATAACGTGCATTTAATATTTAGTTCCTAAAGGATTTTGTGGGATTTAAATATCATTGTCTTTTTAAATACGTCTTTTACAAAATTTATTTAAATATTTTTTTTTCTCTCTAAAATCAGAGTTCGCGTATAAATCCTCTACGCTTAGAGCATCCCCAATCATCACTACCTGTTAGCTAAAAAGTCTAGGTAGCACAATTATATATACATATTAGCTAAAAAATATAGTACTCCAACCATGATACCTGTTAGCAAAAAATTTAGATATCTTGTATCTCATCTTCTATATCTGTTGATCCTGTAACCATTAGCTAAAACATGCACGTTAGATTTGTGTCAACTTTCTACCTTATTTTAACCTCACTTTGCACATTAGTACACACTTATATTCATATTATATTTATATTTAATATATATATATATGTTAAAATTTTTATTTTATATTTAATATTTTAATTTTATGTTATATTAAGTGTCAAAATTTGATTTTCTTATTAACCAATTTTATTAATTATTTTAATAAACATTGCATATTTATAAAAATATTACTAAATCTAATCTAATATAATAAAATAAAATATAAATATAAATATAAAATTTTATTATACATATAAGTATATGTTTTTTAACATATATAAGTGTCTTATTATAATTATATAATTATATATTCAATATTTTTATTAAATAAATATTTTATTTTTACTTGTATTTATTTAAATATTTAAATTTATTTCAACATATGAAATTATATATATAAAATGATTTGCAAATACATATAGCATACTATTTTTGAATATAGCTAAATAATATAGCTAATACCACGGAACAAATGAACTCACAGACTCAACAAAATTTTTGATGATGATGATTTAGCAAAATTTTTGATAATGATGATTTAACAAAAATTTTTGATGATGATGATTTAGCTGACCATTTTAGCTATTATGGTTATGATTGGAGATGCTTTATAAGAAAATATATGATTCTAATTTTGAATAAATGGGCTAAAGTGAACTGGGCTTATCTCGCAACTTGGGCTCCATCCATGATTTCCTGGGCAAAGATCAGATGACTACTAGATGAAAGCTGATAGGACAGATTAATTATTAAATCCACAAAAATAATACAAAGTCTTTAGAGGCATACACAATTTGTTGTATTTAGGGCTACAGATCTTTCGAAATCAAAGAGGATTTATAAAACACCTCTACTCTGATCTGATCAATGGCGCCGCCACCAGGACCTTATTCAGGAACCAGCACACTCGCTCTGGTATTTTTCTTTTTAATTATTTTTCAAGATTATGAGTTTAAAACCAATCAGCTGTTATTGTGTTTAGATTTATGTTCATGTGTATGTATCATTAGGTGGCTCGTGTATCAGCCTTTTCATTTGGAATTGTTTATGGAAGCATGAAGCTCAAGTATCTCAAGGTATTTAATTTGTAGGCTCTTATATAGGGTCTGACTTTATATTTGATTATATCATCAGTGATTTTGGGGTTTCAATAAAAGTTGAAATAGTTTTGAGTTTAAAATTTTAGTTTTTTACATATGCCGTTTGTAGAGGGGTTACATTGGTTGTCGTAAGAGCTTTTTCCTTGTGTTACTAATGAATGATCCTTTGTGTAATGTTCTTAGTTGATAATTATGCGGTTAAT
The DNA here is from genome assembly GCF_009905375.1 of Apium graveolens. NCBI lineage: Eukaryota > Viridiplantae > Streptophyta > Magnoliopsida > Apiales > Apiaceae > Apium > Apium graveolens. The sequence goes on along the minus strand of NC_133652.1, from coordinate 262,426,930 downwards.
AGACATAACAGATTGTATTGAGTACCATGATTTGTTTTTTGTAAATGTCATTTTTCCCTTTCTTTGTTTTTCGTTATTATTATATCATTGTTAACTGGTTTTAGTAGATAGGCTAGGGCCAGGGGACATGAATTGAGTTAATAGCACTTAATGTTTTAGGGCCATAATTCGAATTAAGTATCTTGAGTCGAGTTTTCTTTTATCGAGTTTTGAGTTTTTTTATTGAGTGGAGTCCGGTTGAGCTTATAAATTGTGGTAGAACTCACCTCATGTATAAGCCGAACAAAGTTGAGATCAAGCCTGTTAACGATATTTTAAGTCCGAGTCGAGCTCGAACTACTCAAATATTAATTATATTGATTAACACATTACAAAGTTTAACCAAATACTATGCTATGGATTCACTACAATCTACTAGACAGAGATATAAATAAGGAAGAAATTGTACTGAATAATATAATACTGGTTAGAAGATAGATTTACTACAATTCGAGATGTAGCCTCTCCCACCGTTAACTCCCACAATAATCAACATGTCTATAATTGTAAACCCTACTAACTTTTATCCTCCCCCTTTCTCCTAACAAAAGACTATTTTACCCTTCTTTAAAAATAATAAGTCTTCAGTCCATTTGGGCTTCAATAGCGTGGGCTTTCTTACTCTTGGGCCTTCTCACATATGTGAACAGTATAGGTGGATGGCTTGGGTTTATAGCATTACCCGCGGCCCAAATAGCCACCTTGTCCTCAAGGTGAAAAGAAGAGAATCTATTGTCCAACTTTGCAAACTGCTCCCAGGTAGCTTCATACTCCGGTAACCCCTCCCATTGAATTAGCACTTCCACAACCGCATATGGAGTTGATGTGTTTTTTTGCACCCCTAGTACCTTCTCAGGAGTGCCTTCCCAGACCTGTGGCACTTATATTAGGAGGTAGAATTAATGTAGCATTGGATTGACCCACTGCTTTCTTTAATTGAGAAACATGGAATACTGGGTGAATTCTCGAAGTGGTTGGGAGCTGGAGTTTATATGCCACCTTGCCTACACGCTGGATCACATCGAATGGACCATAATAACGAGGTGCCAGCTTGGCGCAAGCTCGCGTGGCTACTGATTGCTGCCTGTACGGTTGCAGTTTGAGGTACACGGGGTCTCCTACCTGGAACTCCAATTCTCGACGAGACTTGTCCTCTTGGTTTTTCATACGCTCGGCTGCTAGTCTTAGTACTTTTCAGAATTTCTTATCCTTGTTGAGGCCGTAATCCGTAATAACTGTGCCTTCAACTCATCAATATTAGCATCCCGTTTCCGTAACTGATCTTCAATGGCAGATAGCCCTGTGCTGCCAGAAATGAATTTGATTAATGGTAGGGGATCTCTACCATACAAGGCTTTAAAGGGCGTGAAACCCGTAGACACATGGTACGAAGTATTATACCAATACTTCGCCTAAGATAACCAACTTGCCCAAGTTCTTGGTTTGCCATTAATAAAGCTCCTCAGATAGTTTTCCACACATTTGTTAATCACCTCTGTTTGGCCGTCGGTTTGTGGGTGGTATGCGGTACTGTGATGCAACATTGTGCCCTGTTTCCTGAAAATTTCTTTCCAAAAGAGACTTAGAAACACCTTATCACGATCTGATACAATCGTGGTGGGAAACCTATGGAGGCGTACCACTTCCAGAATAAAAATCGAGGCCACTCGTTGAGCGGTGAATGGGTGTTTCAGTCAAGGGCAGAAAGTGTGCATACTTCGTGAGACGGTCGACTACAACCATTACTGAATCCCAACCTTGCGATTTTGGTAGCCCCTCGATGAAATCCATCAACAACCCATCCCAAACAGTTGACGGTATTGGTAATGGGTTAAGGAGACCCGCTGGTTTGAGTGTAAATGACTTGATCTGTTGGCACACAGCACATGCCTGCACATATTGGGCCACTGCCTTCCTCATGCAAGACGCTGATATGTCTTGAATTCCCCTGAATGCCCCCCTATGGGCGTGTCATGATACGTGTGCAATAATTTGGCAATGAGAGAATACCTTGACGGTAATACAATTCTTCCATTAAACCTTAAAATCCCATGCTCCAAGGTGTATCCCTTGGCCACCACCTGCCCTGTTTCTAAATCTGCCTTAATTTTTTTTAATAAAGGGATCTTCTTTAATAATTGCTTGTACCTCCTCCCAAAGTGTTCCACAGTGCTGATCAGAGCCCTAAGTTCCCCAACAGGACCAGACTGCCGAGAGAGGGCATCTGCCACACGATTCGAGGCCCCAAACTTGTAATGAATTTCAAAATCAAAGCCCATTAATTTGCTGACCCACTTCTGGTACTCTGGGCCTACTTCTCGTTGTTCCATCAAAAATTTCAAGCTTTGTTGGTCGGTTCTCACAATGAAATGCTGCCCGAGCAGGCAATGTTTCCATTTGAGTATGGCGAGCACAATCGCCATTAATTCCTTCTCGTAAATGGATTTAAGTCGGGCACTTGTCCCTAGAACCTTGCTGTAATATGTAATAAGGTGTCCTTCCTGAAGTAAAACAACTCCTAACCCAAACCCAGAGGCGTCGGTTTCCACAATAAAAGCCTTGTTGAAGTTGGGCATGGCCATAATAGGAGCTTGTGACAAAGATCGTTTCAATAGCTCGAATGAAGTTGTAGCATTTTTAGTCCACACAAACTGATCCCTTTTCATCTGGTCCGTTAAAGGACAAGCTATTGTTGCATACTCGGCTATAAATTTACGGTAGTAACCCGTTAACCCTAAAAAAGAACGCAACTGTTTCAAATTTTTTGGTTGTGGCCACTGCAGCATCGCCTCTATTTTGCTTCCATCAACTGTAACCCCCTGATCTGAAATCACGTGTCCCAAATATGCTAACTGAGTCTGCCCAAACTCACACTTATCCTTGTTGGCATACAACTGGTGTTCTTTTAATGTTTGTAACACCTTGGCCAAATGTTCACTGGTGTTGTGCTGCATCAGGACTATAAACCAGAATATCGTAAAAAAAACGAGGACAAAACGGCGGAGGTAAGGCTTGAAGACAGTATTCATAAGGGCCTGAAAGGTAGCAGGCGCGTTCTTTAACCCGAAGAGCATTACTAAGAATTCGTAAGGCCCCTCATGTGTTCGGAAAGCCGTTTTCGATACATCATCTGCCTTTACTCGAATCTGATGGTAACCGGACTTGAGGTCTAATTTAGAAAAAAATTAGCTCCATGAAGCTCATCTAATAGCTCATCAATCACCGGTATTGGAAACTTGTCAGCCACGAGTTTTTAAATAGAATTGAGGCTCTAGCGACTGTTACCTTGTTCAAAGCGCGATAATCCTTGCAAAACCTCCAAGATCCATTCTTCTTCTTCACTAAAATCACTGGACTGGAGAATGGGCTAATAGATGGTTGGATAATTCCTGCGTGTAACATGTCTCGCACCAAGGCCTCTATTTCGTTATTTCGTTCTTTTGAGCCTGAAAGTATCAATAAGGCCTCACGCTCACTGGGTCTGTTCTTCCTTGAGAGTGATACCATGCTCATGTCTCCTCGAAAGTGGCAATTCCGGAGGCATCTCAAAAACACTCATAATTCTGCAGAGAAAGACAGGGACTTCGTGTTTGTCTTTCTCTTCAGCTCCTGGCTGTTTATTAGCAGACATCTCGTTGAACTCGACTAGAAATCCTTGTCCTTTCTTTAAGGTTTTGAGCATGGCTTTGAGAGATATCAACGAACACGCCAAGCTTGGATCTCCTTGATCTGTCACTTGTTCTCCACCCACCATAAATTTCAATGTTTGGGTCTTCCAATTTGTGATTACCGTACTTAATTACCCTAACCAAGCTACACCCAAGATCACGTCGGAATTACCCAAAGCCAGCGGCAGAAAATCCTCCACTACGGTTATAGTAGGCAAGTGCACCATTACCCCCTTGCATTCGCCTTCTCCACCTCCATTTCCCCATTTCCTAACGACACACCAAATTTCCTTTGTGTTAATCACCGGTAACCCTAGTTTATAACCGCATTGGTGGATATAAAATTGTGGGTTGCCCCAGGATCCACCATTACCACAACATTCTTGCCCAGAACCTCGCCTCGCAACTTTAGAGTTTTTGGATTAGTGATTCCCACAACCGAATTTAAGGAAATTTCAGGTTGGATCTCTTCATTTTCACTCGGTGATACAACCAGACACTCCTCCCCTAACTCATCATTCCCCTCTTGCTCAATCTCCCCAACCTCACCCTGCATTAAGATGACGCTCACCTCCCGTTTCTTACAACGATGACCTGCCGACTATTTTCCTCGCACCTGAAGCATTCCCCTTTTTTCAGATTCGCCTGTAATTCCTTCTCAGTTAATCTCCGAAACTCCCCCATCGGTTTGGCTACTGGTAAATTACTCATACTCCTTCCAGACGGGGTAGAGGTGAAGAGGACGACTGGGAATAAATTGATACTGATTGACTACTTGAACTGGGGAGCCGGAGAAAAGAACGAGTGAATCTAGTTTCGAGAGAAAGGAAAGGGACAAGGGCGGTCTGATAGAGCTAGTTTTGGGGCTTTCGACATTACTTTTTACGAATGGCATAATTGTCTTATTTTTTCCTCAAGTCTTTGGCAGCTAGGGTAAGCAATGAACGTCTTTCAGAACTATACTTTGCTCTAACTCGGGAATTAAATAACAACTGGAATAAGCTAGCTAGTCATTCCTATCCCTGCTTAAGATTTAGATAAAGTTGAATATCGTACCTGATTTGAATGAATTCGTGCTCACACCACTTGCTTTACGGTTCCCATGACATCTCAGCTTCTCTTCTACTTTTACGGCCAATTCAATAGCATGGTCCAAATTAATCGTACCTAACACCCGCACTTCTGTTATAATCTCATCCTTTAAACCGTTGATAAATTGGGCCAGTGCAATCTCTTTCGGAACTCCTGTTAGAGGGGCCATCAACTCAGTGAAACGCCTTCTATATTCCACTACATTTGTTTGCTTTGCTGTTGGTGGTGGAGCCACTGTTCTTGTAAGCTACCCATGGATGAAGGTCGAAACTGCCGCAGCAACCTGGACTTCAGCTCTGTCCAATTCCGGATAGGACGACGCCTATTTTCCCATTGAAACCATAGTAACACATCCCCATGCAATGATGATACCACAGCCGCTTCCAAAGATTCCTCTTCCCCCAATCGGTAGAAATGAAAGTAACGCTCTGCTCTCAAAATCCAGCCATCTGGGTTCATTCCATCGAACACCAGTAAATTAGTTTTTTCACCTTCCTATTTCCTCCCATCGGGTCCCCAAACCGTCCCGACCCAAACCCGAATCCACCACCATGGCTTGACCCGGTCCCTAACCCGAGACCCAGCCCGAACCCAAAACCCTCCTTTCGACCCGCTCCGCTCCCTTCAATACCTTCCCTGACCCATTTAATTGAGTCGCATCATTCACTTTTATAGACAACAACGTCGATCTCATCTCTTCTTGGAATTGCTCCTGTTCTTCCTTAGATCTCTTGATTCTCATCTCAACCCGCTGCATAGCCTGGTCCAACGTGACCGATAGATGCTCTATGAGGGAACTTTGTAAGCTTCTAGTTGCATTATTAACGGCCGTGGCTACACCGATGGTTGTCCGTAGCTCTTCGATCCCTTTTTCAAGTTGCTCAATACGAGCTGGATTAGATGGCGGCGCACCCATTTCTCCTGCATTTTCAAGTACTGAATAATATAATACTGGTTACAAGATAGATTTACTACAATTCGAGATGTAGCCTCTCCCACCGTTAACACCCACAATAATCAACATGTCTATAATTGTAAACCGTACTTCCTTTTATCCTCCCCCCTTTCTCCAAACAAAAGATTTTTTTACCCTTCTTTAAAAATAATAAGTCTTCGGTCCATTTGGGCTTCAATAGCGTAGGCTTTCTTACTCTTGGGCCTTCTCACATATGTGAACAGTATAGATGTCTGGCTTGGGTTTATAGCATACTATCAAGTCCAGTCCATTATATTTTATAAATTATGTCATGAGCTAGAGCAGAGTCGAGGTCAGTCCGTGTTTAAGTCAACTTCCATCCAAACGAGTCAAACTCTTGAAAAACTCGAATTAACTGGAATTAGAGCTTGAAATTGAACTCAAACCAAGTCGAGCCTGTTTTATTGAGTTCTAGTCGTGGAATCACAGCCCTGAATACTTGAATGCCCACTACATTGTTGTATTGTGTACTTGGTCCTTCTTGATTGAAACTCTGGTTTAGCTGAGGTATTTAATGTTTTTTTTTTCTATTTCCAAAGCTCCACAGATTGAGAATTTAAATAGCATGTGTTCTTTTATTTGATATGCAGCCTCTGCAATTAACACTGTGTAGCAATTTCATCATGTATATTGTGACTATTAAACAGGCAAATTTCAGTCTGACACACATGATTTTCAAATTTGTATATATAGTATTAATCTCAGGCAACGTTATGAAAAGCATGATTTTTGTTGAGGCTTGTATGTACAACAAGATTCATGCATTAAAAATTAGCAATTCTGCTTGATTTTTTAAATGGGCAAAACAGTACACAATAATAATTAGTGCAAAATAAAGTAATTATCCTTAATGAGGAAAACAGCCAAAAACAGATCCCTCATCACATGTCTTACTCTCCTCCTAAATCTAGAACCTTCATCACTTCCACTTCACTTTCTCTCCTCCTAGTTTCTTTTTAACTCTTCCACGTGAAGATGGTTAAGAGGATGAGAGTGATAATACCAGGGCCCGAGATCCACCTAATTGACATTGTTGAAGTTGGGTGACATCAATTTATTTGCGTATTGATTTGTCTATTACTATGTTTATGGTCTACTCCTCATACTATACTATTATATTATGTTTATGGTCTACTCCTCTTACTATACTATTATATTGTTAAGTACTTCAACAACATTATTGAGAAATTATGGTAATTCTGTAATTAAAATGTCTAAAAATTAAAGTTGGAGCTTAATTAGATCCATGAGTTGTGGTATGAAATTAGATCTTACCCTTTTTGCGAGTTTGTGTCTGTGCATATAATCACTATGATGCTCGGACTCTTCAGAAAACCTTGCCGTACCCGTTATGACACTGACACCGACACCGACACTTGGATCCGGATCCAAATGACATTTGGAAAATTGACACTTCATCTCAGACATTTGATAGCCTATCTCTAATATTTTATTATATGAACCCTTTAGCTTTTGACATTGTACCTATTATAAATTTATATCTATAATAAATATTATTTTACCCTTGTTTTTCAAAAGTTAATATATTATTTTATATAAAATGATAAGTACTTGTGTATAAAAATTACCACAATATATCAAATATACTAATTTACGTGTCCAAATACAAGTTTCGGATCCTTATAGAATGTGTCCCCGGGTCTTTGATTTTGAAGTACAAAGAATCGGACACTCTGATTCGTGTGTTTGTGTCCGATTCTTCTAAAAGTGTCTGAGCATCATAGTATAATCATGCTTCATGAGTTGTGGTATGAAATTAGGTCTTACCCTTTTTGCGAGTTTGTGCCTTTCCCCATTAGCAATAGTGAAATTAGGAGTATGTGATTACCACAAAAGTCGAACTTCTATCCTGGAATAGTGGAGTACCTAGGTTACATGTTAGGTTGACTATTCTAGGGAAAAATCTAAACTTGATTCACCACATAGTTTTCTGTTGTACGCAACTCTAAACAACCATCTTCAATTGATATCTATCCAAAGCCTGTCACTTGTAAAGGGCCTGCCATGATGCTTCTAACTTTCCAAGTTAAACATAATGGAATTTTTTGATCTCCCTTTTCCAGGTGTACTTAAAAATTAGAAAGATTCCTTATTCTCGCCTTCTCGGCATAACTTACTCCTGCCAAAGACCTTTCACTTTCAGACTTTCAAAATAGGTGATATATTTACATTTCCTCTGTATTTATTATGTCAATGTGAAAGTGATAAACAAGGTTTGCCGAACAATCCCCTTTCTTTTTGGTATAATCTTGTGTACCTGTATTTCGGCTGAATTTGATGAAGTGTTTATATGTTTCCTAAAAACATTATTTCACTAATTAAACTTGCCTATCTTACTGCAATACTAACTGATATCTTGTCATTTTTTGATGGATGCGCTGATGCTTTTATTGACCTGTTTTTTGAAACTAATGCTTTTATTTACTGGTTTAAAAAAAAATCAACCAGGCCAAAGCCAAGTCTGCAGCCAAGGCACATCATTGATACGCAAAATGAGGCTGTCTTTTTTGGAGTCTGAATATCTGAAGAGAGAAATAACTCACAATGACAAAACTGTATCGATTTTCTTTAAACATTCTTTGCAGCAACTCTCTTTAGTCTTGTATCAATGTTCACCATTGAAAACTTCTGACATGATTTCCATTTCTTAATCGACGTTGTCTGTGTGGTTCAGATTCTCCAGAATTTTCTGTGCAGATATAATTGACGGGTACACTAGTAATAATTGTGTCCTAATGGCAGAAAAAAATAGAGTATTAATTGATGCAACATCTTTGTATATAAATTCATCAACATGGCCCTTGTTTCCTTGTCTGTCCGAAGTTGTGCATGCTTCTTGTTGGGTCAAAAGGTTCAGGGAACAAATGGTTTGTGGATAATTATACTAGGCATTTCATAGTCATTCTTGACGGAAACACACATTTTGTTTTTGAAAACAAAGGAAAACTTAACATGATATGACCAGACAAACCTGCACTAACCTGTCAATTACCAACTTGATGCGGTAAATTTCAACATGTCTTGATTCTTGATCCGGTATAATCTTTTTTTGGCAAACATTTGTTTCATAGGGATACGTTGTGTATATCATATACAGCTTCAAAATAAACGAAATCGAACCAAACAAAACAGGTGAAATGTCTCAGACACAGGTTCTTCCGGGTAGTGTATAATGTAAAATGATACTTATGGGTTCTAGCTTGGCGTTGGCGATTCATAAATTAGTAGGTTTGAAGCTGAAATTTGTTGAAAGTCGACTCAGACTAGCTCAAAATGTGTTGAAGCTGTATATGATATAGTTATTTGAAATTCAAAATCTCCATACATAAAATGTAGTCCTACTAGTAGTATATTTTATGTGCATTAATGTCCTTAAAAACAAACTTTGGGGATAAGCTCTTTTGGGTACAAGTGAGTATTGTTTTGTGTACCGGTCAGGCTATGTAGCAGGGTATGGGAAATCTTTTTACCAACAGTTGAAATCTTGGTGAAGACTGAAGAGTAAAAGCTGTCGGAGAAATATGGAGCCTGCTTTTTCACCAAAAACACAAACGAAGATCTTGTGCAACAGGATTCCCAATCTCCATTCTCCACTGATGTTTCTTTTCCTATCTCACTTTGAGCAAGTGAAAAACAAATAAGCACACTGTTTTTAAGAAATTGCAATTTCCGTACATATATCTTGTTTTTAACAACATTTGAATTATAAACCTCTCGTGAAAGGTAAAGCGAGGGGATCAAAACTATTGCCAAAACTGCAGTTTATTTGTTAAGTTGATGTTTTCATAGAGGTTAGTCAAACCACAGTTAATTTGTTAAGTTAATGTTTTCATGGAGGTTGATGGGAGAAACAGAAACCTATAGCTGTCTAATTTTGTTTAGCACAAACACATTTTTGAAGCTAATTGCTATGAACCCCTATTCACAGCGGACATGTTGGGATGATATGTTACAACAATCATTTTCTGGTGATCACTGCTCACTGCTTTACGTATTATAACGTATAACCATCTTCAGTTTGGCAGTTATCAGGGGAGAATCAGTTTGACCAAAACCGGAGCCTCAGGCCATAATAAAAAGGATGGAGGTTGGAATCTCTGTTTCCATTGGTTATCCTATTCATAAAACTAATGTATACAATCCTGCATTGTTTACTAAAGTTCAAAAGGGCTTGGGTCATGATTCTGATTCCTTTGGGTGCATTATATGTTTTACACACACATTATACCATTTATGTATGTATGCAAATATTCAATACCACAACAGGGAATAGAATAGCACTCCAAAAGAAGTTGACCAACTCCTGACTTGGGATAGGTTACTGTTACTGTTAATCTTTCTTATTAGTTCCTTAATCATTCATAGATCTGTCCCTAAGTAATCAGTTGAAAGCAGGACCCAACAATATATTCCCAAATCTTGTTTTATATTTTGTTAATCTAATGAGGATTACAGTGTTTGAAAGATACTGGGGAACACTAAATCCTTTCTGATTGGAAAATTTGGTTATTCTTTGGCACCTTGTTAATACATTATTCATTTAATTCTTTATATAACCTTCAGATTTTAGCAGATTTAACGACTTAACAGTTTAATCAAATGTGATTATAATAAAGTAAGTTAGAGGTGGAATATAGCATGTACTTAACTGTACTAATAAGTCACTAAACTTTCATTATTATGTGTTCATAAAACTACTTGAAGCAACCAAATATTTGATGACATCAAATATATCACAAATAATAAACAGATTATATTTGTTTGTAAACTAGCTTAACTTAATACATAGGCTTATAAATAGCATTATACGAGGGGCATAATCCAAAAGTGAAGTCTCAGCCAAATATTCTAGAGCTCTAATGTAAAAATTCTCAAAAAAAAATATTGAAGTACTAATGTTAAAATTCTCAAAATCATTCCCAAAAGTTGACGTTAAAATTCTCAAAATTGTTCTCAAATATTTTTGTTATAATTTTAAAAATGAGATGAATCACTTGTTCATACATATAAATGTTTGAAATAAAAATAAAAATTTTGTCATTTATAAATATTAACGAAACCTATTTTTGAATACACAACATTCTTCTTTAGAAAATTTCTACTATGTTCAGATATTTTTCTCATCAACAGAAGTTTTATTATAAAAATGTATTGAAGTAATCCATTGGTCGTTTATAATTCACGTTAGAATAAACAGAATAACTATCTCCTAATAAATAAATTTAAAATAATATGTATAAATTATAATATACTATTCTACTACTAACCCTTTCAAGCTGCAGAAGAGCCTACAACAGCAGTTACTGTGACGTAACATTTTACATCATTAAAGAAAGGACACCTTGTTATTTTTTACTTTATCGCAGCAGTTAAATTTAAATTATAATGTTGGCTTTATATGATCATATTTATATGTACGTACAAAGAAGTAAGTCGACTTAACTCAATCCAAACAAAGCCGATTTGAATTTATTCAAAGTAACCTTTTTCTCGTACTAGACTCTTCACGTAAACCAGCGGTTTGTATATATTAGTATTAAGTTAATCACACGCCATTACCTTTAATTAATCCCCTCACATGGCCTTGACAACCTTTCAATCAACACAAAAATCACGTAAATATCTCTAACCCCAAGGGTATTTCAGTCATTCAAACCACTTCACTTCCTATAAAATATACACCTCTTCACCACCTTTTCCACAAAATTCTCACACACTAAAACATACACACACGCACTTATTTATTCTCTCCACAATGTCGCCGGTGATCGGAAAAGGCAACAAAATCCGGCACATAGTTCGGCTCCGACAAATGCTCCGTAAATGGCGCAAGAACGCAGCCTTGTCATCAAACAACCGTATCATACCATCCGATGTTCCTGTCGGGCACGTGGCAGTCATGGTGGGCAGCGAGTGCAGGAGATTTGTGGTGCGCGCGACGTACCTGAACCACCCCGTGTTCAACACACTACTAGCTCAAGCAGCTGAAGAGTATGGGTTTACAAATAATGGCCCATTAGCTATTCCATGTGATGAGTCAGCTTTTGAGGAGATTCTTAAACTCGTTTCTAAGTCTGAGTCAAGTAACTCAGTTAAACTCGAGGATGTTATGCGATGTTGCCACGTGGATTATAATAAGAGTGTTTGTGATGGTAGGCCTGAGTCTTTGCCGTTGTTGCATGGGTTGTGTGATGAATCTGTTTGTTAGAAAGGAGTACCGAGTTGGTGAGTTGAGTTGAGTCAACTCGGTTGAGTGACCTAGTTTGGTAGAAGCTAACTATAGGTAAACTATTTTGAGTTTATTTGAGATAGGGTGAGATGGCTAAGAATGGGGTTGTAACTCGACTGAGTCGTCCCGAGTTGGATTTGGAAGGACTGATTAATTAGATACATATATTATATTAGGATAATCCTGTGAATTATTCTGATTTAGAATTTCCCGAGTGCATTTATGATGGAAGGAATTTATATATGAGATGAGTTCTTTAGAATTGTTACATCTTTTTTTTTGACCTTTTTCCAAAAATACCTATATTTTTTAGTTTATTTTTTTTTTATTTTTTTAGTTTATTTTTTAGTTTATTTTCAAAAACAGTTAAATGTTGGATGTTGCAACATGTTATATATAAAGTTAACAAAGTTGCATTTCATGTTATATAAGATTACACCGTATTTTGTCCTAAAAAAAGTTACATGTATTTTTTAAAAAAATTTGCAACTAGGTATTTTTGAAAAAATTCTTCTATTAATTTGATTCTGCTAAATAATTTATTTTTTATTTGCCCTTCAATTATATATATAAGCATGGTGATTTTTTTTTATTGAATGGAAATATATTACTCAAATAAATCATTCAACGGAATAGACTCCAATTCAACAGGAACAGACCTCCTATCGAACACTCGATTTGGAAAAAAATATGACCCTGTTGCAATACAGTGACAGCCATATTAGCAGATCGTCTAATAAAACATAACTTAATGTTTAATTCCAGTAACAGCACCCGACACTCCATTATAATACTACTAAACAGAGAATTCATGATGTTCATACTTCTGATAGCTTGTATTACTGCCAAACAGTCCGATTCAATCTCTATCTTCCTCCAATCTTTACTTTTCACCCAACTTAGCGCTTCCTTCACCGCAATAGCCTCTGCAAACTCTGGCCTGACATTTCCTTCAAACAATGACGATCGCCCCTGAATCACTTCCCATTCATCATCGCGAGATAACATGCCAATACCATACTTCGAGCTTTCAGTAAAGGTAGTTGCGTCGACTGTTATCTTGACTATATTTGTTTGTGATTTCACCCAAGAGATTGCTCCATCAATCTATTTGTGATTTCACCCAAGAGATTGCTCCATCACCGTGTTCTATGTCCTGGTACAGAGCTTTTGTTGACATTACTTGAGCTTTCCTCCAATCTGCAAGACATCGCTTTGCCGAGTTAACTACACCCCACACCTCACTCTTTTTCTGATTCCATAGCATGTTGTTTGTGGCCTGCCAAATATTCCATCGGTCAAAATTGTAGTCCTCCGTAACTTGAAAAACCCTCTCTCTCGATCTCCAACATTGAGTAGCAAACAGACAACTCACTATGGCATGAAGGATTGTCTCTACTTCTCCATTACAGATCAGACACATCACCGAAATGGAAACTTGTTTAGCATTTAGGACAGTCTTCTTCGTAGACAACGTCTGAGATAAGGCACGCCAAATCATATTTAGGACTTTGGGCGGTGCTTTAATTTTTCAGACCCTTGTCCACAATCTACTGTTATCATCTGTGACCCATGCACCTTTGTGTTTTTGAAGAAGTCGATATGCACTCTTCACCGTATACTCTCTCGTGCGGTCTTCACTCCAAAACAACCCGTCTTCCTCATTTTCGCCACCTACCGGACTGTGTGCAATGCATAGTTGGTCTCTTTGATTAAACAAGTCTTCAATAATTTCCACATCCAACTGATGACCTTCCATAGTCAATAAGGAGGCAATAGTGGCCTGATCCAGGCCTTGAACATCACTTGTAATATATAGATTAGTGTCATCATTAAGCCAGAGGTGCCCACAAATCTTTGTCATTTTTCCATTACCCAACTTTCAACGAGTACCATCCATAATAACCGATTTAGCCTCCCAAATACTCCTCCAAACATAACTGGGATTATCTCCCAGGTTTGAATCAAAAGAATTGACTTTTTGGAAAATATTCCACCTTATAAATTTTGCTGGAAAGTCTCTTCGGTTCTCAAACTAATCTCCACCCTTACTTGCCGAGAAGTGCCAAATATTAGTCATGAAAATTTCTAAAACTTAACCCTCCTTCAGTCTTGTGTAAGCTCATTTTATCCCAGTTCATCCAAATTATACCTGGCTTCGAGTTTTATTTAATGCCCCACCAGTATCTAGACAAACTTCTCTCAAAATCTTTCGTAATATTTATAGGCAACAAGTATGTACTCGTATGTACTCATAGCATAAGTACGAATTGCCTGAGCCACATTCTTTATCAAAACTTCCCTACCAGCCTATGATATCCACTGCTCCTTCCACAAATGTACCCTTTGCTTCATTTTATCTTTTAAGAACCCAAGCACCCGAGATTTATTTCGACCAATCATGTTCGGCAAGCCCAAATAAGTAACAGAGTCATCATCCTCACCAATTTGAAGAATCTCACACATCCTATCCTTATGCTCCCCACAAACATTATTGCTAAACACCACAGAAGACATCATAAGGTTTACCTGTTGTACCGATGCCTCTTCAAAGATTTGTAAAATCTCTATCACCTTTAAGGTTTCATTCTCATTAGCCTTACAAAACAGGTAACTGTCATCTGCAAAAAGAAGATGACTGACAGTGGGAGCTTGTCGGCATACTTTTATACCATGAATCAACCTTTGAGTCTCATACTTACGAAGTAATGCTGATAAACCCTCTGCAGATAGAATAAAAAGATACGGAGATAGTGGGTCTCCTTGGCGAAGTCCACGGCTTGGAACTACTAGACCCATTTCCCTGCTCCCATGGGTAATTGTATACGAAACTGAGCTGACACTTTGAAGAATTAGATGCACCCACCAATCATGAAAGCCCATTTTACTCAGCAATTCTCGTAAGTAAAGCCATTCAATCTTGTCATAAGCCTTGCTCATATATATTTTTAGAGCCATATACCCTTTTTTACCTCTCCTTTTCCGTTTAAGATAATGAATCATTTCAAAACCCTCCATAATATTATCCGTAATCAGTCGTCCTGGAATGAACGCACTCTAGCACTCAGATACCACATTATCCAGCATATGTTTCATACGATTTGTCATTACTTTAGTGATAATTTTGACCACTACATTGCATAGCGATATGGGTCTGAGATCCCCCATACTGACTGGATATTTCTTTTTCAGAATAAGAACAATGTTAGTCTCATTAAGGCCTCTAGGCATGATACCATCTTGGAAAAATTTTCTAACCAAGCTCACCACATCCGTACCTACTATCTCCCAATGGTTTTGATAAAAAGCTGGGGTCATCCCATCGGGACCTGGCGATTTATCAGGATTCATTTGGAAGAGAGCAAACTTTACCTCCTCTTCAGTTACCTGTCTTAGAAGCTCTATGTGTTAGGTTGCCGTAATCTTTCGATCTATACACTCAATAACATCATGCTAATTTGACTGCGTAATTTGACTGCGTAGTTATGAATAAATGGTTATAGAATTCTGTGATGTGATTCTCCAGCCCACTATCCCAGTCCATCCAACTACCTTCTTCGTCTCGCAACCTGTCAATTTGATTATTTATGCATCTAACATTTGCTGAAGCATGAAAGTATTTACTGTTCTTATCTCCTGAATGAAGCCAGAGTTGCTTCGATCTCTGATGCCGGAAAATCTCTTTTTGTTCCAAAATACAAAACAAATTATCCTTTGCTTCCTTGATTTTTTAACCGAAGACGCATCTCTGAACTTCCTCCACTTTCTCATATCTAGTTTGCACATCTTTATGCGGGTTCCAAACTTACCCGTTACTTCTCTACCCCATTCAAACAAGTTTTCCCCATAAGTTCTTATCTTTATTTGAATATCCTCATTCTCCCAGCTCTGAAGCATCAACTGTCTGCACATTGATTCCACTAGCCAAGCATTCTCAAACCTAAATTGTTTCCGAGCCATTCTCTTCTCGCTAACTTCAGGGACCAACATAACCGGGTTATGATCAGATGAAGAACTTTCCATATTGTAAAGTTTCACCATTGGAAACATATCGAGCCATGATGACGGTACTAATGCTCTGTCCAACCTTATTTCTGTCCACGCAGTTGTGCCTCGGCCTCTTTCCCATGTATACTGGTGACCTATTAGGTCCAAATCAATCAAACCTATACCAACTATAACTTCATTAAATCCCTCGAGTAACCATCTCGGATATGGAGCCCCTACATATTTATCCTGCCGAGAGACCACGTTATTTAAATCTTTTATAACACACCACGGAAGATTAGCATCCCTCGCTAGATTTCGAAGTAACTCCCATGTCTTCTTCCTATGATTTCTGTCTGACTCTCCATAAATTCCTGACAACCGCCATGTTTGTTTACCTTCCACTCTTACTTCTACGTCAATGTGATTTTTGTGAATGACTACGGAGCAGAACTTGGTCAATCTTCCACATCAACGCCAACCCTCCACTTCTTCCCTGAGAATTAATCGAAATCAGGCCATCAAACTGCAAAGCTCGTCTAACTTTTTCCATCTTACCTTTGTTATTTATAGTTTCGCATAAGAATATAAAAGCGGGTCTTTCTTATCTAACCATTTCTTTAAGGAATCGAAAGTTCGAGGGAAGACCTATACCTCGACAGTTCCAGCTGATTAGACTTATAATCCTAGGCGGAGCTGACTTGCAGCACCCGCCATCTTTCCGTTTTTTGGTTCTGAGTCTCATTTTCTATCATAAAGACCTCTTCGCTTGCGCCTTCCTGATTTGGCCCATCACTAATTGATCTATCCACTCTTCTCATTTTTTGGTGCAAAATAATAGGCCCATGATCCATATTAAATTTCCCTCCCAGATCTTCACTTGAATTTCAGCCACCTATTTGGTTGTTTAACTCCATAATTCCAGTGTAACCACCTGCTATTTTAACTCCCTTATTATGCTTTATCAGATTTTCACCCATATCCTTGGCAATCCCAAAATTTATGGGGATTATGCCTATCTCCAGCAACAACCTCGTCCACCATTCTCTCCACCCTAGTACCCCCGTCCTCCGTCGTATTATTTATCGGAATCTGGTTGCCTTGTCTTAACCACTTCGATCCAATAGTATAATTTCTTCTTCTTGGTTCTGCCTTTATTCAA
This sequence comes from Apium graveolens, assembly GCF_009905375.1. Lineage (NCBI taxonomy): Eukaryota > Viridiplantae > Streptophyta > Magnoliopsida > Apiales > Apiaceae > Apium > Apium graveolens. Next base: position 262,409,756 of record NC_133652.1, on the reverse strand, counting down.
ATTTCATAAGGCTTTTCAATACCTTCCAGAGGAGTATCAAAAATTTTATCACAAAATATTTCATTATGCCCCATCAAACCATATATAAAGCAGAAGGTCGGAACTCCTATAGCAAAAATTAGCCCAACACCAATTCTCTTCAGACTTCTTCAATTTCATTCTTCTCTTTAAAGATTTATCCAGTGCAACTGACACACGAACTCATATATAATCTCGCCAAACCCCTATGAAATTATTGGAATCAGAGTCTATGTATTTTCCGATATAATTCCCTATATCTTGTACCACTCTTTGCGACATAAACTCAGAACTCATCCCATGAAGCTGTACCCATAAATCAAGATTGTTGATTATGAGAGATCGAGGATCATCCCCTGCCTTCATACGCTCAAAAACTAACCGAAACCTCCCAAAGGTTCACGGGCTACCATCGATCACCCGCTTGATATGCACTTGATTGTAAAATTGGAAGATAAACCTATTACTGTCAATTTCTTTAATGTAAACCCCCCGCCCTGGCTTCCAGAGTGATGCCATTTTGTATTGCATCGCCTGAAAATCCACCGGAGAGTCTGTCAAAAATTTTCCCACCAGACACCATGTAACATCAATTTCAGATAGAGGCTCTTCTGCAACCTCTACATACAATAAGCCTCCATTTTCCTCATCGTCCATGCGAACTTTGGCAAAACTCTCCTCCACGTAAAGCGTTGTTTTGATATGTCATAAATAACTCACAAAGATCGACTATGACAAAGAACAACCAAGGACAAAACTTTAAATAAAACGATTAAAATATTCACATCATGACAAAAGTCAAGACATTTTCTACTTAGTATGGTGATCTTTATTAAATCTTATCTTGATTCTTAACGGTAACTCTAATAAACTATAGGACATATATGGAGGATAGTAGTTAAAATAAGATAAAAATAATAATTAAATTTTAAAGTAATGATTAAATTTCACGGATCAATAGTGTAAAATACAAAAGTATTTCTTAGGTTTTTATATATTGCATCGTGAAATGTTTTCATATGTATTTGTTTACCAATAAATAGTAATGAAATATTTTTAGTATAGTTCGTGTGTCTTTACGCATTACTACGATGTATCACAACTATGCATCACAACTATGTTTACTGCAGGTCGAAATATACTTGCCCTGAATCACAACTATGTTTCAGCGTTTATATAATTACATATATATACTTAATTGATCCGATTTAGGTCGTTGGCTCAAATGTCACTTTCTTAAGTTAAATGACCTTTAATGACACTTTTTAAATTGTTGGCCCCAAATGTCAATTTAAAACGGGGTTTCGGTTAAAATTTTTCAAAATAAATGAAAAACGCAGTTTCGTGTTAAGTTTTTCTATAACAATTTTTTTTTATTTTTTTAAATAAAAGAAAAACACAGTTTCGTTTTGTATTTTTGTTTAACAACGTGGTTTCAAACTATGTTTTGGATGAAAACGCAATTTCAAAAATTGTTTTGATAAAAAACGCAGTCTCATCTTTGGTTTATGGATATAAAAACGGTTTTTCAACTTAGTTTCTTGTAAAAACGTCGTTTCTAACCGAGTTTTTCTCATGATGTAAAAAAAAACGCAAATCCAAAATGAGTTAATATGAAAAACTCGTTCTGAGATTGCATTTTGCCCCCATAAACATGAATTAAAGTTGCGTTTTTAGTTTAAAAAAAAACAAAAAATTGAAAACGTAACACGCAACTCCGTTTTTCATTAAAAACAAAATTTCAACCGAAACTCAGATTTGAAGTGACATTTGGGCCCAATTATTTCGAAAGTGATATTGATGGACATTTCATCCCAAATAGTAACATTTGAGGCCTTTTTTCTCCGATTTCTGTACAAATTAATTTATTGAATTGCCCATTAATTTTTACAAAATGTGGTGATCAATTTTGTGCGCTTTTCAATGTCTGTAACACATAATATACATGATAATATTTGGTTAGTATGTACTTTAAATATAAATGTGATATTAAAAACAAGTTGACGTTAGTTAAGTTTTGTCTCATTTTTTTAGCTTTTTAAAGCTGAGAGTAATGCCTAATTTAAGTATTTCGACTACTGTAAGTACAATAAACACAAATGATCTCCCACCGGTTTAAACTTTACTTGTAAGTTGCAGCTTTTGATAATTCGAATACAAATTATTCCAAAAATATATACCGCTGGATATTATATGGTCAAAAATTTAAAAATTGAGCGAAAAATAATGTTCAAGATCGACTCATTTAAAAAATCGAACACGATTTGACCATGAATATCGAGCTAACCCTAATTTAAAGAGGGTCAAGTTGTCCACAGTTCATATATATTTTATATTCGACCCATATTAAAATATAAATTTTAGTTTTATAAGTTACATCTACATCAGATACTTTATTTTATAATAATATACACACTCAAATTCTGTACTTATTTCTTAATATATAAAATATTATTTTATTTTTAAGCCGAATTTTAAGAATATATCTAATTTTATTTTAATTTATTGATATTGTTAATATCAAATATTTTATTCTATTTTAATATTTTACTTAAATTTAATTTTTATAAATTTCAAGTTATATAGCCGTGTTTGTGAAAATGTGAAGAATTGAGACAAGTCGATCGTCATAACAATGTTTCATAAAATAAGTGGTTATTTTAAATATATAAATAAAAATTTAAAATAATTAAATTGTCAATAAATGATGAGAATAATGTATTAACAAAAATATTTAAGTGAATAGTAATCTATACTATATTATAATAGACGAAACATTAAAAGTTTGGTAGTCGGTCGGTCGGTACTTGCTGAAATTACTTAATTACCCTTACTTAATTGTTCTAATTCTAATTATTGGGTCGCTCAATTCTAATTCTAATTAAGATTGAAGTGAACTTCCTCTATTACTTTACCAATTTCAATTCTATTTTATATCGAATTTTATATCACTATAATTTATATTTAAATTCAACTTCTTCTACCAATTTAAATGTTAATTCATAATGAGTTCTATATCACTTCTAATTTGTTACTTCGGGCTAAATTAAATTTAAACAAATTAAATATAATTCTTAAAATTTGGTTGATATATAATGTGACTCGGGTTAAGATAAAATAATAATACTATCAATCCTCCTAAAAAAAATATACCAATGAACTTGGATATCCAAGATAAAAAAATACATTATACAATTGATTCAAACTAATACAAAACTAAAATAAAAATACAATTCGACTAACAAAAAAAACATATATACTAATAATTCAGTCTAAAACAAAATTATCTTATTGATCCGCAATTTAAAAAAAAATTAAACTAAAAATAATTAGTTTGATTTGGTCGGTGTATTGAGCATCATGCTAAAATAAAATAATGTAAATCACTGATCTGAGATAAATTACATTAATATTAGACTTAGTATAATTCATATCCAATTCATGTTAAATAAAAAATCAAATTTTATTTAAAACATATTTTTTTAAATACACTTAGAATTATCAATAAAACTATATCGTTCAATCAGTAATATTGCCCTTTTAAAATATATTTTATAGAGTTATAGTTAATCGATTACATAATCATCATAATAAAATAATAGTTTTTTAAGATACGAGCATAATATATACATTATATTTTTACCCTCAATAAAATTTTAATTTCATTATAATAATATTTCTCCTACCAATGTTATCACTTTAAATAAGTTCAGGTATTCTAAAAGGTTATGAACATATACGTTTACTTATATAATTATCATGAAATCATATCATTTTGCCCCGTAAGGGTTGACTCAGTTGATTAAAGAGGGGATAATTATCCTCTTGGTCACAAGTTCGAATCTCACGGAAGGAGAATTTATGATTATGCCTCTTGAATCAGAGCATGTCGCTTAAATGCGGTTTACCTTGGTTCACGTGGTTTGCCGGCTATTGCGTGAGCCCGTAGGGTTACCCAGTGCGCACCCGAAAGGTAGCGGCTGCGGGTTAGATACGATAAAAAAAATATATCATTTAAATTTTTAAATGAACAAAATTAAGAATTGAATTCAAGTATTTTTTTTAAAAATTATGTAATATTAAAAAAAACATGTACACTTCGTACATCACACGGATTTTGAGCTAGTAATTTATTATTTATATAATATATAAATGTTATCCGAGCCGAATTAGCTGAGTTTTGATCGAGGCCGAGCCGATTCTGAAATAAACGATCAAGCCTGAGCCAAAAAGATAAAAAACTTGATTCAACTTGTTAACTCATCCGAGTTAATTTTCATTTAAGATTGTCTCATTAAAAAAAAGAACTAAATCGAATTTATTTAAATGAGCTAATCCATGTTTTTTTGCAGCCCAGCGCTGGGCAAATTACTCAACCTTATATAGCATGACTTGTAACTAAATTACTTTGATCCAAACTGTTAATGGTAAAAGAAGTAATTATATTAAATCAGACGCTGCTTCTGCTCTTTTAATAAGTGCAGATACGGTGGTCACTTTTCACTAACATGTGGAAAAAGTAAAGAATTGCAAATGCGCAATAATTTAGTTTGAGTATGCTTTACTCAATTTCTAATTTTTAATTATTAAATGTCGCTTTTACTTTAATAGTTTAACATTAACAGGGGTCAATTAATCTCATTTAGGATGCTGTATCCAACTGGAAAGGCAGTTGATTAATTTTGTGTATTGAGAATGCCCTTTCATTTTCGCAATAATTCTTCCAATCTTCCAATTCAATAAAGGGTGTTGCTTGCCATTTCTATATTTTTGTTGATACATGCACGAAAGGGACTAAATTATCCATATTGAGTATTTATCCACCTAATTGAAAGTTTATGCAAAAGTTAAATAGGTCAAACAAATATTATGGGTATTTCATTTTCATTTAATACGAAGAATACAGTTTTGCTTCCGTTTGGATTGATGATAAAAAATGATTTTGCAGTTAAAAAATATGTTAGAATAAGTGTTGTTACGAGAATTAATAATTTTTATTATATGTCTATTTCGCTGGTTAATGTAAAAAAATACAATTTTTTCGGTAAAGTTTGGTATTGAAATCTACTATTTTCGCAAAAACTAAACATAATATTTTTGTTAATAAACATGTTTAACCTTGGCCATCCATATAAAGATAAATTTAAATTATATAATCAAATATACAACACTATTCCATCACACAAAGTTTCAAATTCGAACTTACACTTTTTTGTGAAAATAGGGCGGAATCGGTAATATAGTTTAAGAGAATCGAATAATATCTAGGGGGTCGAATATTTTTTTTTATTTTAAATTAATATTTTATAAATTTTAACAGTTGACCTGAATCGAGAGTCACTTTAGTCCCCCTAACTCCCCCTTGGGTATGGAAGGTCTCTCCTCTGATGATACACCATTTTATAATTTAGATCAAAATTTTATTATTGTTGTTTAAATTTTAATCTAAGATCTTGAAAAAGACAATTTTCTAATATTTTGAAATTTTCGAGCGACGGATTATTTGACATGATATTAAAGGTCAAGTTACCGTGAGATTTAAGTTCAATTTCATGCATACACAACATTCTTCCAATTTATTATAGCATGAAAGACAAATTATGCTTCATAGATTCATAAATGAGCCTTCGAAATGATAAAATGATAACATCAAATTCTAAAAAATTATGCTCCATAGATCCAAAAATGAGATTTGGAGCGAAGGAAAATGATAAAATGTTAATATAAACTTTTTAAAAAAAGATACTCTAACACCATGCACGTAAAATCTCAGGGTCAGGGTACAAGATGGTCACAAATGGATGCTTTTCATGGGTGGGAATAAACGTTAATGTATTGTAGAATCTTAGGAATGGACACACTGATTGAATTTGAGAGTACAAGTTAGGACTGAGATACAAGGCAATGGCCATTAAATTAGTTACAAAAAGTTGTTTTTAGAGGACATGTACTTGTCAGGGTTACGAAAATGTACGTATCTTTGGTTGTGTTGTTTTAGAATGGATTAGTCAAATATAGCTTCTTATTATGGAGACGTACGAATAAGGAACATATTATACAAGCCACTTGCGTCTCTTTCTCTTCCACCAAAAGCATTGTTTACTAATTTAACAAATCAAAACTTACATTTTGAAGCATTTGCAAAGAAAATCCTAACCAAAAATCTCTCCCTGTTAAAGGGCGACTCATTTATCAAGGTCAGGGGCTTCGGAGTGCGGTGTGGCAAGTTGAGCTAGAATAAAAAGACAAAACTAGGCTCCGGATTTATTTGAGTATTTTCAAATTACGAGAGCCCCGAATCTTTTCTTAAAACGGTTCATAAATGATGATATTTCAATTATTTATTGACTATTTTTTACAAATAAACTGGACCCAATATGTATTATTATAAATCCCACTAATTAAAACATGAATGAACAATTTTATGATCTATTAATTTGGAGCGCTTAACATCTCTCATAGTTTGTATAGTACTTTTATCGAAGAATGTTGTACGTGTTAAATTAGGTGTCAAAATTTGATCACAAATAATATATTAATGATGGTTTAATAATTTAGGATCAATTTAATGATAATATTTATGTGATTTAGTAATTGCAAACGAATAGAATCGAGTCGAGCATAATTTTTTTAAAATGAATCGAGTCGAGCCGAGCCGAGTTTAGAAACTGAGCCGAAAAAAATGTTCACGATCGGCTCGTAACGAGTCGAGCCGAACACGAGTTTGCTCACGAACAACCGAGCCGAGCCGAACTCGAGCCGAGTCGAGTTGTCCAATAGTTTGCATATATTTTTTAATCGGCCAAGGTTAAGGTATAATTTATAATTTTATAAGTTATTTGGAGATATATACTAATTTCATATTACAATTATATACGCACACGCACACTCACACTTTACACTTATTTCTTAACCCATAAAATTTTATCAATTTATTTCGCAAGTCGAGTTTTAAGAACAAAATCAACTTTAGAAATCGTATATTACTTTTAAATTGTTAATGTTGATTGTCAAAAATTTAGTAATTTTTGATATCTCAGTTAAATTGATTTAGATTAAAAAATACATATAAAATAAAATAAAAAAGTAAGTCCCTTTAAGTGGTTGAGAAATATAATTATTAAAAATTATTTTATATTTTTCTTAAAAATATTATAATATTATAATATATTTTAACAAACTCACTATTTTAATTTATTTGAAATCGTAATTTTGGTCAATTTTATTATAGACTCCTTTAATAAAATTGTGAGGTGAAATTTAGGATTAAGTTTAATTAGAAATTATTTGTTAAAGTAATCAAACTCTAATGATATGTATGAAATTAGTTAAATTATTTATTATTAAAATATGTATTAAATTTTTATTAAATTAATAATTTAACTTTAAAATTAGTATTAAATTAAAATTAAAAAAATATAAAATCTTTATACAAGTGATTAGTAAATATTTATTATTTATTATATATAAAAAATTTATCCGAGTCGAGTTACCGAGTTCGAGCCGAGTCCGAGTTAAACGAGTCGAGTTCGAGCCGAGTCCGAGTTAAACGAGTCGAGTCCCAGCCGAGTTCACTTAAATGAGCCGATCCCGGTTTTGTTCACGAACAATTCTGTTCATTTGCACTTCTTGATCTCAAATAATATATCAATGATGACCGAATAATATGAATCAATTCATTAATGAAATATATGTGAATACAGGGCGTCCACTGTTATGAGTTAATTTGTAGCTAATTAGATCAAAGCACGTGTCATTTGTGATCTATTGAATTAATCTTTTTTTATTACGAATTAAAATATACATTCTAAAATTGAAGACATAAAATATAAATTCCTAGCTTTAAAAAGATCACACAGGATCCGTATATTGTGTTCCGCTCTTGATTGGGTTTGGTAACAGTAACCTAATAATCTCTTCATATTAGCATGTGATTCAACATGCAAAAATCAAAATTGAGCTAGAACATGCTTGATATTTTGTCAATCATGTAATTCACTCACACAGGTTACAAATTCAATTGTTAAAGTTTTGAGTTGTATGCAGCATGCAAGGCTAGCTTTATTGGCTTGAACAACGACAAGTTGAGGAAACCAGGTGCCCATAAGTCATACTTAACTGTCTGTATTAGGCATATTAATAACGTATAGATTTGGTCTCGTTGAATATGACGTCCGTAATTTAGGTTGCTACGAACATGCTACTTGATTTTAGTAACATGTACGCACTGTACACAAACAATAAACATATACTAGTTGAAACTGCAATATGCATGCATGTATTGATTTTATGTGCATGCCGCCTACAGATAGAATGATTAATTTCCCTTTATAGTCAAAATATTAACCTTATAATTAGTAATGTAGTATTTCCTCCGTCCCTTTCAATTGTTTACATTTGTTAGAGAGTGTCCGGCACGTATTTTAAGGTGCATATAAAGTATAGTTCTGTAATTTTTTTTATAATTTTTTTTTTCTGAATAAAAATTAAAACATTCAATTTTTATTCAGAAAAAAAAAATTATAAAAATAAGTTACATAACTATACTTTTTATGCACCTTAAAATACGTGTAGAACACTTGCTCAGAAATGTAAACAATCGGAAGATACTGAAGAGTACTAATATTTGAAAAATCATTCGTACATATGGGCATAGCTAGTCTTTTTTCTTTTGTCGGAGAAAAGGGGCATAACTAGTCTAAATTCATATAAATTCAGATTTCTTTGTTTATAAAATTTTATTTTATTTTCTGAATTTGAAAGGAAGTTAAAATTTTTTAGAACATCAATTTATGAAAAACAAGTCGAAGTTATCGTTTAAGGGGTGTTTCGCTAGAAAAAGTGAGCAACTGTAGCTTAGTTTTGCTCAGACGAACTTTGACTCCGACATGGTGGATTAAGAGATGATTACTCGTAAATTTTCCACCAATTATCTGGAAAAAGGTAAACAAGATAAGATTTTTTTTCAGATGGGATGTGATCAGGTTACTTTAATTTTTCCACCTACTTATCTTTATGTTGGGAAAAAGACTTTATAATCTTGACGTTTATCATTCCTTGATTAATTTAAAAAAATAAATTTAGTGACTGCCGCAATGACCAAAGTTAATTAGGGTCCCAGTATAATTTACTCCGTCTCATGTTCTTGTTCACTTCCCTTATTACATGTATTTTTTTTAGTAACATGTATTTTAAAGCCCATATTAAATATAACTTCATATATTTTATTTTTTAAAAATTCTTTTTTTTGAAAAAAGTATAAAATATAAATTTTTAATTAGAAAATGAATTTTTTAAAAAATGAAATATATGAAGGTATATTTAATATGTGAATACAAATATGGGTAAAAATAAAGAGGAAAAGAAAGTACGGACAAAGAAAATATTAAGTTTTAATCAAAGTAATTAGACTTATACACGTAAAAAAATATTTATTCTAATAAATTTCACAACGAGAAGGAATCAAATTAATGACAAGTGATAAATGTTTACTAACACAAAAATAAAATGAAATATTTTGCAGTGACCAAATAATTAATGTATACATATAAAGCATATAAAATATTAGAGGCCTTTAATGTGGAGTACTTGTTTCGCTTATTCCGCTTTACCGTTGAGACGACGCTTGACTGTGATGAGGACATGACATGATGATAGAAAATTCTTAATATTTGCAGCTTTTTTTTTACGATTCGGGTATCATGTATATTTCCTATACATCATAACAACGAGCTATTTGCTTTTCTTAGAGGCCCGTCTATTAAAACATGAAAACTTATTCCTTACAAAATGTAAGCCCGTTGAGTGGCCATATAACTACAAAAACTAGAACCAGATTATGACAGGCCCAAATATTCACGTCCAGCTCTTCAGACTCTGGCCCTGGCCATTTTATAATATCATCACCAACTACATAACTACTATATTTTTGGTCTATTCATTTAATTCTAACAATCTCTAATGCTCCATGTTACCATGGCCGGATACGAATTTTAATACTTCCATAAATTAAAATTTTATAAATTATTTTTATTTTTTTCTTACATAAAATTTAATATTCAAATTAAAAAATTTCAAAAATAAATTATAAAGTTATAATATATATATATATATATATATATAATATCTTAGAACACGTCCCCGACAAAAATTGCAATAGAATGAGTAGAATGGAGATGAAATTAAACACAGAAAAATAAAGACTCCGACTCCTTTTATATCCTTGAAAATATTTTCCTATTCTTTTTATATAGTAAGCTTTCATACAGAAAATTTTAGAAATTCCATTAAATGAATGTAGATGACCTATGATATGACCCCATGACCCCATCCACGTTACTAAAGGTAATCGAGTCGACTAAAAGTGTGAGTGAGCAGAAAAAAAATCACATGAAAAACTCGAAGCACTTTTGATGAGAATAGACTAGCTAAAAAAAATGAAGACTAAAGCTTGCCAACTAAAAAAGTCCAAATATATAATTCGGATTTGATTGATGTACATGTATGCTGAGGATAGGCTTTAATTTTTGTTAAGACTTAATTTGGTACTACTTAAAACGAATTTGATGCATGTTACTTTGGCTGCCTCAATAATTCTGGAGGTGCGACTCCTACTTACAAGTATTGAACAACATGACGGCCATAGTTCAAACAGATCACGTGACAGGCATTTCAATTATATCACTGCATTCGGTGGGAGCGGGGGTGCTTTAAAATATTTAATATTTAAATTTTTGTACATCGTGTTTTATTCAAATTTTAATTTTATAATCCTTGGTAATCACAAAGAAATAGATTAAATACTTTTTCTCCGCCTTAAAACCTCTGGTTATAGAAATGAAAAGATTTTTTCAAAAATTGCCGCTAAATTATTGATAAATTAATCAAATATATTTCACAAATTTGATAATTGTCAATAAATCATAAATAAATTATTTAAATTTTCAAAATTCGTTTGATAGATAAAAAATTCGCTACCTCATCTCTGAGATACAATATCTAACTGGCAGTGTATTATACTTATTATGTAAATATTTATCGTTCCAACGAATACCCTATTAGATATAATTACGTAAAAATGTCACATTATATTTATCGACTCTCCAACCATCATCTAAATCAGTCTAGGTCATTTCGTGCTAAAAATATCATCTAACCATGACCTAATTCCATGCCCCCTTTTAATATTTTTTTAAAACTATATAACATACTACCTTAAAACATTTTAAAAAAAATTATTTAATTATTAAGCAGAATTAAAAATTTTAATACTCTAATATAATAAACTATGTTTGAGTTATGTATTTTTATTTTATAATATATATAATTAATGTTTGTTAATTTTATTTTTGTCATTTTTTAATATGTTATTATATTTATAACTGTAATAACTTTCCTTTAATTTTTAATTTTTAATTTAAAATATTTACATTAACATAAAAATATAAAATCACAATCATGAAAATATATTTTTATTAAAATATATATTTTATTTTTAATTATATTGAAATATAAATCACTATCATGAAAATATCTTTTTATTAAAATATATATTTTATTTTCAATTAATTGAATAAAACTAACTTAAATTTACTTTAATTGTATATTTGAAATTAATAATAAAATAATATTTTAAATATATCTAATGAATATAGCTAAAATCATTGGAGCATATTTTCTTACATGTTCAATAAAATTTTATATTTCCTTACATGTTCAAGAAAATTTTAGATAATGATTTTTTATTTACGAGTTTACCTATTATCGTTGGAGATGCTCTCATGAAGGATAAATTAAATCTAGGTTGCTAATAGATCGCTAATATACTATTACGAACGATAGATTATATTTAGATTTATAATTGTAAAAATTAGAAATCGGGTCAATAGATTGAGCCACCGATAAGAGATTTATGCAAAAATGAGTACCAATATGAAAATTGGATAAAATTTAATCTTTTGACCTTGTTTGTTATATTTATTATTATTAATGATACAATATATTATTGACAAATGATTACGAGAGATCAATCAAATTTTAAAAATCGAATCAGTCAAACAATTTTAAGGGTAAATGGGAAATGTATAAGAAAATTTTGACAAATCGAACAATTTTCAAGAATAATGCGCAATCTATATTCAAATATTTTTCTCTAATTATTCAAAAAAATTAATAATTTCGTTTGACGACCAAATATAACTTACAAGTAACTTACTTATAGCCCCATGTGCACATTATTATGCTATACAATTTCACATATCAATTTACGGTACTTCTCTACAAATTCTCAACTAGTTTCAACCACCGATTAGTCCGACAAGCTCCGCGTCTAGGCCAACATAACTTCCCTACAACGCAGCTCACGTACGAACATCTGTTGCTCTCCTAAAATTTTATATTAGCTTAAATCCCGTGCGATGCACGAGTTTCCGTTAATATTTAATTTTTTTATTTATCTCGTCATATTATAATTTTAAAATATTTATATAAATATATAATAATTATAAATTTATAATAAAATAAGAGGATAATCAATGGTCGTATTTTAGTAGGATAATTATACTATATCTAGTAATTTAGCGGATATATAACATTATTTTTTTACTTTTTTAATAATAGGATAAGTCGTGGTTGTAATTTAGTAGGATAAGTAAAATATGTGTGTAATAGTTTAATAATTTAATAGTTTAACAGATACATAATACTATTTATTTATTTTTTTAATAACCAAAATTAGGGGATATCCGTTGAACCAAATTATACCCCATTCTAATTATTATAGAATATTATAGATACATGTTCAATTTCAAATGTATAATATATTTGATGTAACCCATTTAATATTAATCGACTAATTAAAAATTTCGTAAGTAAATAATATCTCGGATAAAACATGAAGACATGATCATGACTATGAGTATTGCTTAACAAAGTTAAAAGGCATAAACATTATTGGTAAAAGTAGAGATACAAATAAACAATATTAGTGTTTAGTGCGTTCATGATTACAAGCAATATAAACTGTACTCTCATTATCGCAATATAGCAGAGTAGCACGAGTAAGTTTAATACCCAAATCTGCAAGCAAACAACATAACTAAACAACCTCACAAGTAGTAGAAGTCATTGCACGATACTCAGTTTTCGAAGATGATAAAGAAACAACATCTTGTTTCTTACTTTTCCATGAAATTAGAGGATCGCCAAGAAAAATACAAAAACCAGTAGTTAACTTGGGATCCTCGGAATCTCCAGCCCGATCAATATCACTATAAGCACGCAACTCTAAAGATGAAGTAGAAGGAAACAATAGACTCTGAAACAGAGTCCCTCGAAGGTACCTGGGAATACGAAGAACAGCTCCCCTAGGAAAAGTGACGAACTGGCTAATAATATGAACAACATGCGCAATATCTAGACGAGTAACAGTGAGATAAAAAAGACTACCCACAATACTATGATATAAAGTAGGATCCGCCAAAGGAAGACCATCAGATGACGAATATCGAACATTCGTCTCAAGAGGAGTATCCACAATCTTATTATCAGTAAAGCGAGCACGATCAAATAAATCAGCTATATATTTAGACTGTGATAAAAGATAACCCCGTGATGAAGTAGCAACCTCGATCCCCAAAAAATAACCAAGCAAACCTAAGTCTTTCAAAGCGAAACAACGAGCCAATTCCTGTTTTAACGACTCAATACCAACACAATCATCACCAATAATAATCATATCATCAACATACAAAGCCAAGAGAATATGACCTGCACTTGCACAACGAACAAATAAACCAGAATCATGATGACTAGAACGAAAACCGAGTGAAATAAGTATTGTAGCAAATTTCTCAAACCAACAACGAGATGCCTGTCGTAGACCATATAGTGACTTAGGAAGTCGACAAACATAACCAGACCGATGAGGAAAACCAGGAGAAGGTGTCACATAAAATTACTCATGTAAATCACCATACAAGAAAGCATTTTTAACATCTAACTCAAATATGTTCCATTTAGAAACTGAAGCAACTGCAATTAGAGTACGAACCGTCGTTATCTTTGCAACAGGTACAAAGGTCTCCCCATAATTCAAACCATACTCCTGACAATAGCCTTTAGCAACAAGGCGAGCTTTATAGCGCTCAACAGATCCATCATATTTGGTCTTAATTTTATAGAGCCAACGACAACTAATAGCATATTTCCCTGGTGGTAAGGGAACCAAGTCCCATGTATGTGCCTATATAAAATAGTAAGTTCCTCAGCCATAGCTTCCTGCCAAAGAGGATCACGAACAACATCTCTATAGGAAACAGACTCAGATAAACCGTGAACAGATGTAATAAATAAGGCAAATAAAGGAGAATAAGATGAATAAGAAAAATCAGGAAGTCGAGTGGACTTATGAATACGAGTAAATTGATGAGTGGGAGGAGGAGGATCTAAAATCTCTGGAGAGGATTGAGTAGTCGTAGACGGGGGCGGAGATGGGGGAGTCTGAGATATCTCAGGAACTGAAGTACCAGGAGCTGTGGGCAAAGCTTCCTCAACATCCGAGTCGAAAGGATCAATACGAATGAGATCTTACTATGTCATTGTAATAACTCGATTTTTTGAGACTTTGTAAAAACGTTTAATGAATAGTAACCCTGACAGACGGGGAATTTTTTTTAGCCCACACTATGTTGTGCATAAGAAAATGAGTTTCGGAGTTGATAACATGATTATACACACCAAATGAGTGTATGCAAACGCTATTAGTTTTCGAAGAAAACGAACTTTGAAAAACGACCATATTTACGAATCATCGAGGAATACGGGAATCACAAAATAATTACGAATTTAAAACCCTACGGAATTATATCCAAGGATGATACTTCAAAACATAAAGAATAAATACGAAAGGATTTATGCCGCGCACCGTTTACGAGAAATTATTACAAAAACAATTAAGCGACCGAACAAACGCGTAAATGATTAAATAAACGTATCACGCTAACTAACCCCAATATCGGTTCACAGTCAATAACATCTTCACCGTCTAGAGTAACTATGAGTCGAAGAACACCGTGCATTGATGGGTGTTGAGGGCCCATATTGACTATCATAAGGTCATTTCGTGTAGCTGGTGCAGTCATAGGTTTTTTCCCGATTCATTCTTCCATGAATTGCTGAAAGCGAAAAGAGGTTCATCAAAATTTAATCGAAAATTCAAAATGACTCTTCAAATTAATGATTTTTTGTTTCTCGATTCTCCAACTGGCCGATTAATTCTTTATAACGTACTCTATTTTTTTTGACAAATAGGCGAGCAGCCGTTGACGTTTTCCTAGAATTTTACGCAGACCTCTCTGAGATAAATAGTCTTTTTTGTGCAATTCCAAATGTGAAGTAAGTCTCCGTATCCTATTGGTGAAACGAACTACTTGAAATTCAACAAAATGGTAGAAAGATAACCATGGTTACTTTATCAAATAGTGAGCTAAGGTTATAGGAATGATCATCTAAGGCTAAAGAATAGTAAGCTAAAGACTAAAACTACTAGCTTCGCTTGTAATCTAGAAAGGCTAGCAAGATTTGTTCCAAGATTTGCCAACATAAATCTAGTTTAGATTATATACTAGAGAATATAAAAGAATATAGCACAAGTATTATTAAAGAAGCAAGCAAGAAGCTCACAAAATTCTCTCTCTCTCCCAAAACCTCCCATTCGGCCCTAACAAAAAAAAAAGAGGAGAAATCAAATTCAAAACTTCAAGCTCTAGTCATGGAAAAATTTCCCCATTAATTCTCAAGCTTCATACATCCTAAAATAAGGTAACATAAATTTTTAAGCTCATTTTATCAAGGTTTGATGGGTGTAATAAATTCAAGAAAGATGATAGTGAATAATGTGAATAGTAACTCTTCTTTGGTTCTTGATTTTAATGGTTGATTTAGGTTCCAAAAATCATACCAAGCACTCCCAAGACTTCACCATCATCAATAACACATCTCAAGCTTTCAAGAAAGGTATAAATCTTTTACCCATCTTTATTTAAGGTTTAAGTTCAAGACTCTTTTGGAACATAGTTGTAAACCTAGTTTTGGTGAATGTATTGTTGTAATCTTGATATTTAGTTAAGTACATTTAATGTTGATGATTGTTGCCTCAAGAACATGATGTTCTTGAGAAGATTTAGTGATGATGATATGATGATTGTTGGTAGTAGTATAAAGATTTAAGGCGTAAACGAAACTCGGATCGTAATCCCGCTAAAACGAACAAAACGTAACATTAAGTTTCTGCAGAAAGTCCCAAAGATATAAACTGTAGTTTCTTGAAAAATAACACTTGATTATGATAGACAATGTTATAAGGATCGTTTATGCGCTTTAATCGCTTGATTCCGATTTACGGATCAAAAGTTATGACCGTTTTACTAAAAGTGATTTACGCGACAAAAACTGCTACGAATTACGAACTTTGGAAATAAAAAGGATCGACTTAAAAATGTTCATAAATCATGAAATTTTTACAGAGAGTAGTAAATATAGTTCCTTAACTTCTATAAAAATTTGAAGTAAAAATAATGACTTTTCAATTTTATAAAAATATTGGAGCCAAGACCGCGCGATTAGAAAACCGTAGAATCCATAAGCGGAGCCGATGATGAAAATAAAAACGGACCTAAGGTACTTCGAAAAAGGAAGCGACCGTAATACGAATAAGTACTTAAAGAAATAATAAGGGTAAAATAAGTTGAGAGGGTGCATAATAAGTAGCATATGAGTGCGAGTCGCCGTAAATTAGAACGGGACCTAACGAAATGATTGTGTTTATGGTTATAGATTTTCGAGCGGACCCTAGAGCATCCTCCACTTGTGGATACCCAGGCAAATTTACGAACCCAACTCCATTTACTGTTGTGTTGTGAAAGGGTTATTTTATTATCATTGCATAAATATCATGCTTGCCATGATACTTAGTAATTAAATTTTCGCATAATGTAGCGATGTTGTACGATACGTATATGTCGTAAAATATTTAACTCCTCCACAAGCGTGGCGTGTAATTATAAGACCGAGAGTTGGTCGGGATTTTAAAATTAAAACCCGGGAATCATTCCGGTGATATTTATAGGACGATTAAAGTCCATAGTAGTTACGTTCTAAGGGACTCAACGTCCACTTCCGAAATATCAAATACCTTGAACTTTTATTAAAAAGATTTTCAAAGATCGTATTACCTCAACTATATTTTATTATTCGAATAATGAGCATTATTTAACTAATCATTTATTATAGGAGAACTATTCTCCAACACTTATTTATTTCAAACCCGAGTAAATATTAAAGATTACTTTAAATTACGTAAACATAAATTAGTTGAGAAATATTATTTCAAATATTCTTTTAAAGTAAACTCATTCGAGATTTAATTATTTAACGATTAATATTTAATTAATAATTATTTATCTAATGATTTACTATGATTTAAAAATCATAAAGCCTAATTTAAAATACTTTCTGATTTTTGAAAAATCATTCGAATAATTTCAGATCGTCGGAGAATATTATCTCGACTTATTTTAAATATTTTGATTATAGTTTCAAAAGAAACTCCCCTTATTTAATAAATATGTTGACAACGGTCAACTCACATCCTTAGTACTTCCTCCGAAAATTCTCGGAAGTACATATATATACGTACAAATCAAAGTATACCTATCAACAAGCAACATGCTTGGGGAACAATATAAGTTTCAGATATATGATGGGATTCTTACAAGGACAAGGAGGGGTAGACTCCAGTACTTCGTGGACTGGGGAGACTACCAATTTACTACCACATGAGAGAAGGTATCTTATATACTGATGAACATGTGGAGTATGCGTAACTGAGAGGGATGGACGCAAAACCGTGTCTTGAGTGGGATAGACATGAAGTGTGTACCTGAGAGGGATGGACACAGAAAAGGCCCGAATGCGGCCAGGGTGATAAAAAATAATGAAAAGGGAATCGCCCGTCTACTAGTAGAAAAGGTTATTATTTCCGTAGTACGACTGATCATCGTATGCGGTGGCTCCAGTGAATGTCCTATTCTTCCAGTTGGAATTGTGATGCAATACCGTAACCCTAACCTAGGTGCTGGGTTTACCATTAAGGTATTCGCAGGATAATAAATCCATTAAAGAATTATTTTCAAAAGAAGGTGTGTATCACCAAGGAAAACTATTTTTGAATAAAACGTAATTATAAACTATGACGTTTTACTTGACTTTATCATATAGTCATTTCATACTATACATTATTATGCTGAGCATTATAGCTCACACTTGTTTTCTTAAATTGACACAACACAGCAGTTAATCAAGATGCCTATCATGAAACTCACAGCCAGGAAACGGGTAGGAAACGGCCAGCTGTTCCGTAGGATGTTTGGTGCTGTTCCTCAGGTAGACCGAATAAGCTGGATTGGTTTTCAGTTATTTTTAGTCCAACTTATTTATAAGTACGACTTATGTAAGATGATAAGTAAGACACGAATATTTGGCCGACGGACTAACCTTACTTAAAGGTTATTTCCCCGATAAGGCTTAATTACTTTTGGGTTGTAATAATTATCATTGTGTGGATTAATTTACTCTAGTAATGAATGGTTAGTTTCCAAGACAATAACCTATAAGTGTATGTGTGATAAGTGTGGGGTCGTAAAAGTGTGAGTATTTATATTTATGATACGAGATAAGTGTTATATAGTATTTAAGATGGCGTGGCCTCCTAGATCCTTGACCCCGGATTTTGGGGCGCCACAGAAATGGTATCAGAGCCTTAGGTTATCAAATCTTGGAAATGATTGGATATAAAATATGTAGACATAAGAATAATAAATAATCAATTAGAGCTCAAGTCGAGTTCATCGTCAGGCTACATAGGTAGTCTTGACAGTTTTACCCTCAAGGGAATTCCGACTCTAAGTTAGTAACACCTTGCCTATTGTGTCAGGTACCAGTGGAGCCTATGGGGGAGGTTGACCCTGTTGATGATATTATGGCCCCTAAGCGTGACCCTACTCCCGAGCCGGAGGACCCACCCATTGAAGACTCAGATGATGACCCTACTGAGGATGCCCCGGAGGAGGAGACTGACCTTCCTGTCCCCATAGATGATGACGTTGAGGTGCCCCAGGGAGAAGACATAGGCTGGAGGGATATAGAGATGTACCTTCTCCCGACTGTTCGCTCTCCTACACCACACGTAGGGATGCAGAGCTCTTTGCCTTACACTGATGATGACGAGGAGGATGGGATGGATGTACAGACCTGTGAGGCTTACGATATATCCTCTAGCGACCCAGACTCACCTCTACCACCCCCAACGACCATACATGTAGTTGTACACGACTGGATAGTGGCCCAGCTTAACGCTGAGCTCACCATGACATCTGCTCACATTGTAGAGCTACGACAGGCGCTGAGAGCTGAGAGAGCCATCAGGATAGGATATCTAGGGGACTTCGGAGCTGCTTCCTCGACCATAGCCCGCAGGGAGATCGATGGGATCGAGCTCCGTACCTGGGTTCAAATGAGGATGACGGCGGTTGGGAGATACATCCCGATAGTTGACGCAGAGCTGATGTTGGCAGGAGCGATGAGGAGGGTGCGAGACCTCATGCGCAACGATAGTGACTGAGGGACGAGTGACTATTTATGGACCTTGTAAAGGGCTAGGTGACTTGTCACCCATTTTGTTAGGATAACTAGTAGTAGATATCGTTCCTATCCCTTCAGGGTACCCGGTTTATGTATTTGCATTTTAGTATTCAGGACAAGTGATGATGTATTATAATCAGGTCATGTATGAACTCGGATAGTTGTTTTATCCCCAAGATATAATTGGGAGACCCTATGGTAAATATATCTAGTAGTTATTAGGAAATTGATTTCCATAATATTGCACTTGTTAAAAACATGCTAGATAATAAATGACATGCTTACCTTTGAATAAATTAACCCAATTGTAAAAATTTTTGCAACTATATTGACAAAATTTTCATTATCAGAATGATGCCACCCCGTAGAAGAGGAACCAGGGCACAACCCGCAGAATCTGTTAACCAACAACGGAATGGACCTGACTATATAGTGAATGAGGAAAGTGAAGAAGACCTAGACTATAATGAGTATGGTGAGGAAGAGTATGTAGAAGAAGAGGCCGAGGATACCCATCAGGGAGGGAACCCCATGAATGAGTTTATGGAACTTTTAAGGGAAAATCTGAACCAACAGCCCATTCCACCACAGCCGCATGTTGCCCAACAGACTGCGGCCACTGCCTTCAGGGCGTTCAAATCCCTCAAACTCCCAAGGTTTCTAGGATCTGCCGACCCCATTGAGGCACAGGCCTGGCTCAAGGAAATAGAAAAGTCCTTCGAGATACTAGGTGTGGAAGAACGATACAAGACCATTTTCGCTTCTTACATGCTGAAAGAAGAAGCTAATTACTAGTTGGAGTCCAAACGAAATCTCGAGACTGATGCTGTGATTCCATGGGATAGATTTACCCAATTGTTCTTAGACAAGTATTTCCCTAGGTTTATGGAAACTCAGATGGAGATAAGTTTCTGGAGTTGAAACAAGATAAGATGATTGTGGCAGAATATGAGGCCAAGTTTACTGAATTATCATGATTTGTGCCTGAGTTTATGAATACCGAAGAGAAGAAAGCGCGAAGGTTTCAGCTTGGTCTGAAATAGTGGATCCAGAACCGAGTGCCAGTACTAGAGATGACAGATTACGCTACCTTAGTGCAGAAGGCCTTGATTGTTGAAGCTGGCAGTGAGCAAAGTTTGAAGGAAAAGGAAAATAGAAAAAGGAAGATAGGGAGTCAAGGAGGAGGAGGAGGAACCGGGACAAGAGCCTCCCAAGCAGGTTCGTCAGGGGAGTGGTGTCCCAACCAGCGAGAGGCCCCAGATTTAGAAAGGCCCCAAGTGAGAGTGTTGCCCAGGATGACGGACAATCTAGGGCAACATTTCATAGCCAACCCCACGCCCCAATACCGGAGTGTCAAACATGTAGAAGAAGACACCTTGGAGTGTGCAACCAGGCAAGAGCCCCTCTGAAATGCTATAAGTGTGACCAAACCGGACACCTTGCCAACAACTGCAACCAACCCAACGTGACATGTTTCTAATGTGGGAAGGTAGGGCACATGAGGAAGGATTGCCCGACATTGAGGCCCCCAACCTCAGGGATGAGCAGAGCTGCATCCAACCGACCCCCAACTGCTAGGACCTTCAACATGACTGTTCCAGACGCTATCCAGAACATTGACGTGATAGCAGGTACCCTTCTGTTAAATTCCGAACATGCAAATGTCCTATTTGATTCTGGAGCGACCAAGTCATTTATATCTCAAGATTTTGCTAAAAAGTTAAAACTAAAAGCCGTACCCTTACATGTGATATTACAAGTGGAAATAGCAAACAAAAAAATAATTCCTGTAAATCAAGTACACCCTAAATGTAAGTTGAAATTAGAAGGGAAAGTCTTCGAGGTTGACTTAATCCCATTTGTGTTAGGAGAATTTGATGTAATCTTAGGAATGAATTGGTTATCCAGTAATGGAGCGCAGATAGATTGTGAGCGGAAGAGGGTGAAGATAAGAGTGCAAAATGGAAAGGAAGTAGTGTTTAGAGGTCAACGACAGACCCAAAAATTTCTGACCATGCTACAGGCAAAAAGATTGTTAAAGAAAGGTAACGAGGCCTATTTGGATTATGTGATGGATACTAAGAAGGAAGTTCCCGACATACATGATATACCCATAGTGAATGAATTCGAGGATGTGTTTCCAGAGAACTTACCAGGATTGCCACCTGACAGAAAAATATAATTCGCTATAAAATTAGCACCAGGGACGACACCAGTATCCGAGGCCCCTTATAGGCTAGCCCCAGTTGAGATGGAGGAACTAGCTTCTCAACTGCAAGAGTTATTAGATAACAGAATGATAAGACCCAGTGTATCGCCATGGGGAGCGCCAATACTATTCGTAAAGAAAAAGGATGGCAGTATGAGATTATGCATAGACTATCGGGAGTTGAATAAGCTGACTATCAAGAATAGGTACCCTCTCCCTAGGATTGATGACCTATTCGACCAACTCAAGGGTGCTGTGCACTTTTCCAAAATAGATTTGAGGACAGGATATCACCAGTTGAAAATCAAACTTGAGGATAAACCAAAGACTGCGCACTAGGTGTGGACACTATGAGTTCTTAGTCATGTCATTTGGACTAACCAATGCACCCGCAACTTTTATGGATTTGATGAACAGAGTGTTCAAAAAGTACCTAGATATATGTGTGATAGTTTTTATAGACGATATTCTAATCTACTCAAAGACAGAGCAAGAACATGCAGAACATTTGAGGATAATCTTAGAAATCCTGAGGAATGAGAAATCATATGCCAAGTTATCAAAATGTGAGTTTTGGTTAAGGGAAGTTCAGTTCTTAGGGCATGTGGTGAGTAACAAAGGAGTTTTAGTTGACCCCACCAAGATAGAGGCGGTATCCAATTAGGAAAGACCGACTACTTCAATAAAGGTTAGGAGTTTTGTGGGTTTAGCAGGATATTACCGAAGATTCATGCAAGACTTTTCCAAGATAGCCGGCCCACTGACTAGACTTACCCGGAAAACGGAAAAGTTTGTATGGACAGAGAAATGTGAGGAAAGCTTTCAGAAACTGAAAAGGAGACTGGTGTCAGCACCAGTGCTCGCTCTTCCCGATGGAAAAGGAGAGTTTGTGATATACATCGACGCATCGCATAAAGGACTAGGATGTGTGCTTATGCAGCACGGAAAGGTTATCACGTATGCCTCTCAGCAATTGAAGGAATATGAGATCAGATACCCAACCCACAATCTAGAGTTAGCAGCCATAGTGTGTGCCCTAAAAATTCGGAGGCACTACCTGTACGGTGAGAAATGCGAGATTTACACAGACCATAAGAGCCTCAAATATATTTTTACTCAAAAAGAACTAAACATGAGACAAAGGAGGTGGTTAGAATTGATTAAGGACTACGACTGTGAAATTTTGTATCACCCGGGTAAAGCCAATATGGTGGTTGATCCCCTCAGTAGGAAGGAAAGACTCAAAATGATAATGACATCTGAGGAGTTAGTTAAGGAATTTGAGAAGATGGAAATTGATGTGGGAATAACCGGCAAAGGAACATAAGGATTATTTGAGATTAAACTAGTACTGGAACTGACTGAAAAGATACGAGTATGTCAGGAAAAGAAGATGAGTGAAGAAAGAGGAACATTGACTGGTGAGGAAGTCAGATGCGAGAAGGACGAGAAAGGGATCATGAGGTATGCATCCCGAATTTGGATTTTAAATGTGCAAGAGTTAAAGGATGAGCTGCTGCACGAAGGGCACAACTCCAGATATTCAATCCACCCAGGAAGTACGAAAATGTACCGTGACCTTAAGGAATATTATTGGTGGCCGAACATGAAAAGAGAAGTAGCGGAGTGGGTCAGCAAGTGCTTGACATGCCAGAGAGTGAAGGTTGAACATCAGCGATCGAGTGGACTATTACGGCCCCTGGAAATTCTGGAATGGAAATGGGAGCATATAGCCATGAATTTTGTGACAGGCCTACCAAGAACGAAAACCAATCACGATGCCCTATAGGTTATCATAGATAGACTGACCAAGTCCGTGCACTTCCTACCAATCAACGAAAGGTACACCGTAAACAAGCCGGTGGATATCTACTTGAAGGAAATTGTAGTGAGACACGGCGTTCCAATTGCCATGGTGTCAGATCGAGACCCAAGGTTTAATTCCCGATTTTGGAGAAGCTTCCAGGAGTGTGTAGGTACAAGACTGAATATGAGTTCCGCTTACCACCCTCAAACTGATGGGCAAAGTGAAAGGACTATTCAGACCCTAGAAGATAAGCTGCGAGTGTGTGCCATCGACTTTAAATGGAATTGGAATGACCACTTATCCCTGATCGAATTTGCTTACAACAATAGCTATCACGCTAGCATATGAATTCCTTCGTATGAAGCTCTTTACGGAAGGAGATGCCGCTCTCCCCTATGTTGGGATGAAGTTGGAGAACACAAGATAATAAGACCCGAGTTAGTCCAGCAAACCCGAGAGATGATGGGACTCATTAGGAAGAGACTGGTAGCAGCTTAAGACAGACAAAAGAAGTACGCCGACCAGATCAGGAAAGATAGAGAATATGAAGTAAGGGATTCAATGCTATTGAAGGTATCTCCATGGAAATGAGTCATGAGATTTGGGAAGAAAAGGAAGCTGAGTCCCAGATTCATAGGACCCTTTGAGATTTTGAGGAGAATAGGTACTCTAGCTTACGAGCTCGCCTTACCTCCTAATCTGCAACAGGTGCACAACATGTTCCATGTGTCAATGTTAAAAAAGTACCATGCGGATGCATGACATGTGATCGAATATGAGCAGGTAGATTTACAACCAGAGCTGACCTACGTTGAGCAGCCAGTAAGGGTAATGGACCAAAAAGAACAAGTGCTGAGGAACAAGACTGTGAAGCTGGTTAGAATCTTGTGGAGAAATCAAAATGTTGAAGAGTCAACTTGGGAACTAGAAGACGCAATGAGGGATAAATATCCCCACCTATTTTCTAATTGATTCCGGGACGGAATCCTTGTTAGAGGGGAAGACTGTAATAACTCGAATTTTTAAGACTTTGTAAAAATGTTTAATGAATAGTAACCCTGACAGACGGGGAAATTTTTTTAGCCAACACTATGTTGTGCATAAGAAAATGAGTTTCGGAGTTGATAACATGATTATACGCACCAAATGAGTGTATGTAAACGCTATTAGTTTTCGAAGAAAACGAACTTTGAAAAATAACCATATTTACGAATCATCGAGGATTACGGGAATTATAATATAATTATGAATTTAAAACCCTACGAAATCATATCCAAGGACGATACTTCAAAACATAAAGAATAAATACGAAAAGATTTTCGCCGCGAACCGTTTACAAGAAATTATTATGAAAACGATTAAGCGACCGAACAAACGCGTAAACGATTAAATAAACGTATCACGCTAACTAACCATGGTAGAAAAGTAACCATGGTTACTTTATCAAATAGTAAGCTAAGGTTATAGGAATGATCATCTAAGGCTAAAGAATAGTAAGCTAAAGACTAAAACTACTAGCTTTGCTTGTAATCTAGAAAGCCTAACAAGATTTGTTCCAAGATTTGCCAACATAAATCTAGTTTAGGTTATATACTAGAGAATATACAAGCATATAGCACAAGTAGTATTCAAGAAGCAATCAAGAAGCAATCAAGAAGCTCACAAAATTCTCTCTCTCTCCCAAAACCTCCCATTCAGCCCTAACAAAAAAAAAGGGAAGAAATCAAATTCAAAACTTCAAGCTCTAGTCATGGGAAAATTCTCCCATTAGTTCTCAAGCATCATACATCTTAAACTAAGGTAAGATAAATTTGTAAGCTCATTTTATCAAGGTTTTATGGGTGAAATAAATTCAAGAAAGATGATAGTGAATAGTGTGAATAGTAACTCTTCTTTGGTTTCTTGATTTTAATGGTTGATTTAGGTTCCAAAATACCCTACCAAGCACTCCCAAGACTTCACCATCATCAAGAACATATCTCAATATTTCAAGAAAGGTATAAATCTTTGACCCATCTTTATTTAAGGTTTAAGTTCAAGACTCTTTTGGAACATAGTTGTAAACCTAGTTTTGGTGAATGTATTGTTGTAATCTTGATGTTTAGTTAAGTAGATTTAAGGTTGATGATTGTTGCCTCAAGAACATGATGTTCTTGAGAGGAGTTAGTGTGGTGATGATGATATGATGATTGTTGGTGGTAGTATAAAGATTTAAGGCATAAACGAAACTCGGATCGTAATTATAATCCCGCTAAAACGAACAAAACGTAACATTAAGTTTCTGCAGAAAGTCCCGAAGATAAAAACTGTAGTTTCTTTAAAAATAACACTTTATTATGATAGAAAATGTTATAAGGATCGTTTAGGCACTTGAATCGCTTGATTCCGATTTACAGATCAAAAGTTATGACCGTTTTACTAAATGTGATTTACACGACAAAAACTGCTACGAATTACGAACTTTAGAAATAAAAAGGATCGACTTAAAAATGTTCATAAATCATGAAATATTTACAAAGAGTAGTAAATAGAGTTCTTTAACTGCTATAAAATTTCAATTAAAAATTATGATTTTTCAATTTTATAAAAATATCGGAGAAAAGACCGCGCGATTAGAAAACCGTAGAATCCATTGTTAGTGTATACTGAAAATATTTATTTGAAGTATGTACATTTATTTGTGGCCAGTTTATTTGAGAATCATTTGAATGTTTACATGTTGTCTAATATTATATATTGTGAACAATCTAGTATCAAATGGGATACAGAATATTAGATTGTTAAATACGGTTATATAATATAATAAGGTTCACAGCACAGGTGGTGTTGGACAATCCACTGGTATGGCTGTAGTATTATTTAGATTAGTTTATATTAACTAATAAATAATACTAGTATACTTTGTGTATATTGAACAGGATCAAATTTAGAATTGTTCTCTTAATACTGATTAAGAAGGAGAACTAAGATTCTATGTTATTATTAATGCTTAGGTTCTTAATCCGGAAATAGTAATTGACACGTGTATATTATTTACATGCTTTGATTTATATATGAAATAATTCTTTTGAATTATATCATTATATTTTGGGTGATGGAATTATATACATGGTGGATATTATTTATTGAAGAAATCCATGTCCTGATAATATTCGGGTTAATGATGTCCCCTTGAAAGCTCAAAAAGATTTAATTATGTGAAACCCTGCAGGTGGAATTTATTCTGGCATAATTAAATAAAGGTTGAGTGGATGATCAAGGATAAAAGATATTAATTAAATAAATTATCATTAATTTATTTAATTAATGGACATATGATATTTTAAACATGGGAAATTTAATAAGCAAATAATATTGGAACCGAATTAATTAAATTACGGTATTAGGAAAGGTAGTGCAAATATTAATTCTTTAGTGGATTGAATTAATATTTAATTACATTGGGCTAGGCTCAAGATGTAATTAGAAGGCCCAACCTAATTATCCATGGTCCCTATTGTAGCCTATATATATTCTTATTCTCTTCTTGCTTGGCAATTATGTGAAAACATATTGTAGCCACCAAGGAGCAAGAAGAGAGGATAACTTAAAAAGACGGAAGCCACACTTCGCTCAAGGGAATTTGGGAATATAATAGAAGAGCGTGGAATCCACCATTAACAAGGTAATCCTCTTTTCGTAATCTTTATCATAAAACGTAGTAACACCCTAAGTCCGTGGTTCCCAACAATTGGTATCAAGAGCCTGGTAATGGGTTCTACGTTTTATAATATATTGTCCATGTCGTAAATATATATGCGTGTATATAGTGTTTTGCTTGTATTGGTTTTGATGCAGGTTGTTAATCCACTATTATGGCCATGTATATTTTAATTTTGTGTTTGGATCCCACGTGGTTTAATCGTGGTTAATTTTTGTTTTGGTTTCCACGTGGTTTAATCGTGGTTGTAATTTACACGAGGGTTGATCGTGTTAGAATAGATTTTACAAAATTAGTTTTGTATTAGATCTATTTTTTTTGTAATTATTCCGGGTATTTTGTAATAGTTATATGCGATCGGAAATCAATTCCGGTAGTTTTTTGTTCCGCTGTGCGATTACAAGGGGCTGCTGTTGATGTTTGGATCGAACAAAATCAAAACAAAACTCACAGAAAAGCAACAGGCGCGCGCGCTGCGGCCGCTGCGGCAGCTGGGACTGCTGGGGCTGCTGGGGGCGTCGGGGCGCGCTTGGGGCAGATTTTTTTTTGAGAGCTGGATTTTTTTTCAAGGGCCATAATAATGGAAAATTTATTTTAATTTTTTCCATTAAATTTTAATTATTGCTTTAATTTATTGATTATGTGTGTCGTTAATTATGTGTGTAATTCTTTTAAAATTGCATGTTTAACTTAATTAGGACGACATGGACATAAATTTTATTTATTGCTTTAATTAAATGTTATATGTTGCTAAAATTATGTGTGTATTTTGAATGCATGATTAGACATAATTATAACAACATAGGGCCCCATTTAATTTTAAAATTCCTCAATTTTAATTAAAAAAAATTCTAAGTGAGAGAGGGAATTAATATGAAATTAAATCCCATGGTCTCCATTATTTGTTGTAGATAATTTAACATAAAGACGAATATAAATTATATATACGTCACCCATCGTGGCATGTAATTTATGGTGTCTAGAATGTTATAAAAATTATTAGAAGAAACTTCTTAAATTAATTTTAAAAGGAATAAAATACGGATTTTCTTTATTTCTGATTTGGGGCGATTTTGTCAAAAACGAGTTCAGCGAACTTGTAAGGCTGTGGGTTTTAAGCGAGACTGATGTGACTCCTCCACTACCTGGAAATCAAACCATTGATGAATATTGAATTGAAGTATTCTATTCAAGGCAAAATTACGAATATTGGAAGGTATACACGCCACCCATCGTGGCGTACCAAGTTCCATAGATTTCAAATAATTTAAGATTTGATGATGGTATACACTTAGCTATGAAAAATAATATCGTCCACCCCAACGTGGCATATTGTTTAGTAATAGGACCGAAGTAACATTTAAACAAAATTAGGTGGTATACATGTCACACATCGTGGCGTACCAGAAGCTTATGGTGTTTAGATGTTAGTGCATTAAATTTTAATAATTGTTAGAGGAATCAGTAGATCTTAATAATTAATGCACCCTTATTTATGTGATGTTTTTATGCATGATTCTCAGGATAAAATGGGCTTTAATCCACTATTCACCATACTTAAGGATAACAAACTTACCGGACCTAACTATATTGAATGGAAACGAAATTTGGACATTGTGTTGACTGCTGAGGAGTACAAGTTTTGCACTTATGAACCCAAGCCTGAACAACCTGCTGCTGATGCTCCTGAAGATGAGAAAGAGTATTATAAACGGTGGATTAAGGCTGATGAGATGTCGCGATGTTACATTCTGGCAGCAATGTCGGGTGTTTTGCAGCATCAGCATCAGTCTATGGCCACTGCTTCGGATATGCTCTTTAATCTCTAGGAACTTTTTGGAGATCAGAATAGGGCTGCTAGGCAAGTAGCCATGAAGGCTTTAATGAACACTCCGATGGCTGAAGGCACACCTATAAGGGATCATGTTCTCAAGATGATGTCGCATCTGAATGAGATAGAGATCCTTGGTGCTGAACTTGACGGGGAAACCCAGATTGACATTATCCTTATGAGCTTGTCCAAGAGTTTTGAGCAGTTCCGCTTGAATTACAACATGAACAAGAGGCAGTATAGTCTCGCGGAACTGCTGACAGAACTTCAGGCAGCTGAAGGATTATTTCGGCAGAGTGTTCAAGTGAATGTGGCTGAGAAAGGTTCTTCCTCTAAGCCGAAAGGTATTAAGAAGAAGAAAAAGGCTCAGACACAGAAAGCTGTGAAGGCAGTGGGAGTTCAGGGTGGTGTGAAAAAGCCTAAGGGAAAGTGCTTCAGATACAAACAGTCAGGTCACTGGAAACAGGATTGTCCTCTTCCTAAGAAGACAAACAATACTGGTATGTCTCTTTCTCTAATTACAGAAACATTTATAGCGGCTATATCTACGAGCACTTGGTGTGTAGATACAGGAGCCACTGATCATGTTTATAATTCTATGCAGGGGTTCCAACTATCCAGAATGCTTAGAGATGGTGAGATATACGTGTTCATGAGAGATGCTACGAAAGTAGCAGTAGTTGCAGTAGGAATTATTCATTTATCTTCTGGTTCTGATAGGATTTTGGTTTTGAACAATTGTCTTTATGTACCTTCTTTTAGAAGGAATTTAATTTCGGTTTCTAAACTTGCTTTGGATGGTTATAATGTTTGTTTGGATCGTAATGTTTCTATTATGATGAATAAACGAATTATATGTTCTGGTACATTGCAAGATAATTTGTATATAATTAATCCTAGTCAACCTGCACTGCAACTGCAATTTAGGGAATTGAACAACACATCTTCTAACTCTACTAAAAGAAAGGAACCTTCTAGTTTGAACCAAATATATCTTTGGCACTTGAGATTAGGTCATATTAACTTGAGGAGGATTCAAAGACTGGTAGTAGACGGGCCTTTAAGCTCATTGGCAGTGGAGCCATTTCCAGTTTGTGAATCCTGCTTGGAAGGTAAAATGACTAATAGGCCTTTTAAGGCAAAAGGGAATAGAGCCAAACAACTGTTAGAATTGGTTCACTCTGATTTATGTGGACCCATGAATATCCAAGCAAGAGGTGGTTATGAATATTTCGTCACTTTCATTGATGATTATTCTAGATATGGGTACGTTTATTTGTTGCACCGTAAGTCTGAGTGCTTTGATAAGTTCAAAGAGTACAAAGCTAAAACGGAGAAGCGACTTAATAAAAGTATCAAGTCACTATGATCAGATCGTGATGGCGAATACTTGCTTGGAGAATTTTGGGAATATTTATCAGAAAATGGGATAGAATCCCAGTTAACTGCACCAGACACACCCCAGCAGAACGGTGTAGCAGAGAGAAGGAACCGGACTCTTTTAGAGAGTGTTAGATCGATGTTGAGTTTTTCGGATTTACCCAAGTCGTTTTGGGGACATGCCTTAGAGACAGCAGCTTATCTTCTGAACTTAGTACCTTCTAAGTCGGTTCCTAAAACCCCCTTAGAATTGTGGAACGGGGATAAACCGAGTCTAAGACATATTCAAATATGGGGTTGTCCAGCACATGTGCTGAACAAGAATGCGACTAAGTTAGAATCTCGTACAGAAGTAAGGTTGTTTGTAGGCTACCCCATGGGAACGAAAGGATATTTATTTTATAGTCCGAAGAATCGGGATGTCATTGTTAGCACCAATGCAAGATTCTTAGAGGAGGAATATATAATGAATCACAAACCCATGAGTAGTGTCATTTTAGAGGAACTAGTGAGAGGGACAAATAATATCCATGAAGCTGTAGTACAAGTAGAACAACCACAACATAATGTACAACCTGTCACTAATACCGCACCAGTGCCTCGTCGTAGTGGGAGGGTTGTTCAACAGCCTGATAGATTCATGTTTTTGGGAGAGTCTTCAGACTTGGTCTCTGGTGAACATGATGATGATCCCCGTACATACGAAGAGGCAGCACAAGACAAAGATGCAGATCTTTGGCAAAAGGCGATGGAATCTGAGATAGAATCAATGTATTCTAATCAGGTCTGGGAGCTCGTGGAACCACCCAAAGGTATAAAACCTATTGGATGTAAGTGGATCTACAAGAAAAAGAGGGGATTAGATAAAAAGGTGAAAGCCTGGAAAGCAAGACTTGTTGCGAAAGGGTATACTCAGAAAGAAGGTATCGATTATGAGGAAACCTTTTCACCGGTAGTCATGCTTAAGTCAATCCGTATTCTTTTATCTATAGCAGCTCATCTCGATTATGAGATTTGGCAAATGGATGTCAAGACAACTTTTCTTAATGGAATTCTTGAAGAAACCATCTATATGCAGCAACCAAAATGATTCATTAAGGAAGGCCAAGAGCATCTGGTATGTAAGCTTAAGAGGTCTATTTATGGACTTAAACAAGCTTCTAGAGACAGGAATATTCATTTTGATCAGGCAGTCCAGTCATATGGATTTGATCAAAGTCCAAGCGAATCGTGCGTGTATAAGGGAAGTGAAGGTAATGCAGTGGTTTTTCTAGTACTATATGTAGATGATATTTTACTCATTGGAAACAATGTTGAGATGTTGTCATCAGTAAAGGCATGGTTGTTCAAACAATTTGACATGAAGGACTTAGGTGAAGCGGCATACATCCTTGGGATCAAAGTTATAAGGGATCGCAAGAAAAGGATGTTGGCTTTATCTCAAGAGCCCCATTGATGAAATATTAGCTCGTTTTAACATGCAGAACTCCAAGAAAGGTTTTTTTACCTTTTAAGCATGTAGTTGCTCTATCTAAGAAGCAGTGTCCTTCGACACCTAAGGATATAGAGAGCATGAAAGCAGTTCCTTATGCTTCAGCATGTGGAAGCTTAATGTATGCTATGTTATGTACGAGGCCTGACATCTGCTTTGCTGTAGGCATGGTTAGTAGATATCAGTCGAACCCAGGTCAGGAACATTGGAGTGCAGTAAAAACTATACTCAAGTACCTGAGAAGGACTAAGGAGTATATGTTAATTTACAACGCCTCAGATCTATTTCCTTTGGGATATACTGATTCAGATTTCCAATCAGATAGGGATAAGAGGAAATCAACCTCGGGATATGTTTTTACTTTGGGAGGTGGAGCCGTTATATGG
This sequence comes from Apium graveolens, assembly GCF_009905375.1. NCBI lineage: Eukaryota > Viridiplantae > Streptophyta > Magnoliopsida > Apiales > Apiaceae > Apium > Apium graveolens. The sequence goes on along the minus strand of NC_133652.1, from coordinate 262,377,235 downwards.
AGGAGTATAAAGCAGAAATGTATTGCAGACTCCACCATGGAGGCCGAGTACGTGGCGGCCTCTGAGGCTGCCAAGGAGGCTGTATGGTTCAAGAACTTCCTTTTGGACTTAGATGTGGTACCTAATTTGCCTAGGAGCTTGACGGTGTATTGTGATAACACTGGTGCTGTGGCAAATTCAAAGGAACCGCGAGACCACAAAGCAGTTAAATATATTGAACGTAAGTATCATCTCATACGAGGAATCGTAAAGCGAGGGGATATAGTTGTGGCTCACATATCATCAGAAGACAACCTAGCAGATCCTTTCACAAAGAGCTTGCCAACCAAGGTTTTTGACAAGCATGTGGAAGCGATAGGAGTCAGATGGATGGGCACATAGATTTTTATATAATAGTGGATTAAATAAACACTGATGTACATATAGAATATTTTGAGTATAAGTGGGAGATTGTTATTGTATACTGAAAATATTTATTTGAAGTATGTACATTTATTTCTGGCCAGTTTATTTGAGAATCATTTGAATGTTTACATGTTGTCTAATATTATATATTGTGAACAATCTAGTATCAAATGGGATATAGACTATTAGATTGTTAAATACGGTTATATAATATAATAAGGTCCACAGCACAGGTGGTGTTGGACAATCCACTGGAATGGTTGTAGTATTATTTAGATTAGTTTATATTGACTAATAAATAATACTAGTATACTTTGTGTATATTGAACAGGATCAAATTTAGAATTGTTCCCTTAATACTGATTACGAAGAAGAACTAAGATTCTATGTTATTATTAATGCTTAGGTTCTTAATCCGGAAATAGTAATTGACACGTGTATATTATTTACATGCTTTGATTTATATATGAAATAATTCTTTTGAATTATATCATTATATTTTGGGTGATGGAATTATATACATGGTGGATATTATTTATTGAAGGAATCCATGTCCTGATAATATTCGGGTTAATGATGTCCCCTTGAAAGCTCAAAAAGATTTAATTATGTGAAACCCTGCAGGTGGAATTTATTCTGGCATAATTAAATAAAGGTTGAGTGGATGATCAAGGATAAAAGATATTAATTAATTAAATTATCAGTAATTTATTTAATTAATGGACATATGATATTTTAAACATGGGGAATTTAATAAGCAAATAATATTGGAACCGAATTAATTAAATTACGGTATTAGGAAAGGTAGTGCAAATATTAATTTTTTAGTGGATTGAATTAATATTTAATTACATTGGGCTAGGCTCAAGATGTAATTAGAAGGCCCAACCTAATTATCCATGGTCCCTATTGTAGCCTATATATATTCTTATTCTCTTCTTGCTTGGCAATTATGTGAAAACATATTGTAGCCACCAAGGAGCAAGAAGAGAGGATAACTTGAGAAGACGGAGGCCACACTTCGCTCAAGGGAATTTGGGAATATAATAGAAGAGCGTGGAATTAACCATTAACAAGGTAATCCTCTTTTCGTAATCTTTATCGTAAAACGTAGTAACACCCTAAGTCCGTGGTTCCCAACATCCATAAGCGGAGTCGACGATGAAAATGAAAACGGACCTAAGGTACTTCGAAAAAGGAAGCGACCGTAATACGAATAAGTACTTAAAAAAATAATAAGGGTAAAATAAGTTGAGAGGGTGCATAATAAGTAGCATATGAGTGCGAGTCGCCGTAAATTAGAACCGGACCTAACGAAACAATTGTGTTTATGGTTATAGATTTTCGAGCGGACCCTAGAACATCCTCCACCTCGAGATACCCAGGCAAGTTTACGAACCCAACTCCATTTACTGTTGTGTTGTGAAAGGGTTATTTTATTATCATTGCATAAATACCATGCTTGCCATGATACTTAGTAATTGAGTTTTCACATAATGTAGCGATGTTGTACGATACGTATATGTCGTAAAATGTTTAACTCCGCCACAAGCGTGACATATAATTATAAGACCGAGAGTTGGTCGGGATTTTAAAATAAAAACCCGGAAATCATTCCGGTGATATTTATAGGACGATTAAAGTCCATAGTAGTTACGTTTCAATGGACTCAACGTCCACTTCCGAAATATAAAATACCTCGAACTTTTATTAAAACGATTTCCAAAGATCGTATTCCCTCAACTATATTTTATTATTCGAATAATGAGCATTATTTAACTAATCATTTATTATAGGAGAAGTATTCTCCAACACTTATTTATTTCAAACCCGATTAAATATTAAAGATTACTTTAAATTACGTAAACATAAATTAGTTGAGGAATATTATTTAAAATATTCTTTTAAAGTAAACTCATTCGAGGTTTAATTATTTAACGATTAATATTTAATTAATAATTATTTATCTAATTATTTATTATGATTTAAAAATCATAAAGCCTAATTTAAAATACTTTCTAATTTTTGGAAAATCATTCGAATAATTTAAGATCGTCGGAGAATATTATCTCGACTTATTTTAAATATTTTGATTATAGTTTTAAAAGAAACTCCCCCTTATTTAATAAATCTGTTGACAACGGTCAACTCACATCCTTAGTATTCCTCCAAAAATTCTCAGAAGTACATATATATACGTACAAATCAAAGTATACCTATCAACAAGCAACATGCTTGGGGAACAATATAAGTTCCAGATATATGATGGGATTCTTACAACGACAAGGAGGGGTAGACTCCAGTACTTCATGGACTGGGGAGACTACCAATTTACTACCACATGAGAAGGTATCTTATATACTGATGAACATGTGAAGTATGCGTACCTGAGAGGGATGGACGCAAAACCGTGTCTTGAGAGGGATAGATGCGAAGTGTGTATCTGAGAGGGATGGACACAGAATAGGCCCGAATGCGGCCAGGGTGATAACCAATAATAAAAAGGGAATCGTCCGTCTACTAGTAGAGAAGGTTACTATTTTCGTAGTATGACTGATCATCGTATGCGGTGGCCATTAAGGTATTCGCAGGATAATAAATCCATTAAAGAATTGTGATGCAATACCGTAACCCAAGCCTAGTTGCTGGATTTACCATTAAGGTATTCGCAGGATAATAAATCTATTAAAGAATTATTTTCAAAAGAAGGTGTGTATCACCAAGGAAAACTATTTTTGAATAAAACGTAATTATCATATATGACGTTTTACTTGAGTTTATCATACAGTCATTTAATACTGTACATTATTATGCTGGGAATTATAGCTCACACTTGTTTTCTTAAATTGACACAACACAACAGTGAATCAAGATGCCTATCATGAAACTCACAGCCAGGAAACGGGTAGGAAACGGCCAGCTGTTCTGTAGGATGTTTGGTGATGTTCCTCGGGTAGACCGAATAAGCTGGATTGGATTTCAGTTGTTTTTAGTCCTACTTATTTATAAGTACGACTTATATAAGATGATAAGTAAGACACAAATATTTGGCCAACGGACTAACCTTACTTAAAGGTTATTTCCCCTGGTAAGACTTAATTACTTTTGGGTTGTAATAATTATCACTTTGCGGATTGATTTACTCTAGTAATGAATGGTTCGTTTCCAAGACAATAACCTATAAGTGTGTGTGCTAAGTGTGAGGTCGTACAAGTGTGAGTATTTATATATTGTGATACGAGATAAGTATTATATAGTATTCAAGATGGCGTGGCCTCCTAGATCCTTGACCCCGGATTATGGGGCGCCACAGTCATATTATGGGAACTAGCAGGGACAGAAAAGTATGGAATATGCTCAAGAAATACAACATGACGAGAAACATATAACTTTTGTCTAGCAGGATCAAAACAACGATATCCTTTCTGACTGATACCATAACCCAAGAAAACACACAAAGAGGATTTAGGAGTTAATTTTGTACACTCTACATTTGGGAGATGGACAAAACAAGTGAATTAAAAAACACGCAACGAAGAATAGTCTGGAACATCTCCATATAATTTCTGAAAGGGAGACAAACCTGAATTATGAGAAGTAGGAATCATGTTTATCACTTAGGTCACAGTAAGGACTGCTTTCCCCCAAAACACACTAGGAACCTGAGCGGACAACAAGACTGAGCGTGCTGTTTCTAAAATATGATGATGTTTTCTTTCAGCAACTCTATTTTGCTGAGGTGTGTCTATATACGAGATTTAACGTATAGTACCATCAGAAGCAAGTAACTGGAAAAATTCATTAGAAGTGTATTCACCCCTAAATCACAAGGAAAATATTTAATAACAGCAGAATGTTGAGTATGTACAAGAGCACAAAATTCCTTATATATATCAAGAAAATCAGACCTACGTTTTATCATACAAACCCATGTAAAACAAGTATAATCATCAATAAATGACACGTAATATCTAGAACCCCTTTTGTGGGTACAAGTGAAGGTCCACACACATCAGAATGAATATTATTAAAAGGTGCAACGGTAAAAGAAATAGTTCTATAGAATGACAACACAACAAATTTAGCCAGTTTATAACCACTACAATCAGAAATATCATGAGTTTTTAAATGTCCTAAAACTTCTATAGAAACCATATACTATAAACGAGGGGCAAGTATATGGCCCAAACGAGAATGCCAAAGATAAAAATCTGACGAAGAATTACTCAAACGTAAAGATGATAAATTAACAGTAAAAGCTCCAATATCCGAGACTTTCAGTTTATCCAAAACATAGAGTCCCCCTTGCCTACGACATATCCCAATCACTTTCTGAGATTTTGGGTCTTGAACACAACAAATGGAAGAAGACATTGAGAGTAAATATCCAGATACACATAACTGACTCATTGAAACCAAATTCATCTTAAGACTAGGAACATAATATACATCAGATAGGGACACGTTAGGTGTGACAACATAATCAATACTTTCCAATAACATGAGAGAACCATCAGCAGACATAATGGACAAAAATGCGGTAGAATACAAAAATATAAAAGATGATAAAGTTGGAGACATATGATGAGAAGCACCTAAATCCAAAATCCATATGGAAGAAGATATACTTAATGAAGTGGAGGATGACAAACCTAGTGAAGTAGATACACACATAGCGTGTGGTTGAGAAGCGATAAACTGCTGAAACTGCTCAAGCATATAAAGATCCAAAGATGGAGCAACAACTAAATTAGTAGTGGGTGGTGGTCGAGGTGTCCATGTAGCGGGACCCAAAGGGGTTTAAGTCTGACGTGGTGAACGAGGTGTCCAATGACGTTGTTGCTGCTGAGGTGAACGAGATGTCCAAGGTCGTTGTTGCTGACATAACTGTTGAGGTGTACGTTGTTGCATAGCCAATAGTTGAGGACACGAAGACCTCCAATAGGTATATATATATTGCAAGGTTTTGAGAAGAAAATTTGCGGAACATATTTTACGTTATAATTTATTTTCGGGGCGTAGAAAAAGAGTTTAGAGACGGTGATTACTCCACATGGCATCTCAGCGTGTATATGTCTATGGCTATTAATTTCGGATTTTTCTGGAGATATTTTCCGGACATCAGATTTTCTCTTTGGGTTGACCAGAATTTATTTTGGGTAAGGATTCCGAGTTTCTGCTTTTATATTTTGGGTATATTATAGCATGTTAGTGTTTAGATATTTATTTCATAATTTTTAGAAATTATTGAAGAAGTCACTTTTGATCCGAGTTTTGATTCAGGTGGTCGTGTTATTCATTTCTGGAGTGTTTATTAAAGTAAATATAAATTATTGTGTTGAATGTTGTTGGTTGTGTCGATATGATATCGACTGGCAGTCCGAGAAATAGAGGAGGTGCTGTCCGATTTCCAAGAAAATATTATTTTTAGTTTTGAAGATTATAATTTTTACTATTATTCGAAAATAAATCCAAATTATTTAGTTAATGAATTTTAATTGATTATTTAATTCGAGTTAATTATTTCTTATGATTTAAAAATTCTGAAAAATAGTTCGAGCTTTAAAATATTATTTTAAATTATTTTTCAGGCTCGATAATTCTTATAAAATTATTTTCGGGTGTTCGAGCCCTATTATTTAGTTATAAAATGATTCGGAGACCCGTTTTAATTCCGAAAAATGTTCAAAAAATCATAATAAATAAACCGTTCATCCGTTTAATACAAAATGAACGCGTATAGACTTAGAAAAATATTCCGCTTTCATTAAAAATACTTTCTAGACCTAAATTCTTTTATTTCGGGGACTCGATTGTTTTTGCAAATCATTCTGAGTCGTTTATTGATCAATAAATCATATTTTGACCCGTTTTAAATTTTTAAAGTACCTAGTCGAACCTGTTGACGAACCGAGTCATATGTGATGTGAATTATGTGCATACATGAGTCAATAGTCCTGTGTTTGTCTGTTATATTTATGTGTGGGCTATCGTATGGGTAGACGATAGGCTTTTGACGCGCAGTTCGTCGAGTGATTATCGATTAGACGATTAAACTATTGTGTTTTAATTATAGATGCGGATTTCTCGAGTTGATCGGGACAAGACGTTGGATAAAGAATGAGATGGAATGACATTGGATATCTGGTTTCTAGCAATCGCAGGAGCAGCATATCAGTAAGGTGTTGAAAAGCAGGACGGTGATGCTTTGAGACAGAATGTCAGAATAGATGCGTCCTTACGAGTGTGACTAACTACTAAAACCCAAAGGCAAGTACCCCTGACTTCACTTATCGTTCAAGTGACGCTTATTTTGAATCATATTATGCAAGTATTTCTATCATCACTTATTGTTCAAGTGATATTTATTTTGAATCGTATCATGCAAGTATTGCTTTCCCTATTCTCAGTTTAGAATCGATAAATGTTTTACATATCGTTGGATTAAATAATTCTGTTTGTGCAAATGCTCATCTGTTATTCTATATTCAGAATAGGCAAGTATTTTTACTTATCCAATTATCGGATTTATAAATGTTTTGGATTTTGAGAAAAGTGATTTGGTTGCGAATATTCCTACCCAAGAATTGGGGGAATAAAATTATTTCGGGTGTCGAATATTATGACCCCTTTTTCAATAAAATGTTTTAAGATTGGATGGTTACTGGTTGCGTAAGAGGCCGATGCACCGGTCCAGCGTGAGCTATTATACAGAAGTGTAATACGGAAGTGTAATATCTTATAAGGCTTGTTATGCCTTTTCTGGTGCCCTATAGGTACCGTATGGCTGCGGAATACGGGTAGTACCTATATTTACGGTATGACTGCGGGATACCGGTGCTGTTTCGTGACTGATCATCAGGAACAACATAGTGCATAATTGGTTCCAATCTAAATAGATATCTAAAATTCTTTATTGTTTGATAATCATAGAATAAATGATTTATCAACTGTTTCTGTTTTGGAATAATGGTAAAATGCAGTTTTGATTTAGATTTTGATTTATACTGATACTTACGTTGTTGTTAAATATCAAAGGTGGTATTAGTATAGATGATTGATGTTGACTTCAGTATGGGTGTTGTGAGCATCAAAGTTCGTATTGATATCTAATTTGATATGACAGCAAAATAAGTATTGATTTCAAGAGTTCGGTTTGAGTAAAGTTTATGATTCATTCCATAATTATTGCTTCTTGTTGTTATTGTTTACGATATTTCCGTAAATACTGTTTTACGAGCTTTTCACTCGTCAAGATTCAAAGTATTGTTGAAGCCTTTCGTTTGAAAATATCGAAAAGAGATTTATGATTCAGCAATTATGATTTGATTTTAAATGTTCTGCTCTAATGCAGATGTCGGTTTTATATCAAAACGACCCTATATATGTCATAATAATCTTGCCGAGCATTTCTTTCGCTCATACTTTCCTGTTTTTAAATTTAACCTCCAGTGAGGATTAGCTTGCGCTACTTAGCTGCGAAATTCGAGGAAGCAAAGAAGAAGCTCTTAGAAGGTGGTTGGTCCAGGGTTGCGAATTAGTGTAAGATCTTTTGTGTAAAGTTGTTTATATTATATTATACTATAGTTGTGTATATTATTTGGGCCCAGTATACTTCATTTCGAAGTTATACTAGTGGGTTTAGTTTTGAGGTTGAGAATTATGGAAAAGAGTTTTAAAAGAAAGTGAAAAATTATTTGTGGAATTTTGATTTCTTGTTTCTAGAACTGTAACCTTAAAAGATCTTGGAGTAGTTTGGGGTCATTTATGATAATTATCTTCTGCTGGCATTTATTTATTGATTAAACAGGTTTATTTGGATTGAAGTTTTATAGTGGCGACCAAATCCTCTGACCCCGGATTTGGGGGCGTTACAGGTTGGTATCAGAGCTGAGGTTATAGTAAACTAGAAACGAGAGTGTGTAGGAGTGTGTATAGCTATGTGAGGACGTTTGAGCTCATATCGAGTTCCTGTTGGACTATTGGATATAGTACCAACGAGTAAGTTAAGATAGGCGTATTCGTTTGAGATGGTTGTGCTGAGCTGGATAGAACTCCGGGAAGCTGCAAACTTCTATTGTGGAATCTTCCGAGACTACGATTCGACGACGATGAAGATTATCGATATCTTGTGAACGTGAAGAAGTGTCTAGAATTGGGTGATGAGTCAACAGAAGAATTCAAATAGAAGATAAATATTAAGACCTTGGTAATACCTTCTCTTTTATAATTCCTTTTTACATCTCTCAAAAAGAAGTAATTGTTAGAGGATATATTCCCTAACACTCATTTTCAATCATATATGTGTTTTAAATGTGCCAGAGGCTGTCGTGAAGCCTATTTTTCAGGTTTTGATAGCCCTGTCAAGTTATGATAATAAATTCCACTTTTCTTATTTGGTGGATAGTTTCTTGGTGATGTGACACCAGTTGCTCATTTGGTGCCAGAATTTTGTTATCTGGACTTCATTTTCTTCAGAAATATCAGCTTTGCAATCTTTCCAGTTTTATTCATTTGATTTTGGATTCTTTTGATATTCTTTCATTCTGACTGAGATGAACAACCCTATCTATAGGGGACACAAGGTATACCTGTCTGTGTGATAGGAGTTGGATGGGACGCCATCACTTGTGTGTGTTGTGAATACATGAAGGTTAACAACCTTTAGTGGTGTCTTAATTTGGGCACGCAATACCAAGTTCGTTTGATCATATTGATCTATCAGTTATTCTCTTATTTCAACAATACTTTTTCTCAAATTCAGATTTTGGTCCCGTTATGGCATCAGATTCTTTTCTTTTTGAAATTCCATGATTTTATCATTCCAAATATTCGATGGTATGCCAATCAAGTTAAGTTGAGTATCCTGGTCAAGTCAAAGTAAGGCGATGTGATGGAATTACAAAGGACGACAGTGGAGTGTAATGCGATTAAACTATCAATAGCGTACAACGAAGTCAATCTGTTTCTTTATTTCTCTCTCTATCTCTCTTTCTTTTCTTATCTCTATCTTTCTCTCTATTCTTCTTTCTCGCGATAAGTAAAAAGTGATTCTATTGATGAATTGGTCAAAGGATGTGAATGGAACAATGGTGCCCAGTAAAGCTCCTGTAAAAGTTTTATTATACAAGGAATACAAGAGTTATTTGAGATTATGGAAAATTGAGGTTATTTGGAAATGGAAATTTGGTTCGAAAACCCTTAGTGGTTTCTTCTGCTGATTTCGAGGACGGAATCCTTATAAGGGGGGTAGATTGTGATATCCAGTATTTTCAGAATTATTATTATTAATATTTGAATATGTTTATGTGATTTTCTGATTTAGAAGGAATAAAATGGTGGATATTTTATTCCTATTTGACGAGTTTGTGTTATTAAATGGTAATGTGCTAATTGTTGAGTGTTATATAGATCCTTACTAATTTCTGAAAATATTTATTTAAATATATTATTTTCAAAATTTTATTAGAAAACCGATCATTTTATTGATATCGGTAAATTGGGTTCCTTTAGTAATATTAGGGATTGGATGGATATTCGGTCTGCTATGTGTTCAGTTGTGATTGAGGATTATTTGTATTATTAATTACTGAGTCGTATCGTTTTGTTTTTGTCTTTAAAAGTGATTTTATTGAAAACTTAATTTCATAAATATTTAAATTATCTTTAAAATTATTTTTATGACTTTATAATTACAATAATTATATTTGGGATTTTATAAAATTTAGAAATCAATATTGCATCAATTATTTAGCACTGTATGATTTTCTGATTTCATTTATTTGTAAAATCCGTATTTAATTCCAAAATTCTTCAAAAATTACGAAACTCATATCTATTTAAGTTTGGAATATTCTGAGAATTTTAAAATTATTTTGGGAATTTTTAGGATTAATTTTACCCGCGCGTTGAATCGTTTAATTGCTAAAAGCGGGTATAAATTACGTTTCAAAAATTATTTTAAAATTACGAAATTTATGTTTTTATAAACTTCGGGATATTTGTAACATTTTAAGATTATTTTCGTGATTTTCTGAATTTGTTTCAAGTGCAGCTCGGTTCGTTAAATCGTGTAATGCGGGTATAACGAGCGAGTCAAAAATGATTTAAAAACTATGAAAATTTTATTTTATTAGTGTTTAAATATTTCGAGAATTTTAGAATTATTTTGGTAATTGTTCGGGTTTTATTTACCTGCACGTTTGTTCGTTTAATCATAAATTGCGGGTATGATGTTAGATTCAAAAAAAAAATTGTATTAAAAATTATAAAATTTATATTTTATTAGTTTTTAAATATTTCAGGAATTTTAAAATAATTTTGGTAATTTTTTTTATTTATTTTCACCCGCAAATTATATCATTAAAAATCAAAATACGGGACATAATTGAGCTTGCAATTGAAATAGCACGTAAAAGAATACTTGTCACAATTTGTGTACACGTGTCTTGTTAAAAGAAAAATAAAAAAAATAATCCTAACTACCTGACCACCCCAACCCCCCTCTCATTTGTTCACTCGCCCCCCCTTTTTTACGCACATCCCCTCCCCTCTTCTACCCCTCTTGATTATTCAAAAATTCACATCTTACAAACCGTTCATCCAAATTTCAATTATTATATATATAAACGATCAGCGCTTCGATACCTACGCATAGGTATATATATTGCAAGGTTTTGAGAAGAAAATTTGCGGAGCAAATTTTACGTTTTAATTTATTTTCGGGGAGTAGAAAAAGAGTTTGGAGGCGGTGATTACTCCACATGGCATCTCAGCGTGTATATGTCTATGGCTATTAATTTCAGATTTTTCTGGAGATATTTTCCGGACATCAGATGTTCTCTTCGGGTTGACCATAATTTATTTTGGGTAAGGATTCCGAGTTTCTGCTTTTATATTTTGGGTATATTATAGCATGTTAGTCTTTAGATATTTATTTCATAATTTTTAGAAATTGTTGGATAAGTCACTTTTGGTCTGAGTTTTGATTCAGGTGGTCGTGTTATTAATTTCTGGAGTGTTCATTAAAGTAAATATAAATTATTTTGTTGATTGTTGTTGGTTGTGTCGATATGATATCGATTGGCAGTCCGAGAAATAGAGGAGGTGCTGTCCGATTTCCAAGAAAATATTATTTTTAGTTCTGAAGATTATTATTTTTACTATTATTCGAAAATAAATCAAAATTATTTAGTTAATGAATTTTAATTGATTATTTAATTCGAGTTAATTATTTCTTATGATTTAAAAATTCTGAAAAATAGTTCGAGCTTTAAAATATTATTTTAAATTATTTTCCAGGCTCGATAATTCTTATAAAATTATTTTCGGGTGTTCGAGCCCTATTATTTAGTTATAAAATGATTCGGAGACCCGTTTTAATTCCGAAAAATGTTCAAAAATTCATAATAAATAAACCGTTCGTCCGTTTAATATAAAACGAACGCGTATAGACTCAGAAAAATATTCCGCTTTCATTAAAAATACTTTCTAGACCTAAATTCTTTTGTTTCGGGGACTCGATTGTTTTTGCAAATCATTCTGAGTCGTTTATTGATCAATAAATCATATTTTGACATGTTTTAAATTCTTAAAGTACCTAGTCGAACCTGTTGACGAACCGAGTCATATGTGATGTGAATTATATGATACGTGAGTTATGTGTTTACATGCTATGTGAATTATGTGCATACATGAGTTAAGAGTCCTGTGTTTGTCTGTTATATTTATGTGTGGGCTATCGTATGGGTAGACGTTAGGCTTTTGACGCGCAGTTCGTCGAGTGATTATCGATTAGACGATTAAAGTATTGTGTTTTAATTATAGATGCGGATTTCTCGAGTTGATCGGGACAAGACGTTGGATAAAGAATGAGATGTAATGACATTGGATATCTGGTTTCTAGCAATCGCAGGAGCAGCATATCAGTAAGGTGTTAAAAAGCAGGACGGTGATGCTTTAAGACAGAATGTCAGAATAGATGCGTCCTTGCGAGTGTGACTAACTACTAAAACCCAAAGGCAAGTACCCCTGACTTCACTTATCGTTCAAGTGACGTTTATTTCGAATCATATTATGCAAGTATTTCTATCATCACTTATTGTTCAAGTGATATTTATTTTGAATCGTATCATGCAAGTATTGCTTTCCCTATTCTCAGTTTAGAATCGATAAATGTTTTACATATCGTTGGATTAAATAATTCTGTTTGTGTAAATGCTCATCTGCTATTCTATATTCAGAATAGGCAAGTGTTTTTACTTATCCAATTATCGGATTTATAAATGTTTTGGATTTTGAGAAAAGTGATCTGGTTGCGAATATTCCTACCCAAGAATTGGGGGAATAAAATTATTTCGGGTGTCAAATATTATGACCCCTTTTTCAATAAAATATTTTAAGATTGGATGGTTACTGGTTGCGTAAGAGGCCGAGGCACCGGTCCAGCGTGAGCTATTATACAGAAGTGTAATACGGAAGTGTAATATCTTACAAGGCTTGTTATGCCTTTCCTGACGCCCTATAGGTACCGTATGGCTGCGGAATACGGGTAGTACCTATATTTACGGTATGGCTGCGGGATACCGGTGCTGTTTCATGACTGATCATCAGGAACAACATAGTGCAGAATTGGTTCCAATCTAAATAGATATCTAAAATTCTTTATTGTTTGATAATCATAGAATAAATGATTTATCAACTGTTTCTGTTTTGGAATAATGGTAAAATGCAGTTTTGATTTAGATTCTGGTTTATACTGATACTTACATTGTTGTTAAATATCAAAGGTGGTATTAGTATAGATGATTGATGTTGACTTCAGTATGGGTGTTGTGAGCATCAAAGTTTGTATTGATATCTAATTTGATATGACAGCAAAATAAGTATTGATTTCAAGAGTTCGGTTTGAGTAAAGTTTATGATTCATTCCATAATTATTGCTTCTTGTTGTTATTGTTTACGATATTTCCGTAAACACTGTTTTACGAGCTTTGCTCTCGTCAAGATTCAAAGTATTGCTGAAGCCTTTCGTTTGAAAATATCGAAAAGAGTTTTATGATTCACCAATTATGATTTGATTTTAAATATTCTGCTCTAATGCAGATGTCGGTTTTATATCAAAACGACCCTATATATGTCATAATAATCTTGCTGAGCATTTCTTTCGCTCATACTTGCCTGTTTTTAAATTTAACCTCCAGTGAGGATTAGCTTGCGCTACTTAGATGCGAAATTCGAGGAAGCAAAGAAGAAGCTCTTGGAAGGTGGTTGGTCCAGGGTTGCGAATTAGTGTAAGATCTTTTGTGTAAAGTTGTTTATATTATATTATACTATAGTTGTGTATTTTATTTGGGCCTAGTATACTTTATTTTGAAGTTATACTAGTGGGTTTAGTTTTGAGGTTGAGAATTATGGAAAAGGGTTTTAAAAGAAAGTGAAAAAATATTTTTGGAATTTTGATTTTTTGTTTCTAGAACTGTAACCTTAAAAGATCTTGGAGTAGTTTGGGGTCATTTATGATAATTATCTTCCGCTGGCATTTATTTATTGATTAAACAGAATGATTTGGATTGAAGTTTTATAGTGGCGACCAAATCCTCTGACCCCGGATTTGGGGGCGTTACAATTTGTACCATCTAACCGAACACTAATCGACTGAAGAGAATCATCTTTACCAAAAGTCATGATAATAAAACAAACAATCTCAAATAAAATAGAAAAATCAACGAATTAATTTTTCCATAACCTAGCTCTTAATACCATGATAAAAGTAGAGAGACAATATAAACAACTAGAGTTTTATTATAATACTTAATAATCAAGATATATGTCTTAATATTTATATAATAAACTGTTACAAGCTAAATTACAAACACACCGTTGCCCAGTAGTAATACAATTGTTTAAGGGGGGTTTGATACAATTGTATAGATGTTTCGAACAAGTATGAAAATATAACAGTTCTTTATATTTCTGATAAAAACTGTTGCAAACTCTCTCAAGAAATACTAATGTTCTTGAGAGCTGCTAAGTCGTTCAATGCTTGAGTTAATCACTATGTGATGACCTAAACTGTGTTTATATAATACACAGCTGCTACAAATCAGTCTAAGATATGCATTATCAATTACTAACCGAAAATGATACATATCTTTAACTGAATACATTAAATCCTAACACTCAGAATGTAACAGATATCCATCCCTCAAGATAAGGAACATAATCAATCTTCATAACAGACTGCCTTCAGATGTTGATAACATGCAAATAATGATGATGCATCAAATCCTGACGACACATTAAATACTGATGACATCTAAATCGCAGTCAGATTCTGAGCTTCTTCTGATCATTGAGAATCAGCACGTAACAATCTCCCCCAATTTATGCTTAATGTAATGAAGCATAAATTCCATTCTCAATGATGCCAAAACTAAATAAAAAATGTACAAGGAGTAAAACTTACTTCAGTATCCTAAGATAACTGACAGTTGTTTCCAGAAAGTTGTTCAACCTTTCCTTCCTTCTTGTCTTGAAGGACTATAACAAGATTTTTCTTCAATTCTCTCCTCTCTTCGGTATCTTCTCCAAGCTGGTAGATGGCTGATCTCAGTTTAGAAATCGAACTTTTATTCAATTCCAGATCATCAATCAGTATAAAGCTCAAACTGACATCTTCCTGAGACTGAAGGATAACTGAGGATTGTTGAGAAAAACTTTTAGGACTGCAGCTCCCTTTTGCATCTTCATTTCTTGACCAGTATAAGTTCTGTACATAGGAACATAATCACCATTATATTTATCTTCTTTGTTCATGACTCTTCTTTTGATACTTTCAAGTATCATAAAAGACCAATTTCTGGTGATATTGTTCTCAACTCTAAAAAGTTAGTGAATGTATTTCAACTTTGTCACTGTCTTCATCAAGAGTTGCTGCAATGTAAAACTCTTTACTTTACCATCTCTCAAAAAGTACAGAATCTCCTCTTTGATATCATCAAAATTTATCTTTCTATATACAATCTTCACGGCATCAACTTTTTCAAGATGTAAAGAAATAACTCTTTCACCAAGATTGTCAGTCAGAATATTTGTATCCAGTAAACCAGACCTCAGAATTTCCATTCCAGAATGGCCAATACATCCTCTGGTACCAGTTTTGACAAGCTTCAACATTTCATTATGTTCCACCCAAGAAGGTTTCTTGATGGACTTGTCAACATTTTTATGTTCTGAACCAGAATCTTTTAGTCTTGCAAACACATATTTAATATGTTTGAACCCTTTAGGATAACTAAATAAACCAACATCTTTCCATCTTTTATCCTGTTTTCTGATAGGAGCATAACTTTTAGGTAAATCATAAATCTTCCCTTTTTTATGCCATAGCTTTCTCTCTGAATTTAGAATTCTCTGCATATAATCATCACATGCTTGATCAGCTTTCATTCTGTCAATTCTTTCTTGTTCATCAACCTCTGAATTATGAGAATTGACTACTGTAGTAAGAACCAACTGATCCAATCATTTGACCACCTTTTCATCAGTGTCAAAATCAGCTATCAGATTTTTAGTATTAGGATTTGTTTTATCCTCAGGACTTGTGTCTGCCTCAAGAGTTACATTTTCATTAGTTATATAAACTTGAGCAATGTCAGTGGTTGATTTCTTCTTCCTTTGAATAATCATCTCTTCAGTATTCTGAACTTCTTCTGCTAATTCATGTCCTTGTATAGGAACATAACCTTCTCTGGATAGGACATTCAGAAATGCAGAATCAATTGCAACCATTTGACTTGGTTTAAAAATCCTTCCTCTTCCTCCTCTTCCTCTAGCTCTTGTAGATCTTCCACCTCTTTTTCCTCTTCCTTTAGACATGTTGGCTTCAGCTTCATTTTGAGCCATTAACTCCTTCTATTGCATAACTACTTCTTCAGTTGTTAGATCAGGAAATTCTTCAGTTATCAATGCAAGAGCTCTCCTAGCATTCTTTTGCTCAAACCTTTTATCTTTGTAGTACAGAATAATTTCTTCACATGTTTCCTTGTGTCTGTAAGTAAAGAATAACCCTTTAGCATCTGCTAAGTTAGGGATTATAACATCACCAGTCTCAGGAGCATCATCAGTAGTCTTGTGCTTAGCTTCATGAGCACCAGTAGACTTCCTTTGTCCTGAAGAATCAGATTTTTTAGAATGTTGAGGTCGTTGAGCAGTAGAAGCAATTAGAACATTTGTAACTGGATTTTTATCACCATCACCATCAGTATCTTTATCCTTTATCTGAATAGAATCTGGTGTACATTTTGTAGCAACTATCTTCTCCCCCTTTTTGGCATCAGTATTTGAAAGAAGAGAAAATAGAGCATCCAGTTTGTCAGCCATAGAAGATATCTTATCTTCTAAAGAAGAAAGTCGAGAATCCATGCTTTGTTGAGATTGAACTACACCTTTAATGATAGTTTTCACACTTGTGAGTTCAACTGAAGTAGGTGTATTGATCATGAATGCATCAATCTTGTCATTGACAGTAGCATGAGATTTCTTCATATCAGTAAGTTCAGAATGAATCCTTTTGACAAAAATGGTAGAGGTCTTAAGATGCAATTTTAGATCAGAATTGTGAAGTTCATCATAGGCCCTGTGAACATGTTGCATACCAACAGAAGAGGAGATAGAAGTATGTGCATCTCCCCATGCAAAATCCTATTCAGTCTTTCGAAAGTGCTCAGCATTAACATTGTAATAAGAAGGATTTGCATTGAAATGTGAAGAAGAACCAATATTGGACTTCTTAGATGCATCAATAGCAGTCTAAAGCTGAGCCGTGTCAGAATCAACATTATCACTATCATCATCAAAATCAAAACTAGACAGACCCTCAGAAGAATTTGCAGAGCTAGGCAGAATTGCTTTGCCTTTATAAGGATCCTTAGCAATAGGTGTCTGTTCCTGATAAGATCCTGAAACATAAATATGGTAACACCTAAATCTCTCCGTTCTTTTCAAGTGATCTCATCACTTCTCACACAATATATTACTTTTGAGAGTAATATTTTTCTCATTGAAGAAAGTTTATAAGTAAAGAAATACTTATAAAAAATTCTTTTCTCAAAGATGCCTCTCCTTTTGCCAGTACAGGAGACTGCCACTCAAAAATTTATTTTCTGTCATAATATTTTCACACAGTCTCACAGAAAAGCATAGTCACACATTTTGTAAAGAAATAAGAGATGGCTGAGAGGAGTAGTATGCTTGTTATATAAATAGAGGTAACCTTAAATAAGAGACTATTTATAATCATACAAACATGAGGAACAATGGAAGAGAATAGGCAGTACCTGAAGGTTAGTCCTCAAGTAGAAGTGATGATAGTGGAGGAACAAACAACACATCGGGATGCTTTAACAAGCTAGTAGCAAGGAATCATCAGTATTAGCTGCTGCAGTGGAAAGTTGAACAACATCAAGATTTGTTGGAACATCAGGATTTGACTTGTCAGGAGAATGAAATAGGCCAACATCAGTACTTTGAACCGACTGTTCTTGTGGGTCCTGAGGAATATGAGCTGCTTCAGCAAGTTTTGGTGAAGGTTCTTGTGTACTCTCCTCAAACATAAGATCATTAATAATTGTATCCACCTTTGACAGTTCATCCTGATGAGCTTTCTTTTCCTTCAGTAGTTGCTCAGAATCAGCAAGGAGATCACCTTGAGCAAAATCAACAATGGTTTGTGCAGCCTCTTGGTCTGCATCTTCCCTTTGAGAAGATGGTTCATATGTGACTGGATGTGTCTCAATTGCTAAATCCCTTTGAGACTTAGGTTCTTGTGGACTGACATCCATAGCAGAGGACCGAGCCTTGTTTTTCTTTCTGATGTACCTAACTACTTTTCCACCTTTTCTCTTCATGCTGCTCTTTTCAGCTTTCTTGGTCACATCTGTTTCTTTGATCACTGAAATCTTTTTGAGCAGAGCACTAACATCAGTAGTTGGCTCTTTGGTACCAGTAATGTCAACAGAGTCATCAGGATTTGCAACTGTTGATTTCATGATCTTTAACCTAGACCCAATGAGCATCTGATCATCAGAGTTAGAATCATCTCGCATGATTAGCCTTCTTTTCCTGACTGGGAAACATTCTTCTTTCTTCTCACACTCACTCAGTAAGGCCTGTAGAGCTCTCTGTTCAGAGTTAACAGATTTCTTAACTAGCCTTTTCTTTGGTACAACTGATGCCTTTTGGGAGACACCAGAGGAGGCTAATTTAGGAGCTAAATTAGAATTCTGTTTAGGAGAAAGAATGCTTGGGTTAGAAACAAGATGGGTAGTGTCTTGTTCCACATCATCAGGAAATGTTACAGAGGTGCCAGCATCAGGATTTGCAGGCACTTATGAAGGAGTAGGTCTATTTCTTAACAGAAATTTCCTGACCTCCCTAGGCAGGAAAGGAGGTCCTGAAAAATTATTCTTTTCATCCCTTTTAATGTGATCAGTGATAGCTTTCTCAGAAATTTGAAACACAGGAAGCAATTCATCATTATCAAATTTAGCATTAGGGAATAGAAAATTGAAAATCAGTTGAAGAAATCTAGTATACCCTATAACTCCTGATGTATCTGCTCTCCTAGCAATTATGAATTGAAGAATAGTATTACCACAGTCAAAATTACCAGATTAAAGGAGAGAGTACCCAATTTTCAGAGAAGTAGATGGAAGAGCATCAAAATTTATTATTTTATTCAAGAAACACCTGCTGATGCAGTCAAAGAAGAAATTCTATCCTCTCTTCAATTTTATTCTTGTCAGTTTTCCAATGGTTGTGATTTCACCTTTATAGCTCAGGGTTCTGAGCATATCAAATAACTGCTCAGTTGCATAGTTATTAGGAGCACCATCACAAGCGGGCAATCTCAATGCTTGAACTAGGACATTAACATCAACCTCATACCTGCGTCCCTTATATTCAAAAGAGAAAGCAGTGTTTGTTTCATTAACCAGAGCTGTATTTCATACCTGCATTATAGCCCTGTGTGATACCTTTGTAGTATTTATATGAGCATACCCAATTTGACATTGGAGTAAGAAATCCTGAATATCATGAAAAGATTGCGGAAACTGCATGATGTTTGTAGGAGTTGAGGAAGAGTATAAGTGAGATGTGGATAGTGAGGCTATGTGTATGATGATTTGTGTCACTGAAGTTCTTGTGAGTATATGAGTTTGCAAAGCTGAGTTGTGTATAACACACACACGAAGAAGGAAGCTTAGTGAATTAGACTTCTGACAGACGACAATTACTGAGTAATAAGATTGATAAGTGGAGTAAAGTGTGGAATGAGCAACAAAATATGCACAGCTTGTTTAAGAAATTACCGTGTGAATTTGTTCAACAGATAATCCACTATTAATCAATAATTAAATACGATATTCAATTTCAGCACAAAATAACTCAGAAATTATTTAATAATAATATTCTAAATTAGAACATACTGACCTGTTCTCAGTATTTGGAACCTCTTATCTGTCAGGATTTGGCAATTCAAATTCATCAGTATTTGTCAAAACAACACAAATTTATTAGAAAACCACAATTTTAATCTCAATAATCATCACAAGATACATGTTAAGTGTATTATTTAGAGATTAACATGCTACAATTAAGAACACACACATGCACACACAACTAAAGAACATAGATTAGGTCTTGTAAACAAAAAATTTCATTAATAGTTCAAGAGAATACATTTCATGAAATTTTGATTACATGCATAAGAGATTACAAGAGAATCCTATTCTAGTAGAGAATAATACCTACAACAGCCTTGGTCTGAGAAGCCTGACAAAGCTGATGGTAAAGAGAAACAGCCAGAGGATCTGTCAGGAGAACCAAGGCTGTGGATGTTTATTGATTCCTCCTGCTCTTTATGAACAACACAATAAGACGAATGATCCGTTCCTACTAACGGAGAGCTTCTAGCCTTTCTTCCTCCAGGCGATCGAGATGGAGGTGATAATCCATCTCGAAGAACAGGAGGTGCGTCCAGACCTCCTGTGGAACCCAGTTCCACACTTCATTGGTAATGGTTGTGATGTGCCATTCCAGTTGCCAATCTTCACAACTAAACTCCACGTTGAAGATTTCGTAGTTCATGAACATATTGCATTGAACCATTTTTGTGAGAGAGAAGAAAAAGATTGAGGGAGATTTGAGAGTTGAGTGTTGGGAATATATGATTAGACTGGATGAGAATGGTGGTTTAAATAACCGAGAGAGAGAGAGAGGGAATATCAAAGGACTAGGGGATTGATTAATTATTAAGTGCAGAGTTAACTTAATAATTTAACCAAAAAATATTTTATTGATGCGCGTCTCCCTAGACTGATTTGCAATGATGAAAATGATATATATATTTATACATGCACATTTAGCAAATAAATTCACTTAATTTAACATGCATATAATAAAATACATCAAAAATTCCCAACGTAACATCTTCAACAGTATTTAGGATATATCAGGATTTGATCAATATACATCAGGATTTGATCATATATAAAATAAAAGGAAATTATTTGTCCCAACTAACCAAACCAAGTTCATTGATAAGCTTTGTAAATGATGCTTCAGGTAATGGCTTTGTGAAGATATCAGCCAACTGCTGATTAGTAGAAACAAAATGGAGCTCAATTGTCCCTTCCATAACATGCTCTCTTATAAAGTGACATCTGATACTAATATGTTTAGTAAGAGAGTCTTGCACCGGGTTTCCTATCATAGAACACTTTGATTTTCACAACAAATAAGAATTTTAGAAAATGATAATCCATAGTCCATGAGTTGATTCCTCATTCATAATAACTGAGCACAGCAGCTCCCAGCTGTAATATATTCAGCCTCAGCAGTTGAAGTAGAAATGGATTTTTGCTTCTTACTGAACCACGCGACTATTCTTCCTCCCAAGAACTGACAACTTCCAGATGTACTCTTCCTATCTATCTTGCAGCCAGCAAAGTCAGCATCCAAATATCCACACAATCCAAAATCAGCTACCCTTGCATACCATAGACCAAGTGATGCAACCCTTGAGGTATCTAAAAATTCTCTTTACTGCAATAAGATGTGGCTCCCTAGGATTTGCCTGAAATCTTGCACAGAAACAGGTGTCAAACATAATATCTGTCCTACTAGCCGTTAGGTACAGAAGAGAACCAATCATACCTCTGTAGTTTATGACATCAACTGTTGTACCTTCATGAGGATCAAGCTTTGTAGCAGTTGCCATAGGAGTAGTTGCAGTTGCACTTTCTTGCATATTAAACCTTTTCAACATATTCTTTATGTACTTGGACTGATTAATATAGATGCCATTATCAGTCTGCTTAATTTGCAACCCCACGAAATAGCTCATCTCTCCCATCATACTTATTTAATATCTTGATTGCATCAACTTTGAGAACTTGTCACACAATTTTTGATTAGTTGATCCAAAAATAATATCATCCACATAAATTTGAACTAACAACAAATCTTTATCTTTATTCAGATAAAATAAAGTTTTATCTATTGTACCTCTTTTGAATCCACTTTCAAGTAGAAACTAAACAAAAGTCTCATACCATGCTCTAGGTGCTTGCTTTAGTCCATAGAGTGCTTTGTCAAGTCTATAAACATAGTCAGGATGTTTAGGATCCAAAAAACCTGGTGGCTGTTCAACATAGACTTCTTCTTCAAGTTCTCCATTGAGAAATGCACTCTTGACATCCATCTGAAAGACTTTGAATTTCTTGTGTGCAACATATGCCAAGAAAATTCTGATTGCTTCCAACCTAGCAACATGAGAAAATGTTTCATCGTAGTCAATGCCTTCCTATTAGAAATATCCTTTAGCCACTAATCTTGCCTTGTTTCTGACAATGGTTCCATCAAAATCAGTTTTATTTCTGAAGACCCACTTTGTGCCTACAATTGACCTGTTTTTAGGTTTAGGTACCAGCTTCCACACTTCATTTCTTTCAAACTCATTCAACTCTTCTTACATAGCTATGACCCAATCTGCATCCTTAAGTGCATCTTCTATTTTCTTTGGCTCTTCCTTTGAAAGTAGATTGTGATACAGACATTCATTTTGAGTTGCACTCCTTGTCTTTACACCTTCATCAGGATTTCCAATGATCAGATCAAGAGTATGATCTTTGGTCCATCTTCTAGCATGAGGAAATGTCCTTCTTGAGCTAGATGCTCCCCCTGAATCATGTGCCTCATCAAATGCATTTGAGGCTCCCCCTGAATAAGTGATGTTAACTCCTGATGAAGAATTAAGACTTGACTCATGTTCTCCAGATGTTGAATTAACATTTGATTCTGGGTTATCAGATTTAGAAAAACCTTGAGTTGACTCTTCAGTGTTAGTACTATTAGTTGAACCTTCCTGTTGCTCCCCCTCAACATGTGCAGGTTCATTAGTACAATGATCATCTTCAGGATATGAAGGAGTATCAGGATTTGGATCATCAATAATTGATAATCCATTAGAGTTTGATGCAGATTCTAACCGTGTATTTTCATTTGCAAAGATCAAACTTTCATGAAAGTCTTCCTCAAAACCAGGAATCTTCTTATCATCAAAAGATACATTGATAGAGATAACTACAATATTTGTTCTCAGATTGAAAACCCTGTATGCTCTTGATGGTGAGTAACCAACAAAGATTCCTTCATCAGCTTTTGATTCAAATTTTCCTAGCTGATCAGTATGAGTTCTCAGAACAAAGCACTTATATCCGAATACATGAAGATGTTTGAGACTGGGCTTCTTTTCTTTCAGCATTTGATAAGGAGTAACACCATGTATGTTTATCAGTGTGATATTCTGAGTATAACAGGCTGTGTTCACTGCTTCAGCCCAGAAGTAAGTGGGTAGTTTGGCTTCTTCTAGCAGAGTCCTTCCAGCTTCAATTAGAGTTTTGTTCTTTCTCTCGACAACACCATTTTGTTGAGGTGTGCCAGGAGCTGAGAATTGTTGTTGTATGCCTTTGTACTTACAGACTTCCTCCACTTATGAGTTCTTGAACTCAGTGCCATTATCACTTCTCAGTATTTTCACTTTGAAGTTGGATTTATTCTCAATTTACCTTACATGATCCAGAAGAATTTCTGGAGTTTCATCCTTCCTGTGTAGAAAATAAACTCAAGTGTATCTAGTGAAATCATCAACAATTACTAGTGTGTACCTTTTCTTGTTGATAGACATTATGTTCACTGGTCCAAAGAGATCCAGATGTAACATATGATATGGTTCAGTGATAGAGAATTCTGTTTTACTTTTGAAGGATACTCTTCTTTGCTTGGACTTTTGGCAAACATCACAAAGACCATCAGATGAGTATAGCATATTTGGTAATCCTCTTAATAGCTCCTTCTTGGCAAGTTCATTGATTGAATTGAAGTTGAGATGTGAGAGCTTCTTGTGCCAATTCCAGTTCTCATCTACTGATGCCTTTGAGATAAGGCAAGTAGCTTCTTGCTCAAGACTTTCATGCAGTCTTGCTTCATACATGTTGCCATGTCTGTATCCCATTAAGACAACTTTTTTTGACTTGTTATAAACAAATTCACAGTGAGAGTCATAGAACACCACATGATAACCTCTGTCAGTGATTTGACTGATGCTTAGAAGATTGTGCTTCAGTCCTTCCACCAGAGCTAAATTCTCTATTGTTACCTTTCCAATTATCAAGTTGCCATATCCCAGAGTGTGTCCTATATTTCCATCCCCATAAGATACATATAGGCCAACCTTCCTCTCAAATTCTGACATCAGGGATTTATTTCCAGTCATGTGTCTTGAACATCCACTATCCAAGACAAGAGTATTTTTCCTGTTACCCTGCAGTCAGAGGGGTGATTAATTAGAAGGATTTTTAAGGACCCACACTTGTTAGGCCCTCATTTTGGACAACTTAAGTCTTTGCGATTCAGACTTACTTCTGACAGTTTTTCCCTTTTCAGGATTTGTCTTATTAGAAGTAGATTTAGTAGAACTAGGAGAATTAAACACATTAAGCAGTTTTATTGAATTTTGGCAAAGATTCATAATAGTTGTGATACAGCTTATGATAGGAACTACAAGTGTAAATTGAATGCCAACTACTACTATAATGAAAACTAGGATTTTGTGGTTTGTAAAATACTGATCTACCCCTAACATCAGAATCAAGAATAGCAGTTTTCATTTTCTTACTCCTCCTGCAATCAATAGCAAGATGATTAGTAATACCACAGTTAAAACATGTTTTTCTAGGAGCATTGGGAACAAACTTATAGTTAGAATCCTTAGAAATACCTTGCTTACCATTCTTGTTTCTTTTTGGACTTTTTACTTGAGGTTTGTCAGTAACCTCAAATAATTTCTTTTTTAATTGTCTTTTGGACAAAAGTCCTATGTTCTTTTCTTTCTTAACAGCCTCAATGGTCTCCTTGTTCTCCTTTCTTTGAGTTTTATCATTTACTACCTTTTCTTGGGATGCTGAGGTTGAACCCTTCTCAAAGGTAGATTTGGGTTCATCAGCTTCTGAAGAGATAACCTTAACAGGAGTCTTAAGGGCAATTTTATTTTCAGTGTCAACATCCTTAACTCCATCTACATAACCAAGACATTCTTTCCAGTTTTTCTTAGAAATCATCTCATGAACCTTTTTGCCCGAAACAGTCAAGGCTTTAAGGGGTTTCCTCTCATTTTCTAATTCATTCTCTAACATACTATACTTAGCTTCTAGTATCTTTACTGTATGTTTAGCTTTCCCACATTCTTTTTGAATCTCAATCTGATTTACTAAGTCAGACTCCAACTGATCATTCCTAGATTTTAAGATTTCATTTTCAGTTAACAGTCTATTATTCTCTAGAATCTTATTTTTAAAATTTCCATGGAGAGACTTAAGAATAGATTTCAATTCAGATATATCTTCAGTTTCAAGAGAGAATAAAGAAGTTGATACCTTAGAATCAGAGGAAGCTAGAGTATCCAAACTAGCCATCACTGTATAACATGTTTCATCATTTTTAGAATCAGTGGAATCCATCCAATCCTTGCTTGATGTAATCAAGGCTTTGTTTTTCCCTTTGTCATGCTTTGTCTTTTTGCACTCTATAGCAAAGTGACCAGGTTCATCACAGTTGTAGCACTTGATTTTTGATCTGTCGATTTTTCTAGCTTTAGAGTCCTTTTCTTCTCTTTTTCCAGACGACTTCCTTTCTCCTCCAGTGAACTTCTTCCTGAAGATTCTTTTCTTCTTAGACTTCCTGAACTGCATACCCTTGAAGCCCTTAACTAGGAATGTAACCATTTGCATTATATCAGAATCTGTCACGTTCTCATCAGTTTTAGAATCAGTATCATCATCAGGATTTGATGATGAATCATCAGTATCTGATTCTGGTAGATTGTTCTTTTACCTTTCAACTTCAACAGACCTGTCTTTTGAAGCTTTAGTACTCACTTTCAAAGCAACTGATTTTCTCTTGTTGCTTTTCTTCTCTTTAATGTGCTGAACTTCCAAATCATGAATTCTCAGAATGCCATAGATTTCATCCAGAGTGACTATTTCCAAATCATACTGATGTCGTATGATTGAAGTCTGAGTCTCCCATTCCTCATTCAAAGCTCTCTGAAACTTGGTGTTTGAATCTTCCAGATCGTACACCTTTCCCACCAAAGATAGATTGTTAAGCAGGGTGAGAAACCTGTCATAGATGTCGGTGAGACTTTTATCAGATTTGGCCTTAAAATGTTCATATTCTTGAATTAGAACAGCCCTTCTGTTCTTCTTGATGGCCATGGTTCCTTAACATTGAGTCTCAAGGGCATCCCAGATTTCCTTGGCAGTCTTGTAGGCTATAAACCTGTTTGACATCACAGAGTCAAGAATGTTATGAAAATGTTTCTTACCTTTGCATCCTTCAACACAATAACTTTCTCTTTTGGTGTCCACTCACTTTTCTCCTTCAACTGAAGGCGTTCAGCAACAGTAGGAGTTGCAGGCACCAATTTTGTTGGCTTATAAGGTCCATCATTGATTACGTCGAGGTAGTCTAGATCTGTAGCTTCCAGGTGCATGAGCATCTTCACCTTCCATGTAGGATATTCAGTCTTTTTCAGAATGGGAATTTTAATACTTTCATACTTGTTCAGAGACATGTTTAGATCGTTTCTGATTATAAATTTATCAGTTAGCTCTGATACCAATTGTTGCCCAGTAGTAATACAATTGTTTAAGGGGGGTTGGATACAATTGTATAGATGTTTCGAACAAGTATAAAAATATAACAGTTCTTTATATTTCTGATAAAAACTGTTACAAACTCTCTCAAGAAATATTGATGTTCTTGAGAGCTGCTAAGTCGTACAATGCTCGAGTTAATCACTATGTGATGACCTAAACTGTGTTTATATAATACACAGCTGCTACAAATCAGTCTAAGATATTGTTATTCCCTAACAATACAACAAGAATTACAGAAGGGGAGGTTGAATGTAATTCTTCTGGCTTCTTTTTGACATTAATGAAAATTGTTCTAACTCAATAATATATAATTGTTTGATTTGCAAAGTACGGAATAAAAAGTTAATTAAATCAAACACAAAGTAATAAAAACTCAGGTCTTTAAAACTTTCTGGTGGATTTGAATGTATCTACTATATATATATATATCGAGTGAGAACCCTGTGTAGCTTGACTAGCTCACAGCTGCTTACAAATATGAACAACTAAATTTACAGAGAAATGCTACAGGATTCAGCTTACAAATGTTTCTCTGAGAATGTATTTGCTTAGTCTTATTGTTGTTCTACTTGCTACACTTGGTTTATATATCACCAAGTTTACATAGTAATAAGACAAGATAATAAAACAAAACATATCAAGTCTAACTCCATGCTGCTTCACAACTCTATTCCAGCATCTTCAAATATCTTTATAATAGCATGGAAATGGTAATGCTTCTTTGTTCTCAAAACCCTGCTAAACAGGCTGCCACATTCCTTTTGCAAACACCCAATGCATATGACTGTGTTGTCACTGTCAACAGATATTTCAATTGATCATCCGTCGGGTACATGCTTGTTATCCGTCGGGTAGCCTTGTTGATCATCCGTCGGGTAGCTTTGTTGATCATCCGTCAGGTAGCTATTTATCACTTGACTCCATTTCATTTGTGCAGAATTACAAGACATCTTATATTTACAATTAATCAACCTATTCTGCACATCTACTAGCAGTCTACATGATTCATAAGCTACTACAGAATCTATACAAAGTTGTTTGCAGAAATGTGCTACAGTACTTATTGTTACATAAGCTACTCACCCGGTGGATATCAATTAGTCATCCGTTGGGACTATAATTGAACATCCGTCGGGTGCTACAAAGTTCACCAAGTTAAATCTACTAAGGTGTTTTGTTTAATTTATCATCAAGTTCACAACATATTTCTAACAGATATGCATTATCAATTACTAACAGAAAATGATACATATCTTTAACTGAATATATAAAATCCTAACACTCAGAACGTAACAGATATCCATCCCTCAAAATAAGGAACATAATCAATCTTCATAACAGACTGCCTTCAGATGCTGATAACATGCAAATAATGATGATGCATCAAATCCTGACGACACATCAAATACCGATGACATCTAAATCACAGTCAGATCCTGAGTTTCTTCTGATCATTATGAATCAGTACGTAACAAACACCCTTAATATAATATATCACTAATAATATACAATAAATATATATTCTAACAATTATCTGTATTGAAATATTCTTGATCACTTACATACATTGACTTGGTTTGGTTTCTTGAAGAATTTACGCTTGTTTTTTGCAATTAAGATTAGCTTGTACCCAAAAATCTCTCGGTGCAAAGGGTATTTACTATCCCTTTTTAATCGGAGATCGAGAATTTGAAACTTGTTAAATACGACATGAAATGTGTGAAAAAAGATATATTTTACTATCCTATTTTTAATGGGAGATCGAGAAGTTGAAACTTGTTAAATACAACGTGAAATGTGTGAAAAAAGATATATTAGATTCTTCTGATGCCCTAACATACATTTCTGCAAGCTGTTTAACTTGTGATCCACGAATTTGTAAGAAATGAATAATTATTTAACTGAATTATATATATATAAGTATCACTATATAAGTATCACTACATGAAAACCTTTATCAATAGCCATTTCGGTGGATTAAGGCATCGAGATAAGGTCAAAATTAGTCGATATTCAAAAATAACAACCGAACTAAGTATGGTTAGAATATTCATGATTGTTATTTATTTTTTGTTGAATTTTATGTCGACTAATCCGGAAGAGTGTCACGTGTATGGCACGTGTCCGGGCCCAGCTGACATGTCGAGCCCACTTTCTTGTATGTCAGTCCCCCGATATGTTACCTTACACCTGAAATAAGTACGAAAAATCCGACACATGATCGGTATTAGTTAGTCGGAAAATGCAGGTTTACTGTAGCGTATATTACTGAAAAGTTATAAGAATTTTTTTCCAAATGATGGGAGTTATTTAAGATCTCATGCCGGGAAAGGAAAATAGAGCTGTTGGGGACAATTTGTCAATAAAAGTAACACGTGTTCTTAAAATTTATTCAGTTTTTGAATAAATAATTAGCTCTCAACTATTCTCTCTACTTCTTCTTAATAGTCTCTTGACTTTTCTGTACTAATTTCTAAGTGCTTTGATCGTATAGTTAAAATAATAATTTTTTAAATTTTATTTTTCTGAATAAAAATATATAATTTAAACTTTGAAATACAAAAAAAATTAAAAATGATAATCTTTATTACGCGGTCAATACATCTTGAAATGTGTGTAAAAAAGTCAAGACACGATTAAAATGAAACAGAAAGAGTATTCCATTTCGTATCTCTTTTAGAAAAAAATCAGTTTGAAATAACTACTGCTAAACTCATTGTTATAGTGTAGTAAAAAAAATCATTGTTATAGTGTCCGATTAGTCGGATTTATCATTTATAGGTTCTCAGGCGATATATGACCCGCTCATTACACGCATGTAGGTATTATTGTAACATGGATAATAAAATATTTACTACTTCATTCAAAGAATTTTTCATTCACGAAATTGAATTCAAAACTGAAATATGAGATTATTATAACATAGATAATAATATATGTTACTAATTCATTCAGGGAATTGACTTCAAAATTTGAAACGTGATAACACAAGGCATCACACACTTATCTTATAATGCTCAATATTTATTTATTTTCAATTTCTTTACAAGGATTTGGTTTTCTAATAATCATTGTTTTAATCATCCTTATATTTTTTCATGTATAAGTTTAACATTTACAATTTTTATAAAGACGGGTCACGAATTCCCGCTTATATACTACATTTAACACCTTTTGCTTTTGTCGAAAAACTATAACAGGATGAATGATTAATAATTATCCATTGTTGTGAACTAGCTTTCTTTTAAATTAATTCATTTTTGTAATGCATATTTTGCATTCTAATCTTTCTCGTTCTTCAAAAAACATCTTATATAAAAACAAAATTACTTTGAAAAAATGCAGCAGATGTGTTAAGTACGACACCACATTTTCTTCACTCCAAATAGAATATATATGAATAAAAAACACCATACCATACCATTTAAATAAAACAAGTGGGAAACATCAAATTCCGTATACATTTTATATATGTTATGTAGACATTCGAGTGTCACAAGCCTTTTGTCCGGAGGTAAAAATATAGAGAGATTAAAATTTATATTACAAGTAGGGTGTAGAAGAAGAATAATATTTTTAGATATCCAACTGACTTGTTGCTTACGGGGTTCGTGCAATTTTTAATTATATGTTAGATATTTAAACAATTTTTTAATCATGTGTCCATTGGCACACAATAATTACGAAAATTTATTAATTTAAGTCATTTTGGTTATTTTTTTGTTGATAGGAAATAAAATAAACCCTGATTGCGTAATTAATATCGCATTAATTATACCTGGTTTGGACTACAAATAAGGCCCATTTAAAGGGGTCCAAAATCCTGAATATTAATTAATTTCGTAATTAAATAATATGGGTAAAATCAGCTGACAAATAAAGTCCAAATAAGGATATAATCTCTTGGAGATTGGCCTCCAAGAAACCTCATGGGACAATAAATCAATTATAGGACTCCAAAGTCCACTCTAAATTCTAGGACTCCAAAGTCCACTTTAAATCTGAGACTTACCCACCAAGTCTCCTTATACTTATCCAATTCAAGGGCATCACGTGCCTATATAAGGAGATTCACCCCACAAATCAGAACTAAGTTTTTTGACTTGATGTTTGGCATACAACAAGGTACGTAGGCATCTTGTGAAGGCAGATTGAGTCACGAAGCACGAGAACAGTCAAATAGAGACTTGAAGCTCACGAACCCCACCAATAAATATACCCTAATTTTTTATCCATAACATTTGGCACCGTCTGTGGGAACGCAACAACAACCATGGTGAACACACGGAGCAGAAACAACATACCTGAAGGAACATCGGCGGGGACAACCCAGACAACTTCATCTGCCACTGAGATTCCCCCTCACTCAACTTACTCGCAAGTGACAACGGATCCTTTGAATCCCTGATTTGAATCAAAGCCACCCCCAGTGTTAGGGGCGAATCCTCAAAATCCAAATCTGAATGCATCTTTGGGAACTCAATCTACGGGTTTTGAGATGTCAACTATAGTGCATCACACGCCCTTGAATCCCACCTATGGGATGCCGATCTACTGGGAGGCTGGAGGGAGTAGGCCACCCCTACCGCCTCGATCCCAAGCTTGGGATGACCCTAATTATATTAGAGGTCTACAACCGCTCAACAATAAAAAAGACGTGTCAGGGCCCTATGCTACTGAGGAAAGTGGAGAGTCAACTGACGAAAATGCCCATCATAGGAGGAGGAGAAGGATAAAGAGCCCATTGGAGGTAGTCGCAATGAGCCTGTGGAGGGCAGGCAACCCGGATTTCAGGAATGACATCCCAAATGTTTGAGGAAAGGATACGTGCCCATAAGGTAGAAATCCTAAGGCTGAGGAAGAACATGTAAATGAGTCAGGCTAGGAAGCCAACAAGGGCCAACCGAGCCAGAGGAACTAGGGGAACTACCCAGGTCATCGATTTGGAGGAAGCTCCTAGGATAAAATCAGTGGATGCCCCTCGGGGAAACCCGTTTGAATTGCTCCCCCTCAGAGACCCAGATGATCTAACCCCGCCTTTTACGGCTAAAATCATGAATATCCACATCACGAAGAAGTTCAAGATGCTGACTATAAAGGCCTATGATGGACCGAGAGATCCCGCTAATCATATCTGGACCTTCTCTAATGCACTGTTGCTGCAGCCCGTGAATGATGTAATCAAATCCCGGGCTTTTCCCTAAACCTTATCAGGCATGGCTCAAAGGTGGTACATCCATTTACCTCCAAACTCAATTGGGTCCTTCGAAGATATAAGTCAAGATTTCATCAAGCAATTCATCAGCGGAAAGGTGCATGAAGAAAGTTCTACTTCTCTCATGAGTATAGTGCAAGGGGCAAAGGAGTCTCTTATGGACTACTTGAACCGATTCACCAAAGAGGCCTTGAAAGTCCCAGATCTTGATGACAAGGTTGCTATGATAGCGTTACAACAATGAACCAAGGATGAGTTCTTCAAGATGTCTTTGGCCAAGCGAGCAGGAAAATATATCCAGGTGGAGGAGAGCATGAGAAAGACGGTGATAAACAATGAGCCCACTGGTGGCAAGAAGAGGAAACAAATCAGGAATACAATGCCAATGACAAGTATCCTAGGGCTGAGAAAGACGTCGACTCAACCCCGAAGAAGGGAGGACCTGGACAAAAGTTTACCGAGTATACTGGGTTGAATGCTCCTAGGAGCCAGATCATGATGGAAATCGAGAAAGATAGGGAAGTTCGTTGGACTAAACCCCTGAAGGTTGATCTTGCAAAGCTAGATAAAAGCTAATATTATAGATTCCACAAAGACGCTGGTCATGACACCGATAAGTGCCGACAACTGAAGGATGAAATTGAATTCCTTATCCGAATAGGAAGATTGATTAAGTATATTGGAGAAGTGGAAAGAGGAGAAAGAAAAAATAATGGAAGAAAGAACTTTGATGATCGTAGGAGGGATCAAGATGATCAGGGGTGAAACCCTCAACCCCGAGGACCAGTGATAAACACAATCTTTGGAGGACCAACTGATGCTGGTTCATCTAAAAGCTCAAGGAAAACTTATTCTAGAGAAGTCATGCATATAGTAGGGGGAAGCTCCGAAAAGGGCTAGGACAGGAACAACAATGGTATTTGATGATTTTGACTTAAAAGGAGTCAAGTTTCCCCATGACGGTCCCCTAGTCATAACACCCATAATAGGGAACAACCCGGTGAAGAGAGTCATTGTAGACAATGGAGCGTCGGTAGACATCTTACTCTATGATACTTTCATTAGATGGGTTATAACAATTTCCAATTAATCCCAACTGATATGTCGATGTATGGTTTCGCTGGGTTCGAGTGCCTTGTTGAAGGGATAATTAAGTTGCCTCTAATAATGGGACAAGAGCCAACATAGGCCACGTAAATGCTGAACTTTGTGGTGGTAAAGGCTGGATCAACATATAATGCGATCATGGGAAGGACAGGATTACATGCCTTCAAGGCAGTCCCCTCATCCTACCATTCCGTGATCAAGTTTCTGACCAGAGACGGAATAGGAAAATAAAATGGAGACCAGAATATGGCCAGAAGCTGTTATGTAGCCTCGCTGAGGGCCGATGGAGTAGGGGGCAAGTCTTGCCTATTGAAGACCTGGATATCCGTGAGGATGATGAGAAACGAGGAAAACCAATTAAAGACTTGATCTCGGTTCCTTTGACTCCCGAGGACCCCGAGTAAGTGACTTTCATTGGAGCATCGTTGGAGGAGCCCCTTAGAAGGAAGTTAGTAAAGTTCTTGCAAGAGAATAATTATGTGTTTGCATGGTCGACAACATATATATTCAGTAAAGATCTGGAATTGATCAACCACAAGTTGAACGTGGATCCTAATCGAAAGATCGTGAAGCAAAAGAAAAGGAGTTTTGCCCCTGAGAGGTAGAAAGCTATCAAACAAGAAGTGGAGAAGCTCTTAGAGGCTGATTTCATTGAAGAGATACAATTTTCAGAATGTTTAGCAAATCCTGTAATGGTAAAGAAGGCTAATGGAAAATGGAGAATGTGTGTAGATTTCACACATCTGAATGATGTATGCCCGATGGATTATTTCCCTCTTCCAAGAATAGACACTCAGATAGATGCTACCACGAGGCACGAGATGCTGAGTTTCATGGATAGATTTAGCGGATATAATCAGATCAAGATGCATAAGGATGACATACCCAAGGTATCATTTATCACTGACTTTGGTATTTTTTTGTTACCTTGTAATGGCATTTGGTCTCAAGAATGCAGGAGCCACATACCAAAGGTTGGTGAAAATTTTTTTAAGGAACTTATTGGGAAAATTATGGAGGTTTATATGGATGACATGTTGGTCAAGAGTCTCGAAAAGGTAGATCATATAACCCACTTGAGGGAAGCTTTTCATTTTTTAAAATATCACAAAATGATGTTGAATTCTGCCAAGTGTTCTTTCGGAGTATGATGTGGAAATTTTTTGGGATTAATGGTCTCCAAGAGGGGAATTGAGGCCAATCCCGACAAGATAAAGGCCATCTTGGACATGGAGCCGCCACGTTCCGTAAAAGATGTTCAAAAACTCATTGGAAGGGTTGCATCTTTGGGTCGATTCATCTCCAAGTCCGGGGAAAAGTGTTTTCCCTTTTTCAGGGCTTTGAAGAAAGTGAAAGAGTTTGCATGGAATGATGAAAGCCAAGTGGCATTTGAGGAGTTGAAGAAATACATGGTTCAAGCACCGATGTTGGCCAAACCGGTCCTTGATGAAACTTTGTACTTATATTTGGTTATATTAGAAAATGCCTTAAGTGCAGTGTTGGTTAAAGAGGAACTTAAAGTCCAGATACCTATATATTATGTCAGTAAGATTCTACATGGGGCTGAGTTAAATTATTCGACTATTGAAAAGTTTGTTTTAGCCTTGGTGATGGCCTCAAGGAAGTTGCGTCCTGACTTCCAAGCTCATAAGATTGAGGTACTAACAAATCAGCCTTTGAGAAATATTATTCACATTCCTAAAGCTAGTGGAAGGCTGATTAAATGGGCTATAAAGCTGGGGGAATTTGACATTAAGTATAAGCCGCGAACGACGATAAAAGCCCAGGCCTTGGCTGACTTCATGGTTGAATGTACCATCCCCAACCAAGAAGTCGGGGGGCAGGAAGATACTATACCTCAAGGCATGGAGGTCAAAGAGGAGAATGAAGGTGAACAGACCAAGGACAAGGAATTTTGGGTTCTCTATTTTGATGGAGCATCAAAACCAAATTCAAGTGGAGCATGACTATTTTTAAAAAGCCCCGATAGTTTCTTAATTGAATATGCTTTGAAGTTAGATTTTCCAACCACAAATAATGAAGCTGAGTATGAAGCTCTGATAGATGGCCTTGGCCTAGCTGGAATATTGAGGGTCAAAAACTTGAAAGTTTGTGGAGATTCGAAACTAGTGATATCCCAGGTCAAGGGAGAGTTCGAAGCATGAGACGAAACCATGGCAAAGTATGTACGTCTAGTGAGAGCGGTGATGACTCAATTCAATGAGTGTCATATTGAGCACATTCTTAGAGAAGAAAATGCTAAGGCCGATATATTGTCCAAATTCGCATCATTGGAGGTAGAAGAAATTTATGAGATCGTGTACTTCCGTGTTTTGAGAACACGTAGCATTGATGTTAAACTTGTTACACCTATAGGGCTTGGGGAATAATGGATAGATCCCATTAAGGACCACATTCAAACTGGATTGCTCCTGAATGATGTAACGGAACCACGAAAGTTGGCTATGTGAGTACTGATGTACTCTTTAATTGATGGAATTCTATACAAGAGATCTTATGTGGTTCCCTACCTAAGGTGCCTTTGGCCCGACGAGGCGCGCTTGGCCCTTGAGGAAGTGTACGAAGGTATTTGTGGACAACACTTAGGGGGCAGAGTCCTTGCGGACAAAATAACTCGTTTAGGCTTCTATTGGCCGGAAATGATGGCTGATGCCAAATATTACGTGAAGAAGTGTGATCGTTGTCAGAAGCATACACCAGTTGTCCGACAACCCCCCGAGATGCCGACTTCCATCAACTCCCCCATTCCCTTCGCTAAGTGGGGAATGTATATTCTCAGGCCTGTCCTCATGTCCACAGCGGAAAGAAAGTTTTTGATTGTGGTTATTGACTACTTCAGTAAGTGGATCGAAGCCAAGCCTTTATCCATGATTACAACCAAGCAAGTTGCACAATTCCTGTGGGAAAATATCATGTGCAGATATGGAATTCCTCGCATCATGGTAACTGATAATGGAACATAATTCAATAATGAGGAATTTAGAAAGTACAGTGAGGATAATGAGATTGAGTTATGGTTCACTTCTGTAGCCCATCCTCAGGCCAATGGGCCTGTAGAAGTGGCAAATCGGATTATTCTGGATGGATTAAAGAAGAGGATTAAAAAATCCAAGAATAACTGGGTAGATGAGATACATCTGATAATTTGGGCTTACAGGACCACTTGTAGAGTCACTATAGGAGTAATACCATTTATATTAGCGTATGGGGCAGAAGTGGACGTTTCAGTGGAGATATCAGATTCATCTCTGAGAATCCAAGCATACAATGCTGAAATAATGAGTAGGGGCAAATGTTATCCCTGGATTTAATAGATGAAGTGCGGGATGAAGCAGATGCAAAGATTGTGGAATATCATAAAAAAGCTTCATTTTATTACAATCTAAGAGTGAAAAAAAGGTTTTTTAAGCAATATAATTTGGTCTTAAGGAAGGTGGAAGATTCTGGAGTAGGACAGAGAGGAAAACTCACCACAAATTTGGAAGGGCCGTACAAGATTAAAAACATTCAAGGAAGAAGATCCTACAAGTTGGAAACTATGGAAGGTGATGAAGTACCAAGGACTTGGCATGCTCAGAACCTGAAAACTTATTATATATAGTTCGTTGGAAAGGAAATGCTTACTTATTAAAGTAGCAACGAGGGTCAAAAGCACCATGAAGCTTTGCTTGCTTAGGATTTTATATTTCAGTTAGATAGGATTTTTATTTTGATTTTAGCTTACATAAATCTATGTAAGGGATGGATCCCAAGGGTTTTATTAAATTTATGAATTTTTCGATATATGAAATTAAGTTTCTATGAAACATATAGTGATAATAAGCAAACCAAATACAGATAAATATAAGGACAATAAAGTTCGATAAGTAAAGAAACTACAAGTCTTGAGCATAAATAAGCATAAATAAACAAGCCACGCAGGGCCAATAAATCTCTAAGGAGCAGAAGCATCCTCTGCATCCATATCATCGTCTCCCCCACTCTCACTTGATATCTCCATGGTGGCAGTCTCACTCGCAGAGTTGGGATCATCCGTAACAGGTCTAGAAGATGACTCTGGAGGGGGAAGAAGCTGGGTATGAGGGACGTCCTCAGAGACGACTACACGGGTATGAAACTTTTATAGTAAATCCTCATCATCCGGACAAGGGTAGTCCGCCGGGTTAATATACGGACATGCGTCATTCACGGTCCCAAGGGCCGTGCCCTAACCAGTCCTAAAAAACTTGGGAAACACAGTATCGTCCCTAACCCGCATAGTCTGAGCAAACTCATCTGTGTCCAAGTAAGCGTCGATGGTTCTATCCCGTTCAGCCTTTAGCTTCACCAACCCGCGTTGGCCTCAGAGAGTTCCTCCTTCTTGCAGTTCATTCTCATCTCCAAAGCAGTATGTTTGGCCTTCTACTTTCATAGAGCCCTGTTGGATTTTTTCGAATCCTTCTTCCAAGACTCAGCATGTCGAACAACCGCTTGGAAATGAGCATTTTTCTGAAACAAAAATAAGCATAAAGACAAGGCAAGAATGATGCTTTAAAAAGGAGAAGATTAAAATGAAAAGGGAAGAGGCATACCGAAGTAATGGACTGGGCTCCCATTAGCTTCACATGCTCTAGGTACTGGCCGACCACAACATTAGTGAAGTCCTTAGGGGTAATAGAATGATAGTTACAATCCCAAGCATGCTTTGTGGAGCCAACCACAGTGTCCCCTTGACTGAACTCCCATAGAGGCTGAAATAAGCCCGTAGAGGGAGGAGCAGGAATGTCTGTGGCCTCAGTCCCAGAAGAGGAGGCCTCAACCACTGGTTCTTTGTGCTTCCTCAGGAAGATGGGCTCAGTAGCCTTCCCAAGAGTATCAAGCCCTGCGAGCCGGGCTTTCTTTATCATGGCCGTTTCCTCAATGATCGACACAAAGGCGTTGTTTATTTCCAGAGCCGCTGAGAAGAAAACAGAAACAAAGAATAAGTTATGTTAATAACATATGAAGAAGATAAAGGAAAGTTAAAATGATGAGAAATACCCATTAATGTGACTGAGGAAAGTCCCACATGGATCAGGGAAAACTCCTCCAACAAAGTACAACTAGTAGTCTTGCCCTCATATTTTATAAGTCTAATATATGAGATTTTCCTCATCAAAAGTGTCCCTCCAGTGCTGGTTATTATCAGGGATGGATGCACTGTTGAAAATTCGTGGACATTTGGGTCTCTGCCTGATGTAAACCCAGCCATAAGAGTTCTGGGCACTAGTATAGCACTAAATTTTTTTCCTAAAGACAACTACATAAAGGGGAAAACCGTGCCTAAGACAAAGAATAGTGAAACGTAGGACATTCCTCCAAGCTTTGGGTGGAAGTTGACAAGGGTTAATTTGTAAGTCAGCTAATAACCTAGGAATAAACTCATGAAAGGGAAACCTAGACCCCACGGTAAGGGCATCTGCATAAATGAAAAGAGTATCGCTTTGCAGTGGCATGCACAATCACCACCGTCAACATGAACTATCCTAAGGAGAGGACGGACAATTTAAGTTGTGTTAAGTTCATTAATGTCAGCTACGTTATACCATTTGTTACAATAATAATAAAAACCTAGGTGATCATCTGATGGGTATTCATCTCCCCTTGAGTTGATCATATATAATAAAGACATATAATATGAACAAATGTGGATTTCATTACCTCTTTTAGAAATTGAGGCAATTTTTACAGCTCTCTCTACACTCTTGTCCGCCATTAATGGAGATAGGATGAATGATTGAAATTGGAAGCTGGAGGAAGGAGATGAAAATTCAAGTAATCTTCAAGCAGAAACCAAAAAAAACTTTAACTGGAAAACTAGGATGTCCGCCGGAAGAACTTTCAAAGAAGGAAGTGAGAAAGAGATATTTGTGCGAGGAAATGAGGAAATGAGAAGTGAGGAAGCCTCACTTTACTCCCTCATATATATAGCACTACCCAACCGGTTATTGGGCCGGTAAAAAGGAATTTCAACCGGTTATAACCAGTCAAAAGCCCAACACAAAAGGCCTAGGCACAATTCTAGAAGTTTCTAGGATTTTCTTAGGAAATAAAAAATAATAAAATTTGAAATTTGGAAAATTCCAGAATTTTATAGAAGAGTTGAGAAAAAAGCCAAGGCAACTGGCCCAATCAAAATCCCAGTCAAAAGTCTGACATTAGGGCCCATAAACCTAGGAATTAAAGAAAGCAATAGGCCCAAAAGAATTGCCCACAAAAGAGCCCAATTAGGGATGAATTTAAATTCTAGTCGAATAAATCCTGACCTAAGCTCGGTCACTATTCCTGATCGAAAAACCTCCTGGTCAAAAAATCCACGACCAGGAGAATATGGACCATAATTCGGTCAAGAATTATGTCAAAGGAGAGATTAACCCACGGGGTACGCACGATCGATCAGAATCCTGGTCGAAAACTAGTCTGATCGAAATTTTTACGACTAGGAATTAATGACCAATAATTCGGTCAGAAATCCCAGTCAAAGGAAAAGTCCTAACCGAAGAGTAAGGGAGAAAATGACCAAAAACCTGATCAAAAACCATTTTGCTCAAAAATCAGACAACCGGGAATAATTGGACCATAATCCGGTCAAGAATTAAGTCAAAGGATAAATTTTAACCGAATCCTGGTTGAAAAAGTTTCTGGTCGAATAACTCACGACCAGAACTAAGGGGAGCATAATTCGGTCACAACCACAAGTCAAAGCAAAAATCCTGACCGAATTTCGGTCAAGATTCTGATCGAAAATATTTTTATCTGAAAATATCATGACCAGAAGAAAAGGCACAGTAAAAATCGTGACCGAATCAGGATCTTGATCGAAAACATTCCTGATCGAAAATGTCACGACAAGAAGAAAAAGAGGCCTTAATTCACAAAGATCCTAACCGAAAATGGATTACTGGTCGTAATTTTCAAAAAAAAATGGGAGAAGAATTTTGAAAAATTTCAGAAAATATTAATTTTTAGGCAAAGTTTCCAAAAAGGCGAAGAAAATTTCAGAAAATCTCAATATTTTAAGGAAAAATTCCTGAAAATAAGGAAAAATTCCTAAAAATACTAGAAAATTCCTAAAAATAGGAATAAGGTGAGAAAATAAACATGGAAAAATATGGAAATTTCAGAAAATATTTTGAAGCCTCGGATAAGGCTAATCGTTGTAAATGTTAAGGTCGCTCCACACTTTACATTAAAACGATATCCTGTAAGGCAATTAAGGAACTTAACTTCTACGGAATTTGGCATGATTTTCAAGAAGTTGGGGGGCAATATGATAGGGCATAAAATAAATTCTGATTGTGTAATTAATATCGCATTACTTATACCCGGTTTGGACTACAAATAAGGCCCGTTTAAAGGGGCCCAAAACCCTGAATATTAATTAATTTCATAATTAATTAATATGAGTAAAATCAACTGACAAATAGAGTCCAAGTAAGTATATAATCCCTTGGATATTGGCCTCCAAGAAACCTAATGGGACACAGAATCAATTTTCTACATTCGAGGACTCCAAAGTCCACTCAAAATCTGAGACTTGCTCACCAAGTCTCCTAATACTTATCCAATTCAAGAGCATCCCGTGCCTATATAAATAGACTCAACGATAAATCAGAACTACGTTTTTTTGACTTGATCATTGGCATACAACAAGGTACATAGGCATCTTGTGAAGGCAGATTGAGTCTCGAAGCACGAGAACAGTCAAATAGAGCCTTAAAGCTTACGAACCCTAACAATAAATATACCCTAGTTTTTTATCCATTACAATTATGGTGGATCCCCTGCATACACAAAAATTATACCAATTAAAATGGTCAAGATTTATAAACTTTTACGCTTATCATGTACCAATGGACACATGTTAGCAAAACCGATACTTAGTATACATTTCGACCAGTGGTGGAGTTAGAGTAAGTAAGTAGTGGACGTTAAACAAAATATCAATATTTTTTTCTCATTGAGATAGTTATGCATTAAAGTAGTTCAAAAAATTAGGTTTATTACAAAATATAGTAACTTTTTACAAGAGGAAAAATAACTTTTTATGATAGTAGCATTTATAAAGTAATTTTGTTGATATTATAAATTAAGAGTTTTTAGTATCTTTTTAGTGTTTTTAATGTAAAAAAACAATACATTATAAATTTGAAATTATGATTTAATATGACATATATATATATGTGTAAAAAAAGATATATTGTTAGGCCCTTAATCAACTGTAGAGGGGGGGGGGTGAATACAGTTAATACAATTAATTCGACAAAGCTTCAAAAGAATCAACAGTTTTTATATTAACAGATAAAAACTTATTACAAACGTACTCTCTCGAAAGAATGAACAAATATCCTTGAGAGCTGTTAGGTTATGCGAAAGATATAACAATGTCGCAATACTTATAGCATGAACCTAATCTGTGCTTTATATAGAGCATAACTACATAATATATAAGGAATCCTATTCTATCGATAATAAGGAAACCTATACAATGCTATTGAGATAAAGTCCATCACCGCATTGAGTTCCTGTTTCCTTTTCCTTATCGAAGATCAACTGATGTGACCAATACTTATTACATCATCCATTGACAACATCATCCGTCGATATCATCATCCGTTGACATCATCATCATCCATTGATACATAAGTTCTGATGTAGACTTCTGATAGTTTTTGCTTGATATCATCAATTGGTCCTAACAATCTCCCCCAACTTGTTCATTATGGAAATATAGACAAGTTCCAATTGATGATGTCAAAACTATCTAAGTGCAGGAATCACGTATGCATATTTAATCTTGCTTTAGTGAATATCAGACTTTACTCTTCCTTCTGAACTGCTTCTTTAACTTGAGCAATGTCAGCGGTTAATTTTAGTTCATCAGCCCAGTCAGCTCCATAAATCTTCCTTCTTTGGTTAGCTTGGCTGATTTCTTCTTCTTCATATTTTTTTTCAGTGTCATAAGCTTGAACTACTGTATAGATTGGACCTATCAGTATTTGAGATTTAGTTTCCTTAGATACTCTTTTCTTCTTTTCAACAGCTTTGGCTTAAGACTTTGAAATCTTCTGCCTGACTGATTTCCCTTATAACTATACCTCTGGTTGGTCTGTTAGAAGGATCATCTTCATAAAATACTTGAGAAATAATAGCAATATCAGCATTTGCTATCTTCATGGAATTCTTGAAGTCTTCCTCCATTTGCCTTAAAAGTTCAAGATCAACTCCAGGATTTTCTCTTGCAAATATTCTTTTACTCACCTCAGAGTCAAATAATTAAATCTTCGGATCCTTGTAGAACAAAGTTGTCTTTCTTCCTTTAACTTTCAGAGTTTGAAGATATTGACTTGCTTCTGCACCAACTTCTATCTTCAGAATACCCTGGTCTTCATTAACAGTTGTGACTTGTAAAGATAAATATTTGTAGTCACAGTCAAATCTTCTATTCTTCTTTCATTCCTCTTACTCTCTCCACCTTGTCTAAATTGAAATCTAGTGATTGCTTTTGATGAAACACTAACTCCAATTAGCTCTTCACCTCTTCTCCTTTTAGTATCCTTATGTCTCCCCTTATTACCTCCATAAGCATTTTCATCATCAGTATTTGTCAATGTCAGTTGTTTGCATTTAGATTTAACAATTTTCTCCCCCTTTTTGGCATCATCACCAAGCAGTAGAGAAAGAATCAGCTCCATTGAATTTTGTATTTCTGTAAGTTGATCAGACATTTGAACTTGTTTAGCTTCCAATCTAGCTTGACTGGATTCAATTGTAGTTTGTCTAAAAACCATTAGTGCAATTTGTTTTTGAATTTCCTGATGAGTAGTCAGCTTTGAAGCAATCAATGATTACTTGATCTGATTGATTTGAGTAGTAGTTGTTTCTTGAGCTGCGTGTAAGGATCTGACAACTAAAGTTGATGCTTTCAGATGATTCAGCATATCAGGATTTGTAATCTTATGTTCTGTTATTTCTAGATGTGCAGCATCTTGTATTCTGGAAATAGGTAATATATCATCTTTCCAATGAGCATTCTAGAGATTATCAAAATATCATTAGATTCTTCAATAACAAATGGATTTTGCACTAATTGCCAAACTTTATCACCAGCTTCAGCATGCAGAATAGAATTAAAAATTGGTGCAGTATGTGATCCAGTAGCTTCTAAAGCTTCCACACCTTCAGCAGTTAACTCCACATCTTCAAGTATTGTAGATAAATGAATTGGAGCTTCGAGATTAACTTCCAGGACCTCAGTTCTTGTAGAATGTTGTGTTGATTCTGAAATGAATGAAACTTTATGAATGGACTGTTGTGCTACTACATCTTCAGCAACAACAGGGATTATCTCAGGTGATGGTAAAGTAGAGTAAATGGACCATTTTTTAACAAAAACAGGGATTGTCTCATGTGGTGGAATTGTAGAATGTATGGATTGCAAAAAGTATCAGTACTTAGACTTGTAGGGAGATTAACAGCCCTTGGTACATCAGAGTTTTTTAGAGATTCAACAGACTGTTGTTCAGCATCTGTTTCGTTAGTACTCTATGCACCTGCAAACATATAACACGTAAAACTTAATCTCTCTACTCTTTTAAAGTAGTCTCACTACTCCTCACACCACACATCTCATGACTTTTAATAGTCAGAGCTTCCTCACAAGGATTACTAAATCCTATCTCTCATCTACCTCTCCTTTCTCCAAGAAGGATCCTGCCTCTCATAAATTCTATTTTTCTCTCAATCTTTTCACACAGCTCACAGAATAAGGTTTAAAAAGATTGTCCTACAGAAATAAGAAGTGACTAAATAAGGGTGATCTGTGGTCATACAACTAGAGGTGGTCCTTAAATAAGGTCGACAAGTAATCATACCAACATGATATATATCATAAAAAAATAAATGCTGAAAAGACTAAATCAGTATTTAGAATAAATGCTGATAAAGTAATAACAATATTTATACCTTGTGAATCCACAATTATGCTCACAGTTAATACTGTGGTCATGAGAGTTGTTGTTCATCAATAATGAGAACCTTCATTTGAATTGGAGAGGATTTGATCAGGTTAATGTCATGTACCATGATCTCAAATCTTGTTCTTCTTGCAAAGAACTAACACTTGAATGTGTTTATTGAAAGCTATCACAGAGTCTTCAGTTAAAACTGATGAAACCTCTATGTCTCTGTTTGTATCATTAAGATCTACCTCGGCAAGTAGTCTCTAACGAACTAAATGTTATTTCTGAGTGGTGAGCACAATTCAAGAATTATGTCACTTGATTTTTGGCAACATTTGAGAAACGGATTCAAGTGTTTCAGTTGTGATAAGAAATTTAAGATATAAGATGTGTTACTCTAAGAAATGAGTGTGAACAACTTCCTTGAATAGAAAAAGAAAGTCTCAA
This sequence comes from Apium graveolens, assembly GCF_009905375.1. Lineage (NCBI taxonomy): Eukaryota > Viridiplantae > Streptophyta > Magnoliopsida > Apiales > Apiaceae > Apium > Apium graveolens. Next base: position 262,332,779 of record NC_133652.1, on the reverse strand, counting down.
AAGTATGTCTTGAATAGATATTTTAGATAGTCAAGTACACTCAAAGATAATAATCCTCATTGGCTAAGAATTAAATCTTTCATAAATTTCTTGTTTAACAACAATTACCTCCTGTAGTGTGCTTAATCAGTACTGAAGTGATCACATAAACTTAAACAGAGATTAGTTTATTCACATGCACTATTAAAAACATTTGAAATTAAGCATGCAGTACTGATTTGGATATAAACAATTAAAAGCAATCAAGCACACACAAGAAAGTAAACAAATAGTCATTCACTTAAAGAATCAAAGAAGGCAAAAACATTTTCATTAATCATTAAGAAGCAGAGTACAAGATTTTATAGAATTTTAAACATAAAACCCTAATACAATCTAACTACTCAGACTTCTTCTTCTTTTCTTCTTCCAACTTCTTCATCGACCTCCGATGGAAGATACGTGGCATAGAACCAGCAAGAGAAATGATATTCTCTTGCAATGCCAACCATACGAGGCGACGTTGTTCTTCCTCGAGGCGTCATTGTGCATCCTCCTCAGCTCTTCTCATCTCTTCAAAGCGGATGTCTATTCGAAAGAGATGAAATGACTAAGTGTCATCTGAGTGAAGTCGATCAAGAATCGATTGTGGGATCTCAGAAGGAGGATAATCTGGGCCGTTGAAGACTACCCTGAACTGAAAGATGTCAAAATACAATCTTCCATATTCAGGAATTGTAACTGGACGGTAAACTCCATGTGAAAGAGAACAGAAAGTGCTAATAAATTCTGAATGAAGAAGTTGAGTATGTTTGGAGTTTGTGAGTGAAAAGACAGTGAGAAATGTTGAAAGTGGAGGGTTTGAATTTATAGTAGAGAAGTTAGAAACTGAAGGTACTATTTGATTAACCATATAATAATTAACATAATACGAATACACAATTACGCTTATCTAGGTAAACAAAAAGTAATCTCTCTCTTCAGATTCCTATTCCCAATGTAAGTACTCGAGTATTACTAGATACTTGCATCAGTAGCTAACCCATTTAAGCAATTAAAAGATATTCCACTAACTCACTGATTCATTAAAAATACTGTGTAACAAATTATTTCAAATAAATTCAAAATAATCAATGAAGTATAACAGTCAATCATGGTTTGACCATTTTCAGTATTTTAATTACGACTATTAGGATTTATTAATTACTGACAGAATCTAATAGTCAAAGCAAGTTTAACTAATAACAGAGCATGTACGCATAATCAGTAGTTTAACATGCAGTTTTCGCATAAGATCATTTAGCATAATTGCATGTTATTATGGTATCAACATTTAGCATAATAATCAGTATCTAACAAGTACTGACACATAATAAGATACCATGCTTCAAAAATATCACAGTCTTAATTATCAGAGTTTGAGAATTGTCCTGATATCATATCATTCCCAATTCATTCACCAATCTTGTGAAAGTAGCTTCACATAGAGGCTTGGTCAATATATCTGCTACTTGTTGATCTGTTGGAACAAAGACCAATTCCACTGTACCTGCTTCCACATGTTCCCTTATGAAATGGTACCTTATGCTGATGTGTTTAGTCATTGAATGTTGCACTGGATTTCCTATCATTGCAATAACACTTTGATTATCACAATATACAGGAATAGAAGAATATATTAACCCATAAACCAGTGGTTGATTCTTCATTCATAGAACTGAGCACAACAGCTTCCTGCAGCAATGTATTCTGTTTCTGCAGTTGATGTGGAAATTCACTTTTGTTTCTTTCTATACCAAGAAACCAATTTGCCACCAAGGAGTTGGCAGCTTCCATAAGTGTTTTTCCTGTGTATTTTACATCTTGCAAAATCAGCATATGAATATTCAATTAGCTTAAAATCTGAATCTCTAGGATACCATAATCCCAGATTCATGTCAATTCTGTCACGCCTACACAAAACATTGAGATACTTAAAAATTCTCTTCATAACTAATAGATGAGGTTCTCTAGGATAAGCTTGGAACCTTGCACAGAGACAGGTAGCATACATGATATCAGGTCTACTAGCAGTCAGATAAAGGAGTGAGCCAATCATACCTCTGTAGTTAGTTATATCTACTGAAGAACCAGTATTTAAATCTAACTTAGTTGTTGTAACAACCCAAATCCGGGGTCATGATTTGGTGTCACCAAATAATTTTTACATAAAATAAAAGAATATTCAATTAACCCCTTGAATCCGGATCGTTTACAGGTTATGGTATGAAACAAGAATCTAACCTTCTACAATTTATAACAACTACAGTACAAGTATAAATACCTTTATCCTAATGCTCTTGTCTTAATTTTTTCTAACATCTTTGTCCTCTCGCAGCGGAGATCTCTCTAACTTCTGCTGTCTAACGAAAGCTATTCACTTTTATCCTTATCTGCTCCTGAAAGAAATAAGAATTTACAAAGCAAGAGT